>NC_090662.1:34971365-35289250 GCF_013368605.1 Nyctibius grandis
CAAAGATGCTGTCAAATTCCTGACTTGACGTGATATCAAAAATTAAAATAAAAAAAAAGGATATCCTGCTTTCTCGTTTCCTTTTACACACCAAGTTTGGCACCTGGCTGTGTGGTCAGGGTAAAGAAATACTTCTGGAAGATTGTGTTTTGGTTCAGGTACAGGGAATTCAAATGAAAGCTCCTCAAACTCGACAGTTTAATTTACTTCTCTTAAGCTCTTTAAAACCAAACTTATCAGTTCTCTCTGTTAGGCATTAACTTGTTAAATGAGTCTTAATTATACATAAGCAGATGGAGATTTGAATTAAAATTACCTTACACTTGAGTGGCTTTAGTTCATTATAACATATCTTCCTCTTAATCATTTAGGCAGTCTCATCATCTTTCATATAGAAAGTTATTAAAGTATTCCAATTTCCATATTTCTTCAGATACATCCACTATTAAATGGCACATAATACACATTAGTTGCTGACTTATACCATGCAATAGTTATTGAATTATTCATGTCAGTAACAATTTTTGTACTTTTATGTCATCTGTATAATTTTATTTTAGCGGGGTTATATTTACAGAATATCTCATATTTTACCTCATCTCAGTTTTCAGTGCAAGGTTGAATGCCTCACCATTTTTGCTGGTGTGAAAAGGAGTAATGTCCGCTCTAGTTTTTAGAATCCCATGAACTGAGGCATGGAAATGGATCCAAAGTGGCTCCTAATCCCAAACAACTGGATGTTTACTGGGAGCCCAGGAAAGATTTGAGAAGGAGATAAAATTTCTGAAGGAAATCACAGTTGTTATTCTTCATTCTTCTTCTATCTTACTTTAGCGCTATCATCATCTCTGGATTCTCCAACACCAAGAAGATGCTCCTCGGGATTTGCCTGTCCTCCAAAATTAAAAGAAGGTTTGGCCTAAAGGAATAAAATTATTGAAAGTTTTTCAGGCTTCAGTGGGTATCGCCTCACCTAACTTTATGACCTCAAAGCGGGGATGCTAGTTAAATTAGTCATCTAGGTTAAGAGTTTAAGTTAGCTCCAGGAATAGAGAGGAGACAACTCCAAAAGACAGCTGATTCACCTAATTCAGACTGGGCCTCAAACTTTTGCATAGCTTTAGCAGAGTGAAAAATGTCTTAAAGTATCTTAATGCCTTTCAAAATAGAGATGGACAACAGGTAAATGGGTATGAAAAACCACTTTTTTTTCCTGTTTTTAAAGACTCCTGAATGCATATGTTGAGAGAGTCATGTGTCTGTTTTAGACAGAGAGCACACTAAGCAATTTAATCAACCTCTGCTATGTACCTCCTGGGTAAAATCAAGAAAGAATTGGACAAAAAGTGGCATTTTAGTTCCAGTAAGCAATTTACAGCCATTCACAAAGGAAAGACCAGTGGGACTTTTCAAAGACTAAAGCATCCAATATTCCCTGCTAAAGGCGGCAGACTATTCTCAGCATCCCTTTAGCTAATATATTAAGCAGGTACCTTCAATGTCAAATAATGGGTCTATAATACAGAAATAACTTTGTTAGCTGGATGATGGAGAATGACAGCTCAGCCAAAAGGCTGAGTCTGCACTGGCAAACACTGCAGCCATCATCAAGCAAAGGGACAGGTCTATGAGAGACTTTTGCAGAAACAGGGTACTGCCATTTACATGAGCAAGTATTGCAGGACAGGGGACTCACTGCATCCTGGCAGCCTCAGCAAGACACTTGGGCCATGCAGCCATTTCACTCCCCAGCTCCTCTGGAAGCCTTGGTGCACTTTAGGATGTGGATTTAACATGATTAATCTCAGTGAATTCCAGTTTTGCTTCCTTGAGAAAGAGAGGATGCTTCTGCTTGACTTGCAGGGGGGTGTTATGAGAAAAACCACAAAAGATGGTGAAGCCCTGAGGAGTTGGGGATCTTGTCTAAGGGCAATCTGTGAATTCAGTGTGAGGAGTTTCCTGCACTTGTAATTAGAAACTGCAAAACCTATCTTGAATATACACTTTATTTGAATTTTCTGCTTTTTTTTTCTTCACATATCCCCACACGAACTCTAAGGATTAGTAGCATAAATGTGAACAGAAAATCTCAAATGGTTTGTGAAATTAAATGCTTCTCCACTGAGATATAAGTGCTCTAAATAAGCTGAAAGTGACCTGTAGTCCTCATTACCAAATTATCTGGTAGGACCCTGTCATCTCCACTTGAGGCTTTTCAGAAAATTTTATGAAAAAAAGAACTGGAATCACAGAATCACAGAATCAATCAGGTTGGAAGAGATCTCTGGGATCATCGAGTCCAACCATTGCCCTGACACCACCATGTCAACTAGACCATGGCACTAAGTGCCATGTCCAGTCTTTTCTTAAACACGTCCAGAGATGGTGACTCCACCACCTCCCTGGGCAGCCCATTCCAATGTCTAATAACCCTTTCTGAAAAGAAATGCTTCCTAACGTCCAACCTGAACCTCCCCTGGTGAAGCTTGAGGATATGTCCTCTTGTCTTATCTCTAGTTGCCTGGGAGAAGAGGCCAACTCCCACTTCACTACAACCTCCCTTCAGGTAGTTGTAGACTGCAATAAGGTCACCTCTGAGCCTCCTCTTCTCCAGGCTAAACAACCCCAGCTCCCTCAGCTGTTCCTCATAGGTCAGACCCTCCAGACCCTTCACCAGCTTGGTCGCCCTCCTCTGGACTCGCTCCAACACCTCAACATCTTTCTTGAAGTGCGGGGCCCAGAACAGGACACAGTACTCAAGGTGCGGGCTCACCGGTGCTGAGTACAGAGGGACGATCACTTTCCTAGACTGGCTGGCTACACTATTCCTAATAGAGGCCAGGATGCCATGGCCTTCTTGGCCACCTGGGCACACTGCTGGCTCATGTTTAGCCAGCTGTCGATCAGCACCCCCAGGTCTCTTTCCGCCGGGCCGCTTTCTAACCACTCTTCCCCCAGCCTGTAGCACTGCAAATGTTGCAAAAGGGCTGGGTTTCCCCTCCTGAAGAGCAGCATGTGTGTGTGAACATGCATATGTGTGTGTTTGGGGTGGGGTGGGGATGTAATCTCAGGAAGAAGGCATTACGGAGGCCAAATGAAGCAGTTTCTGCTTTTCTGCTAATCCACCAAAGACCAGCCCAAGAGTGCACTAAAGCTTAGGGCACCGTGGAAGAAGGTGTGTTTAAGCTAGGGTATATCTTTGAAATCATTAATGCTTCTCACAGCTGGTGCTGCAGGGCCCTGTTTTCTTGAAGACTTCTTCTGTATGAATACAAAAGCTTGTGTTCAAATATCATGTCAAACAAGCAAGGGGAGTAATCCCTGATGTAGACAATTTAGGAAGCTCAGGATAGGTTCATAATCCCTGTTTTACAGTGTGGCCAAAAAGCTGTTTCCCATGTTACTTTGTATAATGCATAGCTATTCTCAATTATTTATGTCCATGCTGTACACGGTGATATGCATGTGTGTTACTAGGATTTTTGGGGACATCCCTCAGGTTGATAGCACCCATGGAAGGGCCTTGCAAGGAGCTGCTCTGTGGTGGGACACATATTTTTGAGAGCCATGGGGCAGAAGTAATTTCATCCTGCCTTCAGCAGGATGCCACAGCACAGGGATGTTCAGTTGTGAACATGGCAATGAAACAGAATTGAAACACAAAACTCCTTATGAACATGGCCTAAGAGCTTTTGATATGTGACAGGCATGCATAAAGAAAGGGAAAGTCCTCCATGAACTGCTAAAGTCAGGGCATGAGGGGTAAGAAGGAGATACATGGATGTGGAGGAGCAATGGATGCTGTGATGGCTTCTCTCACGGTGATGCTGAAGAATAAACATGGTGCAGTGCCTTGCAACTGGAAGATGGAAGCAGTAATTCTAGCACTTACACACGAAGAAGGTGATTTCTTGTATCCTCTGCCACAAAGTTGGCCTGCACATCTTGGTATGAAAATGCCAGGTTACAGGAGGTTGTACCTGTACAGAAGCAGCACTGCCATCATATGAGGCTAATGATAGCATAGACTCACAATGCCCTGCAGAGACTCACAACCACCTCAGCTCCTCACCATGCCATAGTGGGACCTATTATAACTGCAGTACAGTCTTCTGCTGGTGAGAAAATGCTTTTGGTGATAGCAAAATGCTGGGGAATATGACAGCACATTGAAGTCCTGACATTTGCACTGAGGAGGCAGTTAATTCATATAGGATATTCTGTCCCTGGTTGATGTTATGGAATTTGTTAGGCACAGTAGTGTATGGATGAATTTGATTCAGTTCAAATCTAACACTCTGGGACCTGATAGTTTTGGGGTGCCAGCTGGCAATCCCTCAGGCTGTGCAAATCCCTGGCTTCTGATAAAATGGCTGCCTGCTATGTGGATCCAAACCCATGCTTAAACAAGTACAGAATTTGGTTACCATCTTAAATGTACTCAAGGAAAAAACTTAAAAGTAGAGTAATCCAACTTTTCAACCACTAATAGAAAGGAAAACTGAGAGCTTGCTTATTGTGTATGGTCTTGAAAATGTTGGTTTCTAGACCAATGTATGGTCTAGAAAAATCAAAGGTAAACAAAACCTATAACATATCCTACAGATACACTGTCTTTATGGCCATTGGCAAAAATATTATCCAAGGCAAAATGTATGATGCAAGTTTTAATTGGGAGACTCTCAACTTCTTTAATCCAAACCCATGTAGAATATGGGGAGGGATGTTTATGTATTTATTTATACTCACTCTGTTGGGTGAGCCATCAAGGACACAATTTGCTTGAAAATGGAGAGAAGTGGCAGCCCAGGTCAACATGAAACTGCCCTTTCAGCAGGAGGATCTTTTCATTAGCCCATTGATAGCTCAGCAGAACAATGGACAAAAGGTCCCTTCTGGTTTCAGAGGAAGACAGTGAAGCTGGCTGCACACTTTTTGTCATCCAGTCATATACCTACATGGGTGCATGGACATGTGTAGGTCCAGTAGACTGGGATGCAGTACAGCAGCATAGTCAGGATTTGTGCAGGGAGAGCTCAACTAGGTTTGTGACTCTGAGAATACAGTGATAGGAACCATATGATTTCCTTAGATATATTTTTTCCCCCATCCCCTGTTTAACTGCTTCATTCATGACCTGGCCAATGTGGCAGAGTGCACCCTCAGCAAGTATGAAATGATACAAAACTGGGAGGAGTGGTTGACACACAATCTGGTTGTGCTGCCATTCAAAGGGATGTGGCCAGTCTGGAGAAAACGGCCAACAGGCATCTCCTGAAGGTCAACAAAGAGAAATGCCAAGTCCTGCACCTGGTAAGGAATAACCCCATGCACCAGTATACACTGGGGGACAAATGACTGGAAGACAGGTTTGCTGAAAAGCAGCTGGGTGTCCTGGTGGACACCACAAGCCAGCAATGTGCCCTGACCACATCAGTGGAGAGTGCTGTGTCCAGTCCTGGGCTCCACCACACAAGACAGACATGGACATGTTGGACTGGGTCTAGTGAAGGGCCCCAAACTTGATTAAGCGACTGGAGCACCTGTCATAAGAGGAGAGGCTGAGACAGCTGTGACAATTCAGCCTGGGAAGAGAAGGCTCAGGGAGATTTAATCAATGTGTATAAACACCTGACAGGGGAGTAAAGAAGATAGAGCCAGATCCCTCTCAGTGATGCTGAGCAACAGCATAAGGGGCAGTGGCCACAAACTGAAATATAGGAAAATCTGTTTAAACAGAAGAAAAATCTTTTTATGATGGGGGTGGTCAAACACTGGCACAACTTGCACAGAGAGGTTGTGGAGTCTCCAGCCTTGTGGAGTCTCCAACCTTGGAGATATTCAAAACCTGGCTGAACACATCCCTAAGCAACCTGCTCTAGCTGACCCCGCTTTGAGCAGGGTATTGGACTAGGTGATCTTCAGAGATGCCTTCCAGCCTCAGCAATTCTGTGATCAATGATAAATTAAAAGCACAAAGTTTGCAAGTGCAGGGGAAGCCAATGAGAGCAGATCAGTCCTGCAGCTCCTGACTGCAGCTCGCAGACACAGAGCTCTTGGCACATTTTATATATGAAATCCAGCCCATTCGTTTCAAATGATGAAATTCAGCAGTATCTTAAAGGATACCAGCAGCACCATTCCAGAGCATGTGACCTCACTGACAAGCAAAGCCCATCTACCAGTCCACATCTCCACGAGGGTAGTTGGATTAAGTGCCCAAACCCACAGTCCTGGGGTTTCTGAAACACAACAATGTATTTTCAGTTATTGTTTTCTTTCCCCACAGGCAACCTGCAACCAACATGTGAATGTAATGTTAACTTCTAATTGCACCATATTAGCAGTTTGACATTGCATCTTACTAATGCTTGTTTTGCCAGGATATAGTGTAGAAATATAATCATATTAACACTCCGAAAGCAAACACAGAGGTGGTATAAATTGTTAATGCAATCTTCTTTTAAGCAGCTTGTTTGAACAGTGCATTGGTGTGTGAGAAAATGCCAGCCTTTCGGTCTTTCCAAATAGTGCAGTGCTTGCAAGTCCACTGCAGGATAAATGTATACATTCTGTTTAAGGTAACAGATGTTCGTTTGCTGTATGTTCCCATGAGCGCCCAATCTTTTGCCTGCATCCTGCTACCATTTGTCTGAGACCCACCTGTGAGCCAGCGCAGCAGTTTCTTAGACACAAGGTTGCCTTGCTGGCATGTCATGTACAAAACCGGTGGTTTTTGTTGACAGGTATTCCTGTAAGTCTTCCTCTGTTTTTTTTTCCTATGAGTGGTACCATTTGTTCTTCTAACTTGCATCATCAGGCTGAAAATGGCAGCCTCCGTGCAGAAATGCTGCAAAGCTGTTTGCATTCTTCAAACTCGGAAGATCAGCCTTTAAACCAACTAATTAAGTTTTCTGCTTGCTGCCATTGAAAGCCTCAGTCAGATATAATTAAAACTGAGCAGCAGATGACAGCGGTGGCATTTGTCAGAATCATCCAGTGGTTCAAATACCAGTTCTGACAGAAATGTCAGACTGATAACACTCCCATCTTCCCAATGCATGCCAGGAAAAGCAGGAAGAACTTTTTTATATCAGCCTGTCTGATAACCTTTATGAATTCCTGAACACTAAATGCTGCACACAAAGTTTCGTTACCCTAAGAGGGAATGATCACTTCCCATGAAGTAAACCCTGCAGCTCCTTGGGCTTCCTTGTAGTGTCTGTGCCTTTTGGGACACCCTTCCAGAAATTCAAAGAGGAAAAAAGCCCTGATCCTGAGGTATGGGTGATTCCAGCCTTGCAGACGGCTAAGCCAGAAGAGATTCCTTAGAGAGTTAATGAGCTGAAACCAAATCAACATATTCCTCACCTAGAAAGGGCAAAGCCATAACACGGCTGTGTAAGCTATCCTTGAGGTGTACAGAAAGGTGAGAAGACAGAGTCCTTTCTGTACAGAGTTTAAATTGGACTCTTATTGCTAAAGATCACAGAAGAGAGGAGTAAACAACAGAGCCAAGAACAAATGAATAGGGAAAAGTTACTTTTGGAAACGCAGGTTTTTCCCTATTTTCTCTCATCAGTTTTGCCAGCACATTTATAATACGGTCTTCTTGCCACTCTGTCTTTCTTGACAGTTAGGGTGTTTTCTTTCTTTTTCTTTTTGTTTTTTTTTGTTTTGTTTTAACTGAGTGGAGAGCAAAAAGGAGAACATGTTGGAAAGGGAATCGGTGGCATTTTGAAGCAGCAGCTATGTCGATGTAATCTCAAAGTCACTCAGCTCTACTCTTGCCTGTAGCAATTGCATGTTGTCCGTGCATTGTCCAGAAAGCAGCCCTCATCACGCTAAACCCAAGGGGAGGGGACGTGCTGGTTGTGCCTTTCTGGTAAACCCCAGCAAAGACCCATGCAATGGGCGGCTCAGTGGCTCAGCTCTGGGGTGCTGACCTGGGGCAATGGGCTGGGCAGGGTGCAGCACGATTGCTTACAAGTCAGCTGGACTGAGGCAGGTTCTTACAACTCAGGCTGGCTGCAATGGAGGAATACCTTCAGAGCAGAGGTGCATACTGCAAATGCCTCAGTGGGCTATTTAGGATTTTGACTTACTATAACTGAGCTGCAAAGACATGACAAACCATTAAAAATAAGCTTGGTTGTTGCTATTGAGCAATAATTATGTCACGGTCACAAAAGAAACCACCAGCTCTAATATACTTTTTAAAATGTGTTTGTAGAGGTGAACCTGATCATTTACACTTCCACTTCACTACTCTGTCTTATCATCAGGAAAATCGTATCTCCTGGCCATAGTCAGACCTGAGGCCATGTTTTGCCCTAACTATCCTGAGAGATTTTCCTCCTGGGCATGTGCAAATATTTCTATTGTATTGCTTTTTTGTATGGCTGGTGAGCAGGTTCCTGTCCCATCTACCCACAGGGGTACTTGTATTGCGCTATTACCTTAGCTCTGCAGTAGTTTAGTTTTGCAGATGATGGTCTGTGATCTGATCACGCTCAGCGTTTCTTTTTGCTGTCGATCTCAGCAGACCACATCACACTGCACCGTGCACTGAATGCAAGGGCGCTGTCTTCTGTCTGAGCTCTTTCCTTTGTAGTAAGTAATCAAAGCACATTTACACTTTCCTTTCTTTTGACCTTTATTAGACAAGCATGCACCTTAATCAGGATGTTTTCAGATGAGAGCAAAGTCTGGAAGGATTCTATTCTGGGATGTAAAGGTCTCAGGGATCACCCTTAGTATTTGTGGCAGAACTGCATCAAAATTAACATATTACAACAGATTGTGTCAGGCTGGATTGCAAACTTTTCTCAAGCAGGGTGAGCAGAAAGGTCACATTCCTCATCAGCTCATATATCAGGCTGCATGAGGGTATCCTAAGAGGTTAAATTCTTCTTCCAGGAGATAAAATCAGAGTTTCCCATTTTCGGGTCCCAGCTGTGCCTCTGAATTTCCATTTACTTTGAGCAAGGCAGCTAGCTTCATTACATAGACATATTGTTTTGGTTTCAGAAAGGTTCCTTGTTTAAATTATAACATGCCATTAGTAAAGATCCTTTTGTGGTGACTGCAGTTAATGCAGAGTTCTTTCCTTCTTGCTCGCCAACACGCAAGGGCATATTGTGCCCTTTGTATTCTGTCAACTGGAGGACCTGTAGAATGATCTTCTGCCCCCAAAATTGATTTAACACCTTTCACTATTATGCAAATAAAATGGGAAAAATAGTTTCCTGATTTCTTTCAACGGGCTGAAGCTGGCGGCTCAGGACTGCTTACTCAGGTCGCAGCGTATAATGGGAAATGCCTACACATCGGTGTCTGTCAAGCCACACAATAGGAGAGCAACCGAGCACTGTGGCACCCGTCCCCATTCAGAGCCTGGATAATGGCATTGCAGCTCAAGTGGAAGGATGAGCTTGCCCCGGCTTCATGCTTCAGTGTGCTATTGAAGTGACAGGCTATTTTCCATTGGTGGTTTGAAAGTCTTTTTATTTTACTAATCCTCCTGTCAAGGAACAAAACCAAAGTTTTTGCATCTGTTAAACACTGCTGCAAAATCTCACAGCTCCCAGTGGCTTTATTTGGGCCCACGCTGCCTTTGGGCAAGCAAGGTAGGTATACACAAGCTCCGCTTCCCTTATGCTTGCCTTCGTCTCTGCATGCCTGGGCCGGTGAGTAGGGTCAGCAAGCCGAAAATGCCAGGCCACTGTTTTGGAGATGCAGTCTGCTCTTGTGGAAAGAGAGATGGCCAGCTTAACTCGTGCAAGGGAGAGGACATGCACAAACATCTGCCATGCTTCATGGCATGGTGAACAATGCAAGATTATCACCAAAAAGCCAACGAGTCCTTTTCAGAAGATATCTTCTCCCCAGGACATGTCCCACAGAACTATAGCCCAATCCTAGATAAAATACTGCATTTTAATTTTTTTTTTTCCTTTTCATTTCGTCTCTTTTTTCTTCTTTTTTTTTTTTTACAAAAGCATGCTGTCTTTCAATTAACATAGTAATGACCTATTGTCACCTGTTACCATGCTAATCCTGAGCTGGTGTGAAATTACTTTATAATAAACACTATGGAGTTCTGACTTTCAATTAATTTTTCACATGCTGTGCTAAATCAGATTAACTGTACCCCACCCTTTTGACCACAGACATAATTCCTTCCTTATAATGAAATAGAGGATTAATTTATATGAAGCATATCTATACACATTTGCAAATAAATGTAGAGATAGACTTTGTACCATATTTGTATTGCTTGCTGTGTCAGCTTGAATATAGACTTTCTGAGATTATTAATTTTTGTGTTCACTGGGGTGGTGAAGGATATTGCTGGTTTTTTTTATTATTATTATTATTTTCACTAAATGTCTACAACTAAAAAAGGGTAAAGAAACGGAGTATAAGAGATTGGTACCTTCCACAGGGAATTACGCTGTACAGAATTATGATGAACTGAAAAAATGTAAACAGTGCAAAATTAACCCGATCACCATTAATTTACTAAATTTCCTGTCACCCTTCTTAGATGTACATATTTACAACCTGACCAAATATAATAAATGCAGCTGTTTGGTCTTTTTAATAGTCATTAGCATTATGAAGATGGTTGGTAGCTTGAGCAAAGTCTTTCAAATCCTGTATACCAGTATGGGGAAACTGCATAAGGCAATTTTTTTAAAACATCTTCATCTTCTGTGCAGAAAAAGCTTCCAAAACTCTCTGGTTTTGGTCACTTCAAAGGTTCAGTAGACTAATACCTACTGTGCCATTTTGTAATCAAGACGTAATATAAATCCAGAGTTGACCCTTGCTGTTTCTCTATGCACTACTCTTCTCTCAGTAGCTTGGTTTTGAAGCCTGAAGGTGCAGAATCATTGCAGATATTAATTTTTTCCTTGGAAAAGTAACAAAGATGAAAATGGGATATTTCTTCAAGCTCATGGATGCCTATATCTGTCTGTGCTAGTTGCACCTTTGATTCAATACAGCATGCTTACATGGTCCAAAATCTGAAGCTTTTCACCCAGTTACTTGAAGCAATTTCGCTCCTTGGGAATTGTATGGGCTGTCTGGCCAAACCCTATTCCAACCAGATTTGCTTTTTAGCTTCCTTTACTGAGGTAGACAGTTCAGAGCTAGGATGTAGTACCCTGCACCTCACTGGACTGCTCTGTATGGACCTGCTGGCATCCAGCCTGATGTGCCAGAGCAGCACCAGGGCTACGCCAGAGGTTTGGATTCACCTCCCATCCACAAGTCTTCATCTCTGGAGCAGCCTGTGGACCACTTTTTGCTGATCCAGCAAGTGATAGACTTCAGGCAGACAAGACCATCTCAGAGAGTCTTTCCAATAAAGGCCCCAACCTCACCCACCACAGGAGCAGGTAGGTTTTACAGATTGCCCAAACTGTGTTTGAAAAAGATGGCCCCTGGGAAAGAAAGCACAGCCTTGCCACTTACCCTCTGCAGATGGGCTCGGCAGCCACGGCTGCTGCCCAGGGAATGGGAACCTTGGCTGCTAGGCTATTACCAGGACATTCAGGCCCTAAGAAATGTTGAAAAACCATGCCCAACTCTTCTTTGGAATAGGAAATTATTAGGCTTGCAAGAATAGGACTAGTTGAGATTAAAGACACTTTTCATTTGTTTTTACTCTAGCTTCTTTGAAATAATAGCACTGCTGTAAACAAGGAAAAAGTCATTGCATATTCAGTGGCTTTTGGCTTAATACTGAAATTTCAATGCACTCTTTTATTGCTTTTCTCATACTATTTGTGAAGTCCAAGTGTACAATAATAAAACAGAAAACAACAGGCCTACCTAGAAGGATAAGAGACAAATGACCTGCAGGATGTGAAAGCTGGGTATTCTTGTCACCGTGGTGCAGGTTGTATCAGTAAAGTGAATGTACCAGTATTAGCATTTGGAGTAATACATTCCAGGAACAACAAAGTGAACTAAATCTACTTAGATTAGGGCAAACAAGCCCAATCTCCACAAGGGGATTAAGGTGGTCAGAAGAGACATCAAATTATTTTTTCATTTTTCCTTAGGATTTTCTATTGCATAGCTGTAATGAAAGGCCTTATCTCTGCCTTTTATTATGTAGCTTTTTAACTGTATGTATGATCTGACTTGGACTGATTCCAGCTTTGTTATTACAAACCTGCTTTCAAATGCAAAAATAAAAACACAGAAGTAATAGCCGTTACTTTGTGTACAATGACAGTGCTAAATGAATGAGTCATTAATAGCTTTTTTCATTTTATTATTTCAATATGTTTTACCAAATGTCCATAAAAAACTTCACCATTACCACCACTTCCACCCAACTGCAACTAGCTTATCACCACATATATAAACTGATTACAAGCCTTAGCCACATTACTATAATCTGTCACACGCACACATATGTCTTTCAACCATCTTCTTTGCTTTGAAGGAAGCAAAGAGAGGAGAGATCACATAAAATTCTCCTGTCATTATTGCCTGGAGAGGAGAAATGCCTTCAGCTACCCAGTTATGGTATTCCAGTCAGCAAATCTCACTCCAGTTTCCCCATCAGATGTTAAAGTATTGACAGCTCCTGTCTACTCATGCACTGCAAATCAACATGTCCAAAAAGTAAATTGGGATATAACAGTAGTCCCCCCACCATATAAAATAGGTCACCAGCTCTCTTCCCATTGTATTGCCCTTCTGCTTTAGTAGAAATAGGAGATTAATGAAGGGAGGGAAGTAAAAGTAAGACTGCATTTCAGTTTGAAGGGATTGGTGAATGCTGATCATCTTCCTTCCTACGCCTGCCTACTTTCTACATCTTTGATCATGTGATATGGCATGGTGGAGAGTGGTGATCCTGGAGCTGCAGTGCTCAACAACAGGCAGAAACAATGACGGACAGCAAGATGTGTGTTCCACCACACCACATTCATCTGCCATAAAGGGGGAGTTGTCTAACACATATACAGGCTTTTTTAACTAACTAGGAATGTCATCAAGTTACCTTCTCCACCAGAGTCTACTGCAGATTTATATTTGCTGTGGTTCCTGTGTCTGTCTGGCTCTGAGCATTGCTCTGTCCCTTTTGGAAACACACCACAGGCAGAGGGGTGAGGGCACATAACAGCGGACCTGTCTTCTAGCCATGCAGCACTGAAAGAAGGTAAAAAAGTTCAGCTGCTGTGGACAAAGGAGAACGGAGGGTAGGGGCTATAAACCCTGAGGTTTAATGCTGAGTAAAAGAGGTTAAAGATACAGAGACATCAGTAATTTAGCTAGAGCATTGGGGGGAAAAAGAGAAAGAATTGTACTTTCAGAGAGGATGGGGTCATGAGCTTTGCTGATGATGGGTAAAGACAAGTTTCTGAGTTTCAAATGTCATGCAGTTCTGCAATAGGGTAATGCGAAACATCACTACAGCTCACACAAAAATGTCCAAGTAATCTAAAAATAACCTTCAAACAGTAGGAGAACAGGAAGCATCTTCTGAATAGTCCTCAACTGCAGTTTGTAAAATCCATGAAAAAGGAGAAAGATACCATTGAATAGTTTCCTGGTGGGTGTTGTATTGTTGGAACAAATTGAATTTTCACTGGGAATGTGCAAGTGAGGTAAGAACTGGCTGAACCTGGGATCCTTTCCCAGATATCCATAGATAGATAAGTAAGTTTGTCATTAATGACGTGCCAGTGAATATAAAAAAGTCCTCCCAAACCAGGAGTTGCTGTCAGATGATGTGTCTCAACAACTGGAGAATCAGTTCACTACAAGCTGTAGAAAATGAATGTGTGTTCTCATCTTCAGCTCAACACCCAAGACAGACATAATTCAACTGGCAATTTTTGTGCTCAGGACGTTTGAATATAAAAGCAGCTATTCCACTGACACCACCAACGAAGAAGAGCGCAGGCGACCAGGTATCTTAAATGAGTTCAAGAAGTAGGTCATTAACAAGAAAGTAATAATGATAGAATTCGTTTCTGCAACAACAGATGGAAGCACAGGTATAACTGGATCCAAAGCTTCATTGCTCATAATCATCAGTGAGCACTCTGTGGAAACGTGAATGACTTTAAACATTATGGGAGCAGTGGTAAAAAAAAAAAACCCTCCCTTAACTCCATTAGAGTCAGAGGCCTTTGTGTTTCAAAGGCTACTTGATTAAGCTGCTGCAGCTTGTAATGATCTAATTTTGCACAGTGAGATGAATAAGATGTATGAGCAAAGGTATGGTTTTGCTGGGGCTTTTCCTCTGCTTAAGATCAGAAGTCTTCAAATCAGGAAATGAAAACTCTCTTATGATGCTTCTGAAAAGATGAGTTTACTCTTCATTTCTCATTTCTGAGTGACTTAGCTACAAGGCAAATGAAAATAAAAGTTGCAAGAAAATGGGAGAATATTACTGAGATGCTTCGTGCAGTGAGTTCATTCAAAGCTGGCTGAGTGAATAACTCAGAAAGAAAATATTACAGTATTTCATGGCTATGTGAGGAACCTTGGAGAGCTGTGAATGCAAAAGTAAATGGACACTGAGCAGAATCATGACTGTTTCACACAGACTGGTAGGAAGGCCCTCTCTCTGGCTCCCCTTGAAGCTGGCTGCGGTGTGGGTGGTACACGAGCAGAAGGACTGGAGAAGCAGAAAGAAAGCAGGACCCTCACTCAGTCCTATAGACAAGGGTTTGCTCTTCGTGATGCTGGAGCTGCACTGTTTTGTGGCAGAGCTCAGGTGGCAGGAGATGGCTCCAGGCTGAGAGTCTCTGTCTCAGATATGTAACTCAGGTCTACCAGACAGCATCAGCGTTTCAGGGGGTAGGATTTGCTGCCTCCTCAGCATTCCCCAGTGTCATACTGAGTGTTGCCTGCTGCCCCAGCCACCACATACCATGTAACTGTTAAACCTACCCCATTCAATGGGAGCTTATGTGCCTGGCCAATCCCTGTGGCTTCAGAGAGTTGTGTCTTAGCTTTTATGCTCTGCACATCTCAGTGCTGAGATACCTGAGATATTTCCCCGGGTGAGCCTGGTCTGGGGGGCAAGGAGCTTCACCGCTGTAGGAGATGCACTAGTGACAGCTGTGGTGGAGCCTTCCCAAGGCCCACAAGCACCCCAGAGAATATTCCACACATTGTTTTGCCACAGCCCATGACCTCAGCTGGGACCTCTGAGTAACTGCAATAATTAATTGCATCTCCAAGAACAAGGGAAGCATTACCAAGAGCAAGTCAGGAAGAGGATACCCTCCTTGCCTTTCAGAGGCCAAAGAAGTCTAGGTAATAAACTCAGGTGGCTTATGGTACAATGTTATCACCTGACATATTGGCATGTTTTGAGCTTCTACCCTGTGGGAAGTTAAGTTCAAATACTCTGACTGAGGTTCAATAGGGGAGCCAGGGTGGGCAGTTAGGAAATGTGTCCCAGGTGCCATTATGGGCCAGAGAACAGACCAGTATAACTCAGCTGTGTCTTGTTTTCCCATACTCTCCCAGTGACATTGGTGGAGGCCAAAAAGGCTCTGGGAGGTCAGTTTGCCTGAGGTGCAGCTTTGTTACAAACACATCTCCTGGACTTTACAGTGAGATCACAGAATCACAGAATGTTAGGGATTGGAAGGGACCTCGAAAGATCATCTAGTCCAATCCCCCTGCCGGAGCAGGATTACCTAGACCATATCACACAGGAATGCGTCCAGGCGGGTTTTGAATGTCTCCAGAGAAGGAGACTCCACAACCTCTCTGGGCAACCTGTTCCAGTGTTCGGTCACCCTCACCGTAAAGAAGTTTTTCCTCATATTTATGTGGAACCTCCTGTGTTCCAGCTTGCACCCATTGCCCCTTGTCCTGTCAAGGGATGTCACTGAGAAGAGCCTGGCTCCATCCTCATGACACTTGCCCTTTACATATTTATAAACATTAATGAGGTCACCCCTCAGTCTCCTCTTCTCTAAGCTAAAGAGACCCAGCTCCCTCAGCCTCTCCTCCTAAGGAAGATGTTCCACCCCCTTAATCATCTTCGTGGCTCTGTGCTGGACTCTCTCTAGCAGTTCCCTGTCCTTCTTGAACTGAGGGGCCCAGAACTGGACACAATATTCCAGATGCGGCCTCACCAGGGCAGAGTAGAGGGGGAGAGAACCTCTCTTGACCTGCTAACCACACCCCTTCTAATCCACCCCAGGATGCCATTGGCCTTCTTGGCCACAAGGGCACACTGCTGGCTCATGGTCATCCTGCTGTCCACTAGGACCCCCAAGTCCCTTTCCCCTACGCTGCTCTCCAACAGCTCTGTCCCCAACTTGTACTGGTACATGGGGTTGTTCTTGCCCAGATGCAGGACTCTACACTTGCCCTTGTTATATTTCATTAAATTTCTCCCCGCCCAACTCTCCAGACTGTCTAGGTCCCTCTGAATGGCTGCGCAGCCTTCCGGTGTGTCAGCCACTTCTCCCAGTTTTGTGTCATCAGCGAATGTGCTGACAGTGCACTCTAATCCCTCATCCAAGTCATTAATGAATATATTGAATAGAACTGGTCCCAGTACCAACCCTTGAGGGACTCCGCTAGACACAGACCTCCAACTGGACTCTGTCCCATTGACCACCACTCTCTGGCTTCTTTCCTTCAGCCAGTTCACAATCCGCCTCACTAGCCGATCATCCAGACCACACTTCCCCAGTTTAGCTGCGAGGATGCTGTGGGAGACCGTGTCAAACGCTTTACTGAAATCGAGATAGACCACATCCACAGCTTTACCATCATCTATCCACCGGGTAACATCCTCATAAAAGGCTATCAAGTTGGTTGAGCATGACTTCCCGTTGGTGAAGCCATGCTGAGTGCCCCTAATGATCCCCCTATCCTTGATGTGCCTAGAGACAGCACCAAGGACAAGTTGTTCCATCACCTTTCCGTGGATGGAGGTGAGGCTGACCGGTCTATAGTTACCCGGGTCCTCCTTCTTGCCCTTTTTGAAGACTGGAGTGACATTCGCTTTCCTCCAGTCCTCAGGCACCTCTCCCGTTGCCCACGACTTAGCAAAGATGATGGAGAGTGGCCTAGCAATGACTTCCGCCAGCTCCCTCAGCACCCGCGGATGCATCCCATCAGGGCCCATAGATTTATGGACGTCCAGATTGCTTAATTGGTCCCTGACCCAGCCCTCATCTACCAAGACAGATTCCTCCTCTACCCTGACTTCTTCTGGGGCCTCAGGGGTCCGGGGCTCCTCAGGACAGCCTCCAGCAGTATAGACAGAGGCAAAGAAGGCATTCAGTAACTCCGCCTTCTTTTTATCCTCTGTCTCCAGGGCACCCACCTCATTCATCAGTGGACCTACATTGCCTCTAGTGTTGGTTTTACCTGCAATGTGTTTGAAGAAGCCCTTTCTGTTGTCCTTGACCTCTCTTGCAAGGTTTAATTCCAAGGAGGCCTTAGCTTTCCTAGTTGCCTCCCTACATCCTCTGACAGCAGACTTATATTCCTCCCAAGTGGCCAGCCCCTCCTTCCACGATCTGTACACCCTCTTCTTCCACTTGAGTTTGCCCAGCAGTTCCCTGTTTAACCATGCAGGTCTCCTGGTACCCTTCCTTGACTTCCTACCTGCTGGGATGCTCTGATCTTGAGCTCGGAAGAAGCAGTCCTTGAATGCTAACCAACTATCTTGGGCCCCCTTACCTTCTAGTACCGTGTCCCATGGGATTTCCCCTAGCAATTGCTTGAAAAGGCCAAAGTTGGCCCTCCTGAAGTCCAGGGTTGTGATTCTGCTAGCTATTCTGTTCCTGCCACATGAAATCCTGAACTCTACCATCTCATGGTCACTACAACCAAGGCTGCCCTCAACCTTCACCTCTTCAACCAGACCCTCCTTGTTAGTGAGGATCAGATCCAGCAGCGCTCCTCTCCTAGTTGGCTCATCCACCATTTGCATCAGAAAGTTATCATCAACGCACTGAAGGAACCTCCTGGACTGAGGATAGCTGGCTGAGTAGGCCTCCCAGCAAATATCAGGGTAGTTGAAATCCCCCATGACAACCAGGCCCTGTAATTGTGAGACTTCTCTCAGCTGCCTGTAGAAGGCCTCATCACCCTCCTCATCCTGATCCGGTGGCCTGTAATAGACACCCACAACAGTATCACCCCTGCCAGCCTGCCCCTTAATTCGCACCCACAAACTCTCAACTCGCTCCTGATCCGCCCCTGGACAGAATTCAATACATTCTAGCTGCTCACTCACATAAAGAGCAACTCCACCACCTCTCCTTAGCGGCCTGTCTTTCCTGAACAGGACATAGCCAGGACATAGCCATCCATGACCACATTCCAGTCATGCGAGGCGTCCCACCAAGTCTCTGTAATTGCCACTAGATCATAGCCCCCCGACCGAACACGGATTTCTAACTCCTCTTGTTTATTCCCCATGCTGCGTGCATTGGTGTACAGGCATTTCAGGGAGCGAGCTGAGCACACCGATTTCACCCCAGGGGGATGGGAGGCCTCCTGGTCTACCTTAATCTGAGATAATCTGCTGCAGACGGCGGCACAGCAACAAGCCCTTCCTGCTCCAGCAGTACCTGCTGCATTGATTTCCTGTCTCCTGCTTTGCTCTCCTGCACTGGGAAGCTGCCTTTCTACAGGAATGTTTTTCCCCCAGAAAACCTTTTGGGGAATAACTCAGCATTTTTCAACCAAGTTGAGGTTACCCATTTTGCATTGCCGTCCTTCTCCTGGAAATACATTTTCAACTGCTCTGCTTTTTATTTTCTTAATTCCAGGGGATCGTGAATTTTTAAAATATAGATGCTTTCTACAGAAGTAATATTTGAAGCTGTTTGCAAAATACATTTGAGATGAATTAGAATTTTAGATGATTAAGTATTTTTTTCTGAGAATGATATGTGTGGTTTAAAAGAACCTTTCCTTTCTCTGCTGCTTTCATGTGCTGTATCGCATGCAGTGGTCCAGTATTTCCTGACAGAAAAGCTACATTTGTCCACTTCTAGAAACCCACCAGTAGAGAAGAAAAGTTGGATCAGTTCTTCTCTGTGTTCTGTTGAAAACCGGAAAACTGCACAATTGTTGTAACAAAAAATAATCTAACAAGCAAACTAACTGTTTTTAATTTGATGGAAGCATTTACATGTGCTAATGTGCCATTTAATGTGCTGTGTAACACAATTCTGCATTCCTAATTGAAGCAAACTTTACTTGCGCTATATCAAATGTCTCATTGGTTGCATTTCAAATGTCTCCCCGAGTCTTTAATTATATTCCTGTGCCAGGAAAAAAAAAAAAATAAACAGAAATTAGAACTAATTCCTGTTAAGTTGTCTAAAGTGAAGTAACCATGACCATAGGCATGATCTGAAATCCTCAGAACTTGAAAGAAAAACTCCTACTGAGTTCAGTGGGCATTGGCTCAGATCTTGTGTAAACACTGTTGTGACCATACCTGTGGTCCACAAGCACTGTAAAAACAGGTGGAGGAAGTCCAGTGTGGTTTGGAATGCATTGGCCTGAGGGCAATATTACAAATGCCATAAACATCTGATATTCCCTTCACAGATGTCTCTGGCCTCGTGATAAACGAACGCAACATTTGAGCAAGCAGGGAGAAGAAACAGAGACAGCATGCTTACAAAATACATTAAAGCTATTTGGATGAAAAACTCAAATAACTGAACTATTTGTAGCTGTGAGCAAGATGATTAGATACTGTCAGTTTTAGCAAGAATTTTTTCTTATGTATTTTCTAGCATACAGCTTTCTCAGTGAAACGGCTCTCAAGCAATAGGATTTTGAAAAGGCTTACGCTGAATGCAATGTGATACATTTTGACTTTGAAACAGGTTGTATTAGCTTATATAGATTTGCCTTTGGTGCAATGAGATATTCCAGTTTTGAGTAAAAAGTGTCTAGGAATCATTTGTCTGTTCTATTGTGGTGTATTGCACTACTGCTGTCACCTTACAAGTCTCTCTCACATTGGACATCAAAATAGGTGCTTAGGATGATATGAGCATTTCCAAAACACAGTTCAGTTTACCTATATTATGAAGAATCCAAAAAGGTAGGCAAAGCTTATAGAGGCATTTATTTCTCAAAAAAAGAGAGGGCCATGCCCAAGTTAGACTTAATTTCATATAGTACATTCCCTTGCAGGAATTCTAATCTGAAATGAGGAATTCTTGTCCTTCTGGGCACTTTTACTGAAATAGAGATCTTACACAGGGTGTCCTGCAATCTGCAAGCCCTCCTCTTCCTTTGAACTTCAGTGGCAGGAAGTTTGTCAGCTGTAGGAGAAGCTGTACGACATATCTCCAAAAAAAAGTGATTTTAAAGCAGCTGTTTTCCCAAACAACGTCCTTCTTTCTGAATCCCAGCTTCTGTATACAGTGAAAACGAATGCACTGTGGCAGCAGAAATATGGAACATTTTGCCGACAGTTTCGATACATCCTCAGGTAGAATCACAGAATCACAGAATCACAGAATCACAGAATGTTAGGGATTGGAAGGGACCTCGAAAGATCATCTAGTCCAATCCCCCTGACGGAGCAGGATAGGGAATAGGGAGTCCTGGTCGTCTTCTGAAGAATGAGTCTCACTGTCTGAAAACAAGAAGCCTTTCCAAGGAAGGGATGAAAATTAATGGTGGTTAAACTCTGAGAGGAAAGCTGTAACCTTCACAGAGGCTTTTTTTCCAGCTGTGTTCAAAGGCACTGTAATGACTTCAGAGAACTGCAGTGACTCATTTCAGATGATGACTACATAACTATTCATTTACACTTAATGAGTTTATTCCACCAGATATAAGACAAATTCTAAACAAATAACACCACTGAATCATACACATCAATAAATTTGAGTGCTAAACAGATTCTGGGTAACTAAGGTAATGATAAAGAGGGAGGAAGAAAAGCTGCCTCCAATTAATGAAAATGCCCTTTGTATTTTATAATAGCTCAAGCATTAATTTGAAAATGTCTTTCTCTGCAATAATTTACAGACAAGCACTTCATAATGGGGAAACAATTCAAATTTATGTGCACTTGAATGGTGATGATCTGATTAACTTATTAAATTCTTGTTGATTCTACAGTCCAGATGAAGTGTACCATTCTTCATGGGTTTCATACCTTGCAGTTTTAAGTTCTCACATTATCAGACTTCAGGCTTCAGTTGCTACTGAAGGTCTTTTCTCTGGGACGTCCTCTGGTGCAGTGTGGAGAGAAACAAGATCCCAGGGATTGATTTCATTTGTCTCTTTCCAATAATTCTGAAGATACGTTCTCTTCCACCTTGGAGGAGCACTTGATTAAATTTAGCACTAGAATTCACATAGTCCTCAGCTGCTGTGGAGTGTAATTGAAACGGTGTGAAATATTAGAGACACACAATTCAAGTTAAAGCTGATTCAGTGAGGGGATAGCCATGCTGGATTTAAGTTAAAGAAGCTTAGCTTGAACCCTGTCAAGCTTACCGTCCTTCAAAGGAAGCGAGTTAGCTTTTGAAGCAAGAAGAGATAAAAATTATCCATGGGAAAAGACAAAAGAACACAGGCAAATCAGTCTGCCAAACCTAGTGTCCAGTGGCTTTAAACAATGGGCAGTAATACCAATTTATCTGTAATGTATTTGTCAGCTGGGGCTACCCCAGCTTTAATCACCATCCCCTTGTATTTTTGTGCACCCTAGGTAATTCCACAAACAGTAAAAAATTGTTCAGATCCTCAGATGTTGTGTAGGGAAGACTGCTGAGATGGCACACGCTAGCATAAATTATTGTAAATATAAACATAGCTATCTCCAGCATCCCTTTAACAATAAAAGAGAGGCTCCCCATTGTTATTCAGTGCTTCACATTAAATAATGCAACCTAGTGTAACTGGTATTGAGTAAACATGAACCCTAAACCAACTAGCCCTTCATTTACCACTCTGTTTCATGGCTAACTTTGCCACTTACTCTTCCCTGTTCTGTTTTAACCTTGGGCTGCTCCAGCCTTTCAGAGTGGTATCCGTGGAGTCCATCCTTGTTCCGTCAGAAGATGGGCTTGAAGCAGAAACTAGGTTTTTTCAGGGGTGACTTAGGTGTTGTGGCTCTCTCCTGCACACCCCCCTTGAGCTGTAATTGCTGGCTAATACTGTGCTCACTCCTGTTCACAAAAGAGAGAATTCTTTAGAAACATCCAAGTATTTTCACCTGCTGTAGTCAAAACTTAAACTTCTTCTTCCAAAACAGCCCTTAGTCTTGTCCAGTATCTGCAAATTCTGAATAAAACTAGTTAGTTTACTGAAGGGGAACATAAATCTTTCTCTTTCATTGAATACTTATCTTGATTTTTTTCAATGCAACATTCCAGCTTTTTCTATTGACTTTATTTACCAACCCCATTATTTAAGTCTGTAATCTCATTTAAAAATTTATCAGCTCCATTATTTAAGGCTGTAATCTCATTTCCTACTTCTAATCATTCTTACAGTTACTGACCCAGAGACTCTAGGACTCCTTCCCCTCCAAAAAAAAAAAAAAGTCCGTATCAGTCCTTCCTTAAAATTCAGTGGAAACTTTGCCTGGGTATACAGTTTGAGTCTTTATCTGAATACAGTTTAAATAAAGAGAAGCGTAAGTTTGACAGAAGCACCTGCAGAGATCCAGCTTAATTTACAAAAGAAGAGTCACTAGCTGTGTTCACTGAGGCCCATCTGCACAAGGACACTCAGAGAAGGTTATGTGGATGAATTAAATTTGTAAAGTCAGCATTCATACATTGAACATCTTCCAGGATTAAGCCACAGCCAGTTAAGGATGTTTCATTTCAGAGTGAAAGCAGGTACATGGTGGTTTAATGCTCTGTAGCGTACTCATGTTGACTTCACACCTTCCACTGATTCACTTCAACTTTCTCTTCTCAGTTTGCCTGTATGTTTTTTAAAAAATAGGGCCTTTGTGGCTGAGGCAAATGAGGATTTTGGCTTTCTTCATTAAAACTCTTGCCATAGCAAAAGTGAAATTCCTGCCTGAATAATACAGAGGTTTACTCTATGTTTCAGGCAGGGACATTCTTCCAAGTGCACCCCACAAAGCACAGCTAGAAACTGTCCCCACCAAATGAATGAAGTAAAGCCATGAGCACAGACCACTTCTCTTATGTCTCACAAAACCTACATATGAGGCAAGACCGTGACCCCGTCTGTTTAAATATATCACCCCCCTTTAATGTCCTTCCGATCAGCCTTGGACTGGGTTAATG
Source organism: Nyctibius grandis (assembly GCF_013368605.1). Lineage (NCBI taxonomy): Eukaryota > Metazoa > Chordata > Aves > Nyctibiiformes > Nyctibiidae > Nyctibius > Nyctibius grandis. The sequence continues at coordinate 34,994,639 of NC_090662.1, forward strand.
GTGGCTCTGCTTTTTAGTCTAGCGCTCAGTGACCTTATATTGTCAGCACGATGATGATTTTTAACTTTGTTTAAACTTTTTATTCCCCTGCATTGCTGTGAACTCTTGCACAAAGGTACTTCAGCAAAATTTTATGCCAGTCAGTAAAATGCATTCACATTTTCCACTTGTATATCTTAAAAAAAACCCCAAATATTTGGGGAAGTCTTAATTTGGTCAAATGAGTCTACTTCTTGGCTCAAATCTTGTAATACAGGCTACGGCCCAAAGCACATTTTTATGACCATATTAGCATTAAAAAATCCCGTGGCCTCTGGAAAATACAGTAGCTATGACAGAATTACTGTCACAGTCTTAACTAAAGCAGTATAAATGCATAAATAGAAGAGATAAGGTGGAGGCCTCCAGGGCATTCCCCTAAAATAGTAACAGTTCTCTAACTATTTCCCCTGTTGGGAAACTGTATAGCCAAAACCAGCTCTCATTCCAGCCAGGTGACAAAAGGGCAGTATGCCCTCACCACCTGATTGAACATATCACACGGAAAGAGCCTTTTTTTTTTTTAATCCAGGTTGCAAGCCTGAATATCTGTTTTCTCAGAATACTTTCTGTAGAGACCTCTTGGCGGTCCCTGGTGAGTTTTATTTCTGACGGTCAGTGCAGGGCACATGCCATGCTTTCAATGAACACAACACAGCAGCCATGGGGCCGATGGTGAGCCTGGGACAGATGTCAGTGGTTGATAAAGACACGTAGCACCATTGCATGGCTAAATGCAGGCCACCAATCTTGCCCTGGTGACTCTAACAGGACAATGCTGGACAATGCTACAGGCCCTTAATTATCATTAAAACACTACGCTATCCATTAATTTTAATGCTCTGATCAGATTTTGATTAGGTATATTGCTAAGCCTCCATTATGCAGTAGTGCCGAGGTCTGAGGATCTGCCTCTCGCGCAACGGAGGGTGTCACCTGCACACAGCTGGGCATCATCGGGAGCTGAAGTTGTGTCTGCAGGCTATAAATTAGCTGTTGCACCAGCCTCAACCAGTTATTTATTACCTCAGGATCCATATGTCAATGTATATCAAAATAGCAATATATCAGCAACTGTCTGAGGTGAAGGACTTGAGATAAAAAAGGGGATCATCTCCTAAAAAAAATAAGGGTTAGGCATCTACCAAGTTGCTGATGGGCAGCTGCAGAAGCCATTGTTTGTTAGCCAGCATCTGCTAAAATTAGCCCTGGTGGCCCTGTAAGCAAGGGGAGGGAGGGGAAGGGGTGACGGACCTGGGTGCAGCACAGAGACCCCTCAGCTCCAGAAGCTTGCGCTGGCCCCTGGTTTGGCCCTGTACCACGTCATCGAGAGGTAATTAGTTCAGGGTCATTTAAAATGTGCTCATTTGACCAAATGCAGCACATACCTCATCAAAATGAGGAGGATTTACATCAGCCTTACCATTTATATTGAGGTTGACTCTAGCTGTAATGGGAGTGATATATTTATAGCCAACCCCAAAAAGGTTTGCTCTGTCATATACTGCCTGATAAACAGCAGTGAGATTTTGATACCACATGAAAAGAAGAAAGAGGGAAAAGAGATGAGGAATGTCACTTGATGGACACTGATAGGTATTTATTCACCATGACCTAATTCACTGCTCATTTCTGGAGCCCAGGGCAATGAATAACGTATTAAGTGATATTAATGTGAAATATGGTTTCTGCTCCAACAGCAATCTTAGGAAATAAACCGCCATTATATGTAAAAAACATACATACACAACCCTTCCCTTTTTTCCAGAACCCTTTTCACGGTTGCAGACTATAGCAATATGGTTAGTTACGTTAATTCTGGTATTATCACCAACCCCAAAGCCCAGGACTTTTCCAGTTACCCTGCCAAGCAATCCTGTTCCTCTAATTCCATTTCTTGCTGTTCTTGAGTACCCTTCAGATGCTTTTTAATGTATGAATGAAGTAGGAATGCAGCTCACATTTTTATGTCTATCAGCACTTTTAAAGATATTAACGAAAGCTGTTTATCCCTTCTCTCTGTAGCAAAGCAGGAGCTCGGAAACGTTTCTTTATTTTCTAAAATCCAGGAAATAGGAGTGCAGGTTCACAGGTGTATTTGATGTAATATTTTATATCAACATGCTCATTTCTTTCATGAGGAAATCAGTAAGCAGATGAAACTGGGAAGCACTAGTAAGAAGAAGCAAAAAAAATATGCATGAAATATGATACAAAATTGCAGTAATAGTATTTATGTTCTTTTACGTACATTTCCACAAAATATAAATCAGGATAAGGCTGAGATTACGCTCCTGCCCCCCTTCAGTGGAATAAGAAATGCAAATATTCGATACTTTAAAATTCATTTCTGGACACTCTTGGAAACATATTCACCATACAGAGGATTTTTTTATTATATGACTGATTTTTATCTTGTAGCTGGAAATAAAAACATCTGTACTAAAATAAGGGAAAATGTGTGCATTAACAGAGGGAAACCTCCCAATGTGTACAAATAAACAAATAAATCCTAACAGTTTAATGCTTGTTAAACAAGAAGGCCACAGTCACTTCAGTTCTGCTAAGCACGAGATGTGTTCTTCAGGTGTAAAAAGGTTGCAAAATATCAGCATTTTAAGTAAAATCTCACTATGTTTCTTAATGAATGTCTCCTTTTTTTTTGAATAGGCGTTGTTAATCTGACAGGCTGAATTAAACCTCTTTGTATTCTCTGTCAACCCCACTAAGGGGTGGTGAGCAGTACTCAGCTGTCTTCAGATAAAGATTGTCTGAATTTATTTCACCTAAATGTAAGGTTTTAGGATAGGATCACGCTTACCCAAAGGACCCTGTATTCTCAATGGAGAGAGATGAGCCCCTCCCAAGGGTATATCAGGTCCTCTCTATCGACTGCACAGTCTTTGCTGGGATCCTGGTCCTGCGTGGCACAGCTGAGAAGAGACCTGGATGAAGAGTATGGTCTCATCCCAAGTCCTGGCTTTCTCTGGAGGAAATCTTGGATGCATGAGAAGGAAGAGAGCTACACCAGACTCCCAGAGAGCTTGTGTGAATTGTGGAGTGCACCACAAAGCTCATCTGTACTGCCATGTAGATCCAGACTGAAGATGAGGTGGTGGGATGCAGTTCGTTTAAATCAGGGCAAGGGTCCCTAAGACCTGTTTTAGCTCCAGATCTATGCCTGACCCATCTACATGCCCTTACTAGCAGTTCCATTTGCAAAGCATGTCCCTGCTCATCACCATAAAGTCCTCAGGACATGGAACTATGAGCACCTTGCATTGACACCTGTGCAGGAGACAGGTCCCATCACTGCTCAAGGAAAATGCAGGGGTGGTGGCATTTGTCCTTTGCACAGCCCCTTAGTGAGTAGAAAGACAAACTTGAACATTACCCCAGGCATAAAGACACTGGGTATGGCTATGATGGTGTTCCAACCCTGGATACAAAATCATGCTCAAAACTATGGGATATGGAGAAAAGTAACTGAAGTGCTTGACACCACATAAAAATGAGGAAACATGACAAGATTTACTTCTGAGGTTTGAAAAATAACCATGCTAAAAGAAAATCAGTTTAGAATAGCAATTTTTACAGAGAGAGAAAATACAAAGAACCTTTGCAGATAATTAAACACTGTAATTGTAGATTATCTTTACTTAATAAAGAGAAAGGTTAGGCACCTCCAGAGATTTAGAAGACTGTTCTGTCATTATGTCGCAATTGATCGGAATTTAATTGTTCCACTTGAGGATTATTTGCCTTTTCTCCACATGATTATATCCTTTTGGCTCACAAATCAAAACTAGCTATCAGCAAAAGTTACTAATTTCTTTTAAAGAGAGAGTTTTCTTTTGAGTTCTTGTGCTGAGACACTGGTCTTGGTTAACTTTCTTCTATAATTTATAGAAGATGTCTGTTTTAAGTCTCAAATTTACCCAATTTATGTATTGCTTACCACAGGCTAAGGGTTTAATCCATTTCAGAGGCAAAAAAAATCCTCTTAAATTTAAAGATTAAAAAATCCCTTCCTTTCTCAGGAGGTAACTTGGTCCTAAGAATACAAGAGGTCTCTGTTCAGCAAAAAGCTAAAAGTTGGAAATGAGATAGATATCACTAGATAGCTCTAAAAATCTTGAACCTGTTTTTCAGATTTGGAATCAGCTGCAATCCACATGCCACCATAGCCTCAGGCACCGACATTTATCATTCTTATTCCAGTGGTCACAAAGGGAGCAGGACGTCAGCTGTATTGGATCCTGATCCAAATACTCCTGACATGCATTAAGAATTTTGGGGGGGAGGCTTGAGTTGGAAAGGATAGTTATACAATGAAGTGACAGTAAAGTAGTAAGTAGGTAGAAGTAAAAAAAAGATAGCAAAAATAGCAAAGTATAGTGATATGGAGTGATACCGTAAAGGGGAAGTTGTGGAAATAGCTTTCATTTTTCATATCTTCCCAATACAGTGTATTTTTCTAATATCACATTTTCAACTTTTTGACAATAACTTAATATGCATCATCTGGCTATAGGAGTGCATAAGCTGACTAGAATTACCAGATTCGTTTTATTTTCTGTGTGTGAAATGACCAAAAGTGTCCATGACGTCCTCCAAGGGAGATTCAGAAGCCCTCACGGTAATGAAAGTCTGTCTTCCCTCCAAAGACTGCCGAAGTACTGGAGGGCTTTCTGTCACATAGTGCCAAGCGCAATAGAAATTACTGTACTGCCACTGAGGCTGGACTTAGTAGCCTAAAGTACCAATTTACTAGCCAACTGAATTGACATTTGGATATGTAATATCATGGACTGACCCTGCTTGCATTCTGAGTTGCTCAGGTTTGGGAGCTGTTTTGATAGCTGAGTGTAGGACTGTATTTGAAATAATGAATCTTGGACTGGGGATAGTCTTAGCTGTGCAATTGTTTTCATCTGGCCATACAGCAGTATCCTTGTGAAATATGTGTTCAGCCTTGCAGAAAATTTAAGCTAAAAAGAATTGAAGCTTCTCAAAGATAGTTAGATGTCTGGCTCCTAAATCAATGAAAGGTAGCTTTGAAAATAGTTTCAAAAGGCTAAAACAGCAAAGGACATATCTTCAGTATGTAGCTTTCTCAGAGTCAGGATTCCAAAACACTTAAATATCAGTAGCTTTCCCTGCATTGCAGCATTTTTGCTAAAAGTCTGTGTATTTATATATGTGTGCGGGTAGTATGTATACTGTATATTTTTATTTACATTGTCTTTAAAATGAGAATCATTACATGACAGATTTCAGAGGCAAATACAAGACTCCTACAATCACAGAGAAGCCAACCAGCTCTATGTGTGTGTGAGAAGAGGGTCATCTTTGTTATGCTCTTCATTTTCCTCCATTGCTATCATGCTTTTTAGCATAATACAAACCTAGAAATGCTCCTGTGCTTGCCAAGTGGTGGCCAGCCGAGAGAGCCGATTTAAGCAGTTAGCAAAATCCCCCATCTGGTATGTGGACTTCCAATGTATGTCCTGTGCGTTAGCACAGCTGAGGCTCCAGCTGAGACCATCACGGCATTTCCACCCAGGTGAGACAAAATACTAAGCCAGGAGGAGCTTTACTAAACTTATCTCAGCTGGAAGCTCGTTTCTGCAATATTTTTCAGTGTTATTAAATTAGTTCATTTCATTCATAGATTCAGATGCTATTTTAGAACAGTTTTACTCTTTTCCCTAGGCAACCTGTTTTTTATAATGAGCTATTTTTATATGAACCTTGTTCTGCAGATTCCGTGGAAGGAGGAAAATTGGTCTCTGAGCTTAAGGGGTGCTCAGCGCCATTCACTGATTTATCAAGTGAATTTGGCATCACACTTTTGTCCCCTTGCTCAAATCTTATGTTGCTCCCTGAAAGCCTCGTTAAAAAGATCAATGCCAAGGGATCTTAGCACCTGTAGTCTTTATGGAATGCATCCCATGGTTAAAGATTTCTGAAGTATGCTCTTTTTTTCAGAAATGGTCTTATTATTGACTCTGAAACATTTTCCCTGGCTGAAGAGAGATGGCGATAATATCCATCATGAACACCTGAAATGTGTCTTTGGGTCACCAGACCATCTCCAGCCTCATCTCTTTATTCTCAATACAGTCTACAGCCAGATGCTTATGTTACTTGCAGGCCTAATTCTTCCCACCTGATTTTAGAAACATAAATGTAGCTTCAGAGTCTAATTTAAAAGCATTGTCAATGGGAAGGGATAAATACCCTCATTTAAGTTTGGGCTTTCTTTGTTAGATCCTGCCAAAAGTTTTTGAACCCACTGCCAGTTTTGAGCCAAGTCAAAGGACAATTACATGCCAGAGAGATCTGAACTGATGGTTAAGTAGAGGAAAGGACCTTATTAACCTAATCACTGAGGGGAGACAGAGTGAGTTCAGCCCTGATGGTCGTATTTGGTCTGCCTAGAAGCCAAAAGGCTGCCAGCTGTCCATGCACATGACCAGTCACACTCTGGAGCAGGGCACAGGATGTTCCAGCCTCTGCCTGGCCAGCAAGCAAAGAACATTTGGTCAAGACATGGGAGATGTCAGCCTCTGTGTGCACGTGCAAGGCATGTAGATTTTGGGTTAAGGGTACTCTGAGCAGGTGCATGTGGTATGGCTCAGAGCTGGACACACTGGGGGACATATTGGGGACACAGGACAAAGCTAAGTATTGTATGGTTCATTCCACCTAAAGAAAAAACTTCTTTACTATGAGGGTGGTCAAACTCTGACACAGGTTGCCCAGAGAACCTGTGGAGTGTCCATCCCTGGAGGTATTCAAAACCCAGCTGAACATGGCCCTGAGCAACCTCTCCTACTTGGCTCTGCTTGGGCAGAGGAGTGGGACCGGAGACATCCAGAGGTCCTTCCAATCTCCGCAGTTCTGTGACTCTGTGAAGCATAGGGCACATGGGTGTGAGCAGAACTGATTCAAGTGGGGACGCTGGGAACATGGGACATGCTGGAAGGTATTGTTGAAGGGTGTAAGGGACATGAAAGGCATCTGGAGAAATGTGGGAGGCGGTTGTCAGGGAGGAGTCAGGGTACTGTGGGGCTATGAGTGGAAGGATGATAAGAGTACCACGGGGATTGCAGTGTGGATGGGACTTGAAATACTGCAAAGGGGACATAACAGATGTTGGCAGTGGGATTCATAAGAACCTGGGGAGATGGATTTATTACCGAAGAAGATAAGGAATATAGAGGATCCCTAGGAAATGTGGCTTGATTAGTTCCACGGCTCCTAAGAGGCTTGCTATGCTTCACCATGTTTTCAGTTCTTCAAATGTTTTCAGCTCTTTTATGCAGAATCTTGGCTGCTGGTTTGGGGGTTTTTTTGTTGTTGTTTTTTATCTCCTTAATTTTTGCTTTAATGTCACACATCTTAGTGAGACCATTTTTCACTTTCTTGAGTTAATTGTAGTCAAGAGGTGGAACCTGCTTACCATGTGTTACTTTATTATGTATTCTTTCTGCACGCTACTCTTTGATACAAATTACTTTGTTGAGCTCTTTTGTGGTTACAGAGTGCTAATGCACTTCTAGCATGCCATAGGAGTCATTCATATCAGAAGAGCTTAGCTTTGATCATGCTTTTCCTGTTATCCTTGTTGATTACCACTATTTGCATATTCCTTGATTCCCCAGGTTTGTGATCTGTCGTTTGGTCTGGTTCCATCCTCTCGCATCTCTCCGCGTTCCTTGTTTGCTTTGCTTTCCTCCTTTGCTCGGCTTTGGTGTAAGAGATGTTTGGAAACGAGTTAATTTCAAAGGCAAAGGTTTGTTTTATACATTTGCTTTTTTAAGGTTTGGTGGTTTTAATTTATTTCATTACAAACAAGACTTTGATATTCACCAGAGATCATGTGGTGAATTGTTTACTATTAAACGCCTGGTTGAAATAACAAGTCTAATAAAATGCTAGTGCTTCAAAGAATGAGTCCTGAGAAAATCAGGAAAGCAGTTACTTCAGCATCAAGGTTTGGGCAGTGCCAAATGTGCTCCCACATGCATTTTCTGGACAGATGTCACATCTGTCTGCATGAAAGTTTGCAGTCAGCTTTCTAAGCTTGTTCAGTGAGAATGGCCTTGTTTTTATGGCGTTTGGGTCAGTGAAGGACATTTCAACGAGCTGCCTGTCTCCTCTGTAAAGACATATATTTACTATTCTGTTTTGTCATTTCTGTGATGCTTCTTATTTTGTTAACAGCCTATGAACCTGCACATTGGATAAATGAAGTGTTGATATAAGGAATGTAAAGACATACCCAAATATGAACTAATAGTGCAAGTTCTTTGTCTGTGGTTGTCATCTTCCTCTAGTCTACTCCTTACTTTTGGGCGTCTTCATCCATTTGACTGTGTTAACAATTCACAAATTTACTTCTCACTCTGCTGCCATCTGCATGCCCTCAGGCTCATATCTCTTTCTCTTTGATATTTCACCTTGTGTTGTCTGCCATCATAACCCCCACATCAAACTCAGTACCTCCAGAACTGAATTTCCAAGGCTGCCCCTGAAGCCTTCTCTGCTCCCCTCACCTCCAGCACTGTCAGTGACGTAACTTTCTCCCTCCTCTTTGGGAGATGACGACTTAGCCTCTCTGACCTCTATTCTTTCAGATCAGCCAAAATGTCACTGTCACAACTTCCTGTTGCCTCACCTCTGGGTCTCTTCCTTGGGTCCCAAGAGTATATAAAATTCAAAATCCTTGCTTTCAATTTCCTCTATAAAGTCTCCATTTTTATAGTTGCCCATAAACACTTTCCACCATCCTTTTCCTCCTTCCAGTGATATCTCTCAATGTAATTATTCATGTAAAGTATAGTTGAATCTGCCTAATGGCAGGGCATGGATTAGGTTTTCTACAATTTATTTTCTTTCCTTATGCTCACCTATGGCCATGACTATTCATTGGGGTGAAGAGTAAGGTGGGCATAAGACAGCACCACCCATGACCTGCACCCTTTTTCTTTATCTGGTGAAATAGTATTTCAGCTGTTGCTCCAACTCAAATCATCCATAGGGTGATTAGGGTGAGTTAGTGAGACAGATCCAGTCTGTGACTGAGAAGTCCACACGTGTTCAGGCTCTACTCTTTCAGGAAGTCATAGGCTGGGGTCCATATGTCCTATTATTAGAGAGTTTCAGTCTGGTTTTGTTATTTCTGTAATTTTGTAGACTTTCTCCTGAGCCAGCAGGATATAATTTTTTAATGATACAATATCTTTCCTCGAACATGAAGTACTCTGTGTTCATTTTTGCAGCTTTATTTCTGCTGGAATCAGGTAGAATAAGGAACCTGGTGCCTTTCTCTTTAGAAAAGGCTCACAGTGCACACAGTGAAGCTTAGCATTTTTGGAAGCAAAGAGAAATCCTTCAAGTAATCTATGTAGGCATTATCTTTCCTGAAGTGGCAGTTTAACATTTTTGTGAGAAACAAAGATAGCCTTTTTCTGGAGCCAGAGACTAGACCTGAGAGCGTAATCTCACTGCTAAGCTGAGCTGAATAAGTGATTTACACCTTTTGACTCATTTATGTTACTAACACCTGAATAAAACATGCTTAATTATTTCTGAAATGGAAGGCCTCCCTGAACATTTTTCACAATTTGGATGGCTTCTACATATCATCAAATGTTTGAAAAAAATCAAAATAGGATTTTTTTATATGATAAAGGTTTTATAGATAGTTACTTACTATAATTGAGATGTGGTCATAAAACTGAAACATAATTATCAAAATAATTTACTGGTTTGCAAGAAATGTTTACTAATAATATGAGCTGAGAATTTTCCATGCACAATGAATATAATTCCTTCTCAGAGTAGTTTTGCAATACAAATTTTAAAGTTACAAGTATCAAATGTACTAGCATAAGCCCACATATTTTCAATGAGAATTAAATGTACAGATTTCTTTGAGAAAGAAAGAAGATGGGGTCTCCATCTTCTCTTTTGGAGAACAGAGTTTTAATAAGTAGGTCCCTGGGGCCAAGGAAAAAAATTGGAAGAATCATGAGAAAATGAAGAAATAAAAAATGAAAAAACAAAAGATAAAGGGAAATTGGTGTCGGGCATGGGGCAGATTAAGGAGAGCCTGTTGACTAGCGGCTTCAATTTGCAATGCAAAGTCTGTATTTCCAGAATAAACTTATTAGACTTATCCCCCTATTGAAACAGATTGAAAAACTGTGTTTTCTCATCCTGTTTCCCATAATGTGGTATTGTGCAACTGAAACTGCCACCCTCTTCATGCTTATCATCCCAGGTTTTTTGTAAAAACTGCAGCATCAGTACTTTTCAAGATTGGGTCATGAGATGTGAAAATTGTTGCTTCATTTTGACAATTTTACTACATTTTATATAATCTAATAGTGTGTTATAGCCATAGCATTCCCTGTTGAGTAAGCACAAAACTTTGCCATTTACCTACTTCCTGTATTTTTCTGTGCCTGGCAAGCAAGCAAAATCCATGAATTTTACTAGTTCTTAATAAATACTCAGCAGTGATATAAAGCAGCAGGGGAGACGCAAAAGGAATAATAATACTATTAAATGAAAAAGAGTAGGATTAAGCCAGTTCATTTATGTTCAGGAAGGAGAAGGAATATGCTTACATATGATAAAAATAAACTGATGAAATTTCTAATATTTAAAGAACATTTCTCCAAAGTAATTTTGATGTGAATAATAAATTGCCTTTAATCTTCCCATCTGAGCCAGGTTTACCTTCAAGTCTGCACTCTCACTCTGTTTCTTTTGTGGAACCTCCTCCCAGTTTCTGCAGGGGGGAGAAGGCAGGGAATTAGGGGCTCTTCACGCTTGTGGCTGGAAAGGTGTCAGTACAGATGACTGACTTACTCCCCAGTCTAGTTCATTATATTTCTGGAGCTATAGTAGGGAAGCATTTCTTATAAAAATCATGCTTTAAGGGAGAGTGCATGCTGCCAGTATGACCCTGAGCAATCCTATGGGCCAAACAGCAAACACTGCTCTCAGGCGGTTGCTCACCTGAGGAGCGCTGCACCGCTGCACCAAAGAGCCACTAGACACAGTGAAAAGATTTACATTTCATCCACAGTTTAACAATAAAGAATAATATCCCACTCCCTGTCAAGCAGAACCAGTCACCAGTTGTTTCAATAACAGCGTTGCTGCTGTTGGGTCATTTTTGGGAAGCCAGAAGCGTGTAGTTCACTGCAAAGTGATCCAGTCCACAGTTATTGTTAGGACTTGTGCAGTGCTCTAGCAAACCTGTAAGAAGAGGTTGGATATTCTCGATCCACAGCTCACATCGTAGCCATTCACCTCTCTCTTGCCACTACTTCAAATGCTGATGGTTGGATAATATCTAACCCCCTCTGTAGCCAGCATAGAAATTTGTCATTTTGCACTAAAAGTTTTCCTCCAAAAGGTTCATCTGCTGTTCCACTCATCAACACACGGTTGTTATTTCTGTAGGCAAAGGGCTACCTATAGGCATTTGGCCACATTTCAGCTCCAGTTTTGTCATTTGATTTTGGCTAAAAAGCATTTCAGTGCTGACTGGAAGGCAAATGCTCAGGAGGAAGAGACACTTTCTGCCCTGGCACCAGCTGGCCTGGCCATAACGCTCGCCTCTTCACCATGCCCAGCTCATGCCTGTTCAGCACTATTGCCTGTGCAAATCCATGTGCTTCTCTATCCCACCAACTTTCCTTTGTTATGTCTTTTCCATGGTAACAGCCTGAGCACATGCAAAACCTGGTCTTGCTTGGTCTTGTCTGGCATATTTGGAGACTGCCTAATCCCTGTTTTAGCACTTTTTATTGTGTTTGCATGTTGCATTGTCAACATGGGCAAGAACATGAAGCAATTGTCATCATCATGGGTCCCCAGTTAAGCCCATGGACTGCTAACCTGATGATCAGAGCTCACCAATGCACACACAAAGCTGGGATGGGATGGAGACAAAGCTGCATACGGGAGTAGGCATTACCACAGGGAAGAAAACAAAAAAGCAAGTGAAGAGTTGGAAACCGTAATGGAGGAGGAAGAGAAGATTGCGGGGTTGCAGTTGGGGTTGGTGCAGCTTATAAGGCAGCTGGGAGGCTGTAGGGTGTCACAGCCACTCCTTTTATTGCACAACACATCTGTGGGTGGTGACAGAGCACATCTACTCTCAGGTAAACCTGGTCCATGGAGTTACAAGGAGGTCACTTTCCAGCTTCCATCTTTGCAAAAATTCTTCAATGACACAAAGGAAATCTGGACAATGCTTTGTAGGATTATGTCATAGTTTATAAAACAAAAATGTTGTTTGGCTTCCAGGAAATCATATCGATGCCTCTGGTGTAGCATTGGATTCTAAACATGGGACTGTCCTCTGCAGCTGCCTACCCAAGAAAAACTGCATTGTCCTCACAGGGGAGGTATTGATATGCCCAACTAAGGCACGTGGAAACCGAGTACACTGCAAATTAAGGTGATAAGTTAAACTGATCTTTTGGCATCAGGCTAATACTCTCCTGAGCAGCAAAGTCGCTGACATATCCCTGTGCTTTAGCAGCTACTACGCGCTCAGCTCACCTCTGCTTTCCATATCCTAGTGCCTCACTTCAGCTTCCTTAGTGTTACATCACTGTTGGTCTCTTGAAGGAACAAAAGGATGAGAATTACTAGTTTTTCTGTTAAATTACACCAAGACAATAAGAGAAATATCTGTGCTGAAACCTGAAAATTGTCCATTCATATACAGTTATATTCAGGACCTGTAACTGTTTATGTTTAGATGGTAGTTTGCATCTCTCTTCTAATTTCACTATTTTAATTGCTTCACCTTCTGTCATCAGTCTGTCATGGCTCATCATTTGCACATTTCTGTGCTGCATTCCCCCATTCTGCAGATAGATCACTAAATGGAGGGGTACAGGTCCAGGACCCTGCCAGGCTCTTCCAATGCTGACACCTGAAGTTGCCAGGGCTGAGCTCCTGGGAGCCTGTGCAACTACTCGCCTGCTCTGCCTTCAAGTGCCTGCAAACAGGCAGGACATCCCCCTGGACTGTGCTTGCCAGCTGTCCAAAACTCCTTCCAGTTGGGCTGTATCGCTAACTTACAGCGCTGAACAAGGCGTGGGAATAGATTGGGGTGACCTGCGGCAAGGGCAATTCACTTTTTCATTCAGACATGGGGAAGACAAAATGCAGAACACAGCATGCAGCGTATATACGCTCCTAGAATATATAATTCATCAAAATCATGCTCTTTTTAATACCTGATTAGGCTTCCTTGCCAGCCTGAGGCATTAGTAGTTATTATGGTTAATCAGAAGCCCGGGTGTCAGGGTAACTTCTGTCCAACAGCCTCACTCTCCCACTTAAATGAGGAGTGGAAAAAGCAGCCTGATTTAAGTCAGTTATTTTTAGAGGATATCCCTACTACCTTCTGAAAGAAAAGTGTGAAATACTGAGTGTGTTGTGCTATGATTTTAGAGATTATTTAAACATCTTATGGAGACATCTTACAGAAAACTCTGTGTCAGTAACTAAGTACATATTGTGTAGGGAGCAGATACAAATCTGGATCAGAGTGTGAGGAGGGAAGAGTTGGAAAAGAGGGTGAACTCTGGTTCAATCTTCTGCAGTCAAACAAAAGCACAATTTTTAGATCCACATTCAGTAATTTAAATCTGCTGTCCTTTAATTCTCACTTTGAATCTATAAAACAATGTGAAATCCATATTTCAGGTAAATATGTGACCTTGTGCCAGAGTCAACTTGGTAAGGTAGAGACTGAGAGGATGTGGCAAGGGACAGTCTGTTAAATAAAGCTATGGTATGAAGGACATTCCCTTTAATACAAATATTTCACCTCTTGATATTTACTGTGCAGGCTGTGCCTGTGAAATCCTTCCCTTTGTGCATGGACTTTTTTTGCTGTTCACATTTTCATTATTCTGCGTTCTCTTATTAAAATTCACATCACACCATAGTTCAGTTCTATCAAAAAAAAAAAATCCCACGATATTCTTTATCTCATACATTCCTGTGCACAGTTTTGGTAGCACTTATCTCACCTCCATTGATATTGTTAAAGTTTCATACCAAGCCTTCACACTGTTCTGCTTTTGTGTAATCTTTATAGTAATAGGGCTAATTCAATAATATTCACACTGCCAAGTGAAGAAGCCCATAAGGTAAAACTCAATTACCTTTTCTATTCCTTTTCTCAGTTGCTCTTCTGCTGTGCTTAGTCTTTTATCTTTTTCACTGTAAACAGGTAGATTATTTAAATTTAATAGACACCACTGCCTTCCTCGTTTCCTTTTCTTCCCTTGAACCTTCTAGACACTCTCATGAGATGTTCATTCACCTTTGTGTAATACCATAGTAATAGTAATATAGGAAAAAAAATGTAATGATTGTATGCAAGCTACAGTAAAGGCCTAATGAACACTGTGCTTATAAAGAATGTTGCTTGTATTCCTAACTGTACTTTGGTAAATTATATAAATTAAATATTCATTACTTTGTACTTCATTAGTTCACATTTGGAACACTTTTTCTTCATTATAGTAGCCTGGGGTAAAGGTTTTTTTAGTATGGTTTATTCTGTTATTTTTCAGAAACAGTTTAGTTACAGTGTTAGAGGAAAGTTCTGTTTATTCCACAACAGCCCAGAACATCCATATATTCCAGAGACCAAGTGCTTTCTCCCACAAGAATGTTATGTAGGTTTACTAGTTGTTCAGAGTTCTTATTTCAATAACCAAAGTAACTAAATATTTAAACTGATTTTTGCAGTAAGTTTGCTTACTGATCATATCCCAACTCAGGATGAATTGCAATTTCATTAGCATGAGCAATACCTGACAAATGGTAAAGCATAAAGCATGTGTTCTGCACTGCTGCCTTGCGTTGCTCGCTGTTGGCACTGGTTGCGATGCCTTCGAGGGGGTTTATTTGGTGCAGGAGGCAGATGCTGCTTGCCAACCTTGAGAAAGTAGAAGGAGTTACAAGGGTGGTGGTGGCTGGGGGTCCAGTGGCCCTAGTGGCCCCCAAAAGAAGGTGGCCATGGGATTGCCTCTGCCCCACAAGACCCTGGCCAGCACATAGAAGTTCTTCTTGCTGCTATTTGAAACATTGGAAGGATGTTAACTGAATTAAATCCCTTGAAAGGTTTAGTGCCTCTGATTTGCTTTCCTCACATGTTCCTTCATCCTCAGACATGGTATCTGGGGATACAGTCCATCTCCAGACAGTTATAGAAAGCCTCATCACAAGCTGTGCAACACTTTAAAGCAGAAAAGCATTTTCTGATTGTGTATGGGCGACAAGCCATGTCAAACCTTGCTATTCAGACTTGGAACTAGGGAAGCTGGCTATTTCATCTGAATTTTAGTCACACTGGTGGAGGGGACGGGGGGATTCATTAAAATATAATCTCAGAAGAGTTTGGTTTTAGCTTGTTGGTTTTCAGTGAGCACACAGTGGATAGACGTAAAGGAGACATCCGTGATCTCGTGATTAGGAACTACAAAAAGAGAAATAATTTGCTCTGTAAGTCAGCTGTCGTATTGCTGCTTGCCAGAAGAAATAGTCTTTTAATTCTCTTTCCAAGTAGCCCTCAGCAGTAGGATATGTTTGTACAGGTGATGGGATGGCAGGGATGTGCTGGCCTATCCATACTCCATCAGTAAGGCTGGGGAGTACTGAGCTGCACATGTTGGAGGCTTAAGACCAGTGTAAGGTCAAGTAGGTGTAAAGCAGAGCTGGTTGGTGGTTCAGAGCTGGTGGTGGTTTGGGGAGATCTTCATTAATCCAGGGTTGAAAACCATGGTTATGTGACCTCACTGAGGTTACACAGGGAACCCGTGGAAGAACAATGAAGAATTAGTGTCTGAAGATTTCTTGTCCTCTCCATCAATAACACAACTTTTTGTCCACTCTTCTGCCAAAACACTATGTTGAAATAAAGTGTGATTCTTTTAGTCGCTGCTATAGGATGCAGTAATATACCTGTGTTTAACTGAGGTTGTGACTGATTCAGGTCCTCATCCTTCCCCAACCAGTGGGTACTGTGTACATTTTGGCAAACCAGCTATTCTTTTTGTGCCTCTGGCAGTGCAAGTGGGAAACTGGGGAGAGAATAGGACTTTGCTGAAAAGAAACAGGTGCATCTGTACTGGATCAATAAATCAGAAACAGGCAAACATTAAATCCGAACGGTGTCCAGCTCTCTGTGTGTCTGCATTTTGCTGCATACTAATTCTCTCTTTTGTGAGAACAACATCAAACACAGATCAAGTTCTACCTCAGAGACTGCATGAAAATCGAATCACGTGTGGATGTTGTTTTACTTACTGAGAGCAGACCTCTCCAGACCGTGTTTAGAGCTTCAAGGAGATGTGATCGAAGAAGTACAAATCAAGGTAAGAAACCTTCTTACCAGTCACTGTTTCTTATACAAGCAGTTGTATTAAAAGTAATAAATAAGCACCACTTGAAAAGTTTAAGGCAAGAGCCAAATATGGATCAGAAGAGCTGCATTCTTGGTCCTTGCATATTTTATTAGGCAGCTATATGGGCCACCAGATAGTTATTTCCAGTTTAGCTGCCCAGATTGCTTTGTTAGGACCCAGGCCACTAGATCCATGTAGCTCAAAGCTTCTTTTGCTTCTTGCAAAAGGCTTCTTTTAAAAAATGTGTTACCTCATTGTTGGCATTCTTTTGCATTGTGCACACACTTGCAGACCTACAGCCTAGGCAGAGCTCCCTCACCAGTCAGGAAATTCAGTTCCTCATCCTCTTGTGTCCTATACATTAATAGACTGTAGCACTGTTTTGTTCCTGGTTCCTTCTTTCTAGACCTCTCGCCCTCAGGACCAACGCCTGTTGTCTCATTCACTGAGTAACTTCAGTGCAACTGTCTCCAAAATACGTCCATATTAGTCCCCAGTTAAGTGCTGTGCATCAGTTTGCATTTGCACACATCTGTGTATGCTTATTGGGGAGAGGACTCTGGCACACATTATCCTCTGATCTGTGTCCAAGTTTGCCTCTCAACAGACCTATGTAGTTTGTTCTGATTCAGAGGCTGTCGATTAATTTCCAGGCATGCACTGCCGTAACTAAGGCATTCTGATCCCTTTGGTGGAGTCAACAAGGTTGACCATATGGACATACTCCGGGTTCACAGTTCTTTACTTCAGAAAGATATGACAAAAAACAACATGGGCACAGACACACATCTATGCACAGAATTTGCCCAGGCTTCCAAAATGTTCTTCTCAACTGAGCTCTTCTCACAGTGACTAGAGAGCTCTACTTCTCTCTAGTTTCAGCCACTCCTTCCACCCAAGATCTCTCATCTAATGAGTCCTGCATAGTCCTGGCCATTTTCCCTTGAGGCTCTTTGGAGAGGACATTCTCCTGAAGTGAGTCATCTGACTCACTTTACCTCCACTGGTGCCACAGGACTCATCAACATCATGGTATGTTGAACACAGACAGATTTCTCCAACAAAGCAGTGGCTAGTTCTGAACTTTGAATAAATGTGACCAAATACCACTTATGAAGATGGCTTCGCTAGTGGAAGTAAGAGGATTGTACATTTAATGCAAGAAACACATAGAACCTATGCTTCTAAGCATAGTGTGCAAATTAGCAGGGTCCCAATGTGTAAATAAGAACATCTGATGACACAAACATTAACATATGAAATTAATATCTTCTGCAAGACACTTACACAGCTTGAGGCAAACTCAGGATGGTTAACGAACCCCCTTGTGTGTATTATCCAACAAGAAGACCTGTGTCATCAAATATTTTTATTATTAGCTGATATTGCCTACAGTCTAGAATGCAGATGTAAGTGAGAGCTCCAGTTATGATTTCTATTGCAAGCTCTCCAAATAAAACAAAAGCCTAAAACAAAGCAGCATTTTTGATAGAGTAAATCATACACCTGACAGATCTAATACTACAGTTATAGCTCATCCCAGGCGTGCACAGCAATATGAATTCTGTGCTTACTTCACTATGCTTTTAATATGTTTGAAAATGATGTGGCCTAGGATAGAGCTTGTACTTCATCATGAGCACTCAGGGGAGATGGGAATAATTTGTAAGTAGCAGGCACAATGCTACAAAGATGGCATGGCACCGTCAGCTGGAAGGGTTTCACTGTATATGTTATTAATTGTCCTTGCATTGCTAATGGTCAAATAAATAAATACATATCATCAATAGTGCAGACCCATTTCAGGATGCAACAGCATAAGAAGTACTGATACCATTTATAGCCATCTCATTGGTGACAGCTTGTTTTACTGAAACAGAGCAGAGCATCCTGGCTTCCTGCATATAACTTGTCCTTGAAGAACGTTAATGATTTATTGTTCAGTGTTGGGTACTTTTGAGGCCTCAGTGACAGTCAGCTTTGTCACTCTGTGTGGTAAATGTGAAGGAGATAGATAGGAGAGAAGAAATTCATCTACCCGAACACCCAGGGCAGGTGTTGTTCAGGAAAGTCACAATGTTGCAGGGAGAAAGCTACACAAAAAAAAAAGTAGCACATGATTAAATAGTCTAAAAATGACCTCTGGTATTTGGTGTTGGGTGGTGCAGGAAAAAAAAAATGGAGCCAGAAGCGTACAGACCCAAAAGGAAGTAGGAGTGGCACCATGCCGAGTGCTGGCCTCAGAATCACAGAATCACAGAATCAACCAGGTTGGAAGAGACCTCTGGGATCATCGAGTCCAACCGTTGCCCTGACACCACCACGTCAACTAGACCATGGCACTAAGTGCCATGTCCAGTCTTTTCTTAAACACATCCAGAGATGGTGACTCCACCGCCTCCCTGGGCAGCCCATTCCAATGTCTAATAACCCTTTCTGTAAAGAAATTCTTCCTAATGTCCAACCTGAACCTCCCCTGGCGAAGCTTGAGGCTGTGTCCTCTTGTCCTATCGCTAGTTGCCTGGGAGAAGAGGCCAACTCCCACTTCACTACAACCTCCCTTCAGGGAGTTGTAGACTGCAATAAGGTCACCTCGGAGCCTCCTCTTCTCCAGGTTAAACAACCCCAGCTCCCTCAGCCGTTCCTCATAAGTCATACCCTCCCGACCCTTCACCAGCTTGGTCGCCCTCCTCTGGACTCGCTCCAACACCTCAACATCTTTCTTGAAGTGCGGGGCCCAGAACGGGACACAGTACTCAAGGTGCAGCCTCACCAGTGCCGAGTACAGAGGGACGATCACTTGCCTAGACCGGCTGGCTACACTATTCCTAATAGAGGCCAGGATGCCATTGGCCTTCTTGGCCACCTGGGCACACTGCTGGCTCATGTTTAGCTGGCTGTCGATCAGCACCCTCAGGTCTCTTTCCACCGAGCCGCTTTCTAACCACTCTTCCCCCAGGCTGTAGCGCTGCATGGGGTTGTTGTGGCCAAAGTGTAAGACCCGGCACTTGTTCTTGTTGAACCTCATGCCGTTGGTCTCGGCCCATCTATCTAACCTGTCCAGATCCCTCTGTAGGACCTTCCTACCCTCCAGCAGGTCGACACTCCCACCCAGCTTGGTGTCATCTGCAAATTTGCTGAGGGTGTACTCAATCCCTACGTCTAGATCATCTATAAAGTTATTGAACAGCACCGGCCTCCAGGGTACGTTCCCATGTGCTGCTGACAGGTCTCACCTTCCCACAGGCGACCAGCAGCATGCGGCTGAGTCTTACTGGCATTCATGAAATCCAAAACACTGGGTAGAAACTTGCCTAACTTAGCCAGTAGCTGTGCAAAAGACAGGATGCTTCTTAGCCCTGACCTCCTCTGAGGTGCAGGTGCTTTGGAGTGAACACCATGGAAATGCCTATGGGCTCTGCTGAGCCTTTTCCTTGAACGTGCACCTGTGCCAGCATTGCCCTACAAAACCCAGGTGAAGGAAGCAGTTACCTTTCCTTATGCAATAGCTCAGTTCTTGGACCCATCCAGAGGAAAAGTGTGAGATCAGATTGCAATTTCCCTGCTGCCCAAATTTTCCCACCTCCCACGCCATGTGCTAATCACCTGCAGTAGGAGATGTGGCCAGGGTACCCCATCTCAGGGAGAAGGACACCTGAGCTCCAGGTCAATGCCTGTAGGTTGTTGCAGGACTTTGTATCACTGGGGCTGAGGAGCAGCCCATGGAAGGTAGGTGGTCTGGCTGCCCTTCTGCCTCTGCTGCCAGCACATGGCTGAGTGTTCCACACGAAAGAACAGCCCCAAAACCAGTGGTGGGCATTTCCCCATGTCAACCAAGAAAAACTCGCAACATTAGTAGCAAGGTGTGAGAGGTTCTGTATGTACAAATTGCATGAATCATTTATAAATAAAAGGTTTAAAGAACTGAATCCAGGGTTGCTGCTGTCTCACCATATTATACGGCTCTCTAACAAATGCAAAATGGAAATGCAGATACAAATCTACAAAGCTGTAAATACTGTACCACAGTTACTATGTCTTTCTGCACTCATAGATCACATGAAAAGATCTGAGTGCTTTTAGGTTGAATTTTATTTTGTTTCCTGAGCCTATGACAGCTTCTTATAATACTGAGTAAAATAGCACTTCAGTTTTGGGCTGTTTCAAACACAGAACAAATAAAACATAGCACTTGTTCTTCTGTTCTTGCAAGCCCTTCTGACTAGGGTTCTTGTAAAGTAATGATGGATCTCCCCCCTTTTTTTTTATTTCTCTTCGCTCCTGAAAAAAAACATTTCAAAGGCATAAATTAGATGAGGCCAGGGACAGATTTGTAATATCTCATCTTTTCCAGGAAACAATAAGATATCAGATAAGTCCCTCAAGCAAAGTGCATTAAGGGTGACAGAACAGAGATCTTGCAGAGACCTCATCAAACACAGACAATATTCAGCATTAATTCAGTGTCCATTTTGATTCGTTGCAGTTGGATGGGAAATGAGGCTTGAGTGACAACTTTACTTAGTAAGTCACAGGCTGCTGAAAATTTTATGAAATGATGCAACATACATGCAAAAGAGTGGGGCTTTTTATTAACAATGCTTGATAAGATGCAGTGAAAATGTGAGTAATTTTCATTAGCTATTTGTCAATAAAAGGCATGGAAAATAAATTAGATTAAAACCCTGCTCTGCATAATTCTGCCTTTGTGTTTGCAGAAGAAACCTTATCACAATACCTTTTAATAATATGGAGCATCTATCACAGCATTTGTTTTTTTACCCCATTATGCCAGGAATACTAATTGTTCACTTCATTTTGTCTTCAGCCACAGCTCCCATTTGTGATTTGGAGCATTATCCTTTCCAATATTCTTACACCAATCGTGCTTATGAAACACTGGTGGTTTCACTGCTCTGGTCACTATATTAACCAAAGGTGCATTTTCAGATGCAGACTCCCAACTTCTTTCAGAAAAGCCGACGTGTGTGCAATGGCTTGTGTCCTGTGCAAGGACAATCATATTGTACCTAAAGCTGAATTAAAACCAACAGAGAGAGTCAGAGATAAAAAAGGTGAGGAGAGTGCACAGCCCCAGGGCACTATAATGAATATCATTCTCATGGAAGGCGTCATTACATTGGCATTTGAGATTGAAAATAGGAAAAGTTATATTAAACCTCTCTCATGATAATAGTAATAACAATCCTTTAGAATAAGTTTTAAATTAACCTTATTAGTAAACTCATCTAGGTTTAGTTCTTTCCCTGATTCCCAGCAGAGGAATTCTTTAGAGGGCTAACGCCAGCTATGTGTTTCCTCCTATTCTGACAGCTTTCCTTGAACTCTACATGGAAATCAGTTTACCTTCTCATTCTTCATACAGGCAGTAGCTTCTACATAGAAATATTCCTTTAAACAGAAGCCAATTAAAGGTCTGGGAAACTGTTTTCAGAAATGAAAGCTGCCTGTTCCAAAGCACTGAACACCAGAGCCAACCACAGAGAAAAAGACCACCAATTTTCTTTTTCCAATTTAAAAGCAAACCTATCCTGGTGCAAGATACTTCTAAGTGACATGGGGCAAAAGGAAGACACCATAGTTAAATATAGAAGAATAATAATTTTCCTTGGCTTTCTGTAGTAGCACACAAATATCTGTGAGTAATGCCCCAATGCTACCAGTGAGCAGGGCACTTAATAAAACCCAAACAACTGTCACACATAGGTTATAAGGTCATTTCTCACACATAAGATAAACTGGAAATCCATCCAAAGAATGGAATCTGAGAAAGTGTTATGAAGTTTACTGGAAAATAAAAAATGAGTTTCACATTTTATTTCTCAAGGGCATTTTGATAAACATATGCATACACTGTCAACACATAGCTTACCCACAAAAAAAGAAAGAAATCATT
This sequence comes from Nyctibius grandis, assembly GCF_013368605.1. Taxonomy (NCBI): domain Eukaryota; kingdom Metazoa; phylum Chordata; class Aves; order Nyctibiiformes; family Nyctibiidae; genus Nyctibius; species Nyctibius grandis. The sequence continues at coordinate 35,017,061 of NC_090662.1, forward strand.
ACCATAGGGATTTAAAACAGTAAGTGTCCTTTAATGGCATGTTATATTATTTTTGATTACATAAACACAATAAAAATGTACAATTATGCAATGATGCAGCTTGAGGTGCATTTCAGAGCTGTTTCCTGGTTATATTTGAAATACTGTAGGTAAGTGTTATTATTGCCTCATGGAAGATAAAACTGAAACACAGAGTTCAAGCTCAAAGGCCATATTGATTTAACTCTGGTTCCCTAAGTGAAGCATCAAAATCCAAGCCCAGAGCAGTAGATAGGTAGCTGGGTTTCAAGGATAATGTTCTCCTGCAGCTCTGCATGTGGCTGCCGCCCTTTGAGAGTCAGCGGAGGCTGCAGCTGTTCAGCATTTCTGAAAATGAAAATTTCCTAATTCACCCTTTAGGCAATCAAATTCAATCCTCTTGTTTTAAATTAGGGTCTTAAAATTTACAGGAGGGGATGGCTGAAAAAGTCAGGAGCAGCAAGCCCGCTGCTTTAACTGCCAACCGGAGGGGACTCAGACCAGCCTCTGTGCTGAGGGTCCCTTGATATGCATTTTCCCAGGGGCTACCTTTGACTTACAGTGACCTAGATCGTGGTGGAACTGCCCTACTGGTAGCTGCCACCATCCAGCTGAACATATGAAGTCAATTTTTCACCAAACACTTTGGATTCCTATTTATTCTTGGCTGTCATGGGAAGTGTTGCCCCTACTCATGATAAAGGAAAATATAGTTTGGGGCCTGGCTGTCTGGGATCCCACCTTCCACCTCACTATCTTCCATGGCAACTGGGGTCATGTGGAGTGCTGGCGCTAGCAATCCTCATATTTCAGTGGCTCTTCTGCAGCCATAGGCCCCCATGCATTTGGAGACAACCTCTAATTCGGGTGCCTTTCCAGCAGGTGGGATGTGGGATGTTTCCTTTTTCTGAGACGGGGAGGGGGAGTCAGCAGGGATCTCCATTCCAATCATCTTGCCATCTTTTGCCTTTGAAAAGAGACACATATGTGTGCATTTTATTAAATTGCACCAAGATAAGTCAACAGGGCATCTTTTGTGAATCTAAAAATAAATAAAATAAAAATTGCTTTTGAGAAAGCTATCAGAACTCCAGCTATGCATAGATCCACCCTAAATAATATTTGGTATGAAGTTATGCAGTGCTGATTTGAATCTTCTCAGAGGTGAGAGAGGGAGACCGTCTTAACACATCGCACTCATTCTGCAGCCTGGAGTAACCAGGCTGCCTCTGGTACACGTCTGCTGGGCTCTTCTCCCCATACTCCTGACTGATGGTCACTGCAAATCCTGCTGCCGTATCACACCGCAACATGTGGTCCTAGCTACACAGTACAGAACTCAATAAAGCAAAAGGTTCTATTGGAGAAAGACTGACGGGCCCATCAGACACCCTAAAAATGGGAAGAGGGAGAGGGAGGAGTCCTCAGCTCCACTGCCCACAAGCTCCAGTTTATCCACCTGCAAATGGAAGACAGACATCCATGGGAAAGCCAATTTCCACATAGGATGAGAAAGTACTATGTGATAAAACTTCCCAAGCATTATTTCAGTGTGTAATGTGTATCTTCAGGAGTGCAAGCAACAGAAAGAGAGAGAGGGGAACAAGAGAGGATACAAGTGTGAAGAGACAGAGACCCATCTCTGCAATGCTCTTGGCCCCACACCTTGCCACAGCTGCTCCGTGCACCATTGGTACCTGTAAAACCCTGGAGTGGAAATCAAAGAATGAGTCATCAGGACTTTTTCAGTACTATGTCATTTCAGACACCCACATAAAATGCACGTTGTGAATGATTGCCTGGATCAGTGAAGAGATCTCGCCGTGGTCTTCACTACCAACAGGACAGAATGGGAACTTCCTTTGCTCTTGGGAGCTCCCGTCTTGATTAAACATCTGAGAAATTTCCCAAAAGACTATTGCAGTCAATCAATACAACATTGCTTCAGCTAACAAAATTCTTTTAACATCCAACATCCTTTGAATCACAGATTATAGAGGGCAGGTTAGTTCAGATTCTGAACTACATTTTAAATTACATAATTGCCTAGTAACATCACTGTATACTTTAGAATATCTATTTTCAATGGAAAACCCCAATGCTCTTGAAATTCTATTTTAAAAACTGTAAGAACTGAGTATTTTAATATTTTGAAATATTTTGAAAGACTGAACAAGCTTTCAGGCTTGTTAATGTCATTCAAAGTCAACTGCATATTCTTTAACACAGGAAAATAAATGAATATACATGTAATTATTGCTGACATCTAAAAATCTTGAAGTTAAGACAGTCAAAAGCATAACTACTTACACGACTGTATTTATTGCTGGATTGTGGCTATTTCATTGTTAGTAAAATATTTTTCTATCATACAAAATATGTATATTTCATTATATAAAATACATTTCTGAAGGAAATTTTATGAAGGCAAATTAATTAATAAATGATCCAGTCTTGATTTTCCTTGGTTATATTATCAAAAAAGCTTACTTGGTGTTTTGTTACCATACTAACTGTTCAGATATTTACTATTTTTATTCCTTGTGTGACAATTAAAATGTTGTGGCTTGCTGGAATGTGTTAGATATTATACTGATAAAACATTGTCAAAATTTTCACAAAAATTCTCACGCAAAACTCTAATACATGAAATACTTTTTATATTGTAGCTTACCATAGTTATATTTACAAATGCATTTTAGTCCAAGTCTCCCACTTCAAAATTAACAGGATATGTCATTGACTAAGGTAGTATTTTTCTAGGAAACTGAAATATTTGAGACTAACTTTTTTGGAGTAAAAGCTTAAAAGGTTGCAGGGTTATGGGATTGGGTTTCTTTGCTGGGGGGAGTGTTCTTAAAAAAGGAAAACAAACAGAGAGAAGACAATGAAGCTGAGCCCAGTTTTGCAGGTGTGGTGGGTATGGGCATAGGAAGGCCATTTCCCATCACAGTGTTTATATTGTGTCACCGTTTCCTTGCAATCCCTTTTCTGTCCATCATAACCACCTGCCTTGTGTTCACTAACACCTCCTAACTGTTCACTGCTTCTTTCAAGCATGCATTATATCACACGCGTTCCTGTGTGATTTGATCTAGGTAATCCTGCTCCGGCAGGGGGATTGGACTAGATGATCTTTCGCGGTCCCTTCCAATTCCTAACGTTCTGTGATTCTCTGATTCTGTGATAAAAACACGATCACTGATCTCCCATGAATGCAACAAAAATTCTTACAGTCAAATGAAAAATACAATAGTGTTATTTTTTTTAAGTGTCTAACCCTTCTTGTTGTAGATTCATACAACAAATGCTGTTGTCTGTTCTGTATATTATGGTGATAGCTAATGATACTGCCACAAGGAAAAACAAGGAAGCTTTATCCCAAACACATGGTACCTGCATTTAAATTTCAGGAACTTTTTAGATGAGGTTGAGAACCAAATGGTTCTGTGCCTTACTTTTCAGCTGTGTGCATTCAGTAAAGTAAGTTTTATTTCTCTTTTTTTGTAAAATGTATATTTTAGAATGTAACAAAAAAAGAAAATATTTTCCACATTTATATTACATGGTGTAATTCACAGACTCCCAGCTTTTTTATTACACCTTCAGCCTCTAAACATGTTCTGAGATGAAATATAGGACATAAATCAGTTTAGAATCCAGGTCTACTTTACATGTTTGGAAGAACTGTAGAGAAAATGCTAGGAATTGAAGGGCTGATCTGATGACTCTTTTGGGGAAGCTCCCTGAAGAAGTGGAGGAAAAGGAAGAGGAAAACTCTTAGATGTCTAAATCAAAGGGATTTTTCTACCAAAAAAAAGTAAATGTGAGCATACAGGTTATTTTCATGAATTAAAATGTCTAGAATATCCAACGCAAGCAGACCTGACTTGATCACAAGATCATTAAATTAAAACTTTTTGGCCCTTACATCAAATGAACCACAAAGAAACAGCAGTCCCTTTTCCCTAAATATAGTTACATCACAACTTGATCACAGTTTTTTGTAGAACAGTGTCAGTTATAACTTATGACAAAAGTCAAGGTATTCTTTAAAAAAATAACGCAAATCTGTATCAGGAAATTGTACGGATCACAACTTGGCTGTCAGCCTAGACAGAATCTATAGATATATCCAATGCTTCTCATGGGAAAGTATTTTATGTCACGTCAAATTTTGGCTGGCTTCATACGGGATAGAAGTACAATGCAAGAAGCACTGTGCTTCGAATATCATTTCTTTTACTGAGCTAGGGCAAAGACTAGTTCCCCAATAAACTGCACTTCCCAGCTGGCTTGGACCCTATAGGACCATTGCTGGTCTAACAACCTTGGTTTTGTTTTGCACGAGATTCTTGCTGGACTTTCAGTCAGAGCAGTGTCTCTCCAAGTCCTTGAAAACTGAAGTAAGCATGAACCGTGATTTTTTTATTTTAACAAGAAAAAAATTACTTTCTCCATTTTTACATACTGTAAAAATCTGGGGTAGGTGAGATAGAGGAAGGAAGAACAAAAGAATCATTAGAACAATAAGGTGATGAAGACATGATAAAATATATAAAAACATGTACATGGGAAACAGGCAAACACCTTAAACTTTTTCAGCAAAATCAGTAGCAGGATGATCTGCTCATCACAGGAACACAGTTATGAAGCCTTTGTAGGACACTCACCCAGCTGAAATTCAAGAGACATCTCATCCTTGGTTCAGCTCCACAACATGGATTTTGCTAGCATTGTGAAAGGCACTTTCAAGGTGGACACTGTACGTACACACTCACACATGCACACAAATGCACCCCCTGTTTCGTCCACCCAAATTGCCAGTGTTCAAGGCCAAAGTCACTTCTCTGGAGACCATGACTGAGGGGTATTAGAAAAATGTCTTACGCAGGGAGGAGCTGACACAGCAGAAACACAAAGTCTCACAGGTCTCAGAGCTTTCACAGCTCTTTCTTTTAAAAGGCTGTATCACCTTAATTCTGATCTTATCCCTTTCTTATGTATGTTCCCCTTCAAATGCCTCTGATAAACGCCTTTTCCTCCAACAGTGAAGGCAGAAACCGTGAGGACTAGGAAAAGTACTGGGATACTAAGCATGACCAAGGACATCTATTTCTCACTATTGACTGATGCAAGAGGATTGTAAGCACAGACCTGAGATATACTTTAATGCAGGTGGTAATAGACGTGAAGGAAACCACACAAGAATATGAGTGTCCTGGTTTGGCCCAAACCAGGCCAATTAGTCTTAGAGAAACCAAGGTCACTGCTAAATTCCTCACTGCTTACGAGTGAAGAGCCGAAGGGGGGTCGCACCTGTAGGGAGGAGCAGACAGGGCAGGTGACCCAAGATTGACCAACGAGATATTCCATCCCATACACGTCATTCTCACTTTCCTATTTATCACTAACCCACTGCCTCCTGGAGGTGGGGCCCAGGAGGGAGGGGCCCTCCTGTCTCCCACTGATTGGTACCAGCTTTGCCAATTCTCCAGTTAAAAGCCTGCAGGTGTGATGGCAGGGGGAGCTATTGCATTTTCCCTTCTGCCCGTGCTGGGGGGAGCAACTCTGCCAGAGGGGGATTTCCAAGCTCTCAATCTTGGTTTTGTATATATTTGATTATTTCTATTATTGTTATTATACTCTTTTTCATTATTATAGTTTATTAAAACTGTTTTAATTTTCCAGCCCATAAGTGTCTCTCCCTTTTCCCTTTCCCTTTGGGTGGGAGGGGGGAGGGTTAACAGAGAGCGTCTGCCACAGGTTTAATAGCCGGCCCAGCTTTAAACCGTGACAATGAGGTAAAAATATCCTGCTTTGCTGCATAGCTGAGTAAACAGTATCCTGATTAAAACGTATTTCTCCTTATAACATTACAGTTTTCCATTATAAAACAAATTCCTCAGCAACTCAGTTTCCCCAGATGTCATATTTAGACTTTCAGTTTGCGTGTGAAACGTGGCTAGTAAATACACCTGAGGAAAAAAGCATCCCTGGAGCACTAAATAGGCTATCAGGTCACCATTATGCTTAATTCTCACTTGTACTTTCTCCTTTTCAAAATTTCACTTTAAAAGTTTCTATTGGCTGAGCAGTTTTTTTTTTCAGTTTAATCACTTAATTTATTTAATGTTTATAGTCATTAAGGCTTTTAGTGGAATCATTTTAAAATATGCTTTCGGGGTCACTTCGGCTCTATTAAGCTTTTTAAATAGATTAAATCCAGGGTCTTTGCTTTCTGAATACAAAAGCAGATCTTGCCTGTGAAGGCAAAAACAATTTAAAACATATGAAATGCAGTAGAATTAATCTGTCCAGAACCAAAAGGAAGACTGTATTTATAGCAGCTGATTTATTTGTTTGATATAGAGTATGTGCTCTGGTTTATAATTTTTAAGGTGTGTGAAAAGGGTCACATTATATATTACAAAAATAGCAAGGCAATGATTTACAAGACTTCACATTGTGTCTATTGACCTTCTCAATAAGAAAGGTTGGTGGTTGTAACAGCACTGAAAAATTAAACCCATGGGAGTCAATTTAATGTAGTATAAACTCTTTAACAACCAGCAAAATAGCCATATCAGCTGTTCCATCTGGAGATTATGTTTTGGTTGTAAAATGCTGTTTTTAATAAAAAGTGCACATGCTTTCTTTATTCTATGAAGCATGTGTTTCCTCCTCCATGGGAGCAGCTGCTCCCTACTTTTTGTGTGGCAAGAATGGAAGTATTGTGTTATAACTGGTCCCCTCAACAGGAGAAGGAAGAAAAGGAAGAAAGAAATTACTTAACAGCAGTAGAAGTCACTTTGTCCAGTTTCCTTGTGAACATTAATCTCTGAGCTCTGAAGAAAAGATGTACATCTGTTTGTCCTTTGTTGTAGACAAATACATTAGTCTATCCACAAGGAAAACAATATTAGCCCATGTACAGCTTGAAATAATCAATACCTAGACTTAACAATTGGGTAATGCTTCATGTTAACACATTCACTGTGAAAATGAGAGGTTAAGGGCAAGATATATCTTTTAATTATCAGAGCCGTGTGTCATGGACATTCCAGAAATAATGGTATCTGAACATATCTAAAGCATTGTCAGGTAAATGAAAGACAAAAAACATTCAAACTGTGATCTTCGTTATGATTTACCTCATTTTTTGCAGGATTATCTGGCTGCTCCAGTAGCTTGCACAGATGGAAGCTGCCAAGCAAGATAGACTCTTTTTGTGTCTCTAGTTTATCATCCCTGGGATGCTCATCTCATGCACTTTTTGCAAGGAATCAGACAAAAAACAGCATAGAGGTACATAGAAATTGCTAAAGCTGTGTATTAATAGCCACCATCCTCTAAACCAAAACCAAACCTAACAACAAAACAACGCATCTAACTCATCAGATATTCTGGTTTTGGCTTATACCTTAGGGGCGCCTTCCAGAGAGAAAGTGAACAGCAGACACACAATATTGGAGATATAAATAGCATCTTTCAGCTGTTGAAAGAGTGCTGTGGTGTATTTTGGTTTTCTTGACAAAAGAGGGCTTTTTTAATAACTGCTACTGTAATGATTTGGTGAAATGTGGAAGCTCACTGAAGGTTCATGCGTCCTACTAGAATTTATTTTCCTGATAAGGAAGCAAATGGCAATGCAGTTGAGGGCAAGAAGACTGGTGTTTGTGCAGAAGCATACAAGAAACGTGAATAAGGAGATTTGCATAATGCACACTGGTGGGAGTTCTTTTCCAGTTTAGCTCATCTACATGGGAAGTTCATTATGATATTTCCTTTATAACTTATGTCTCTTCCAGGAGGGCAGAATAAAACAATTGATGGTGCAGCAGTAGATATCTTTCTTACATCTTCCTGTGAAGGATCGCTAAACACACTGTCTCTAATTCTCATTCCGATTACATATTATATGTGAAAAGAACAGGTCTCTTCAGAGTGTGTTTTAAGTCACTGTTTGGTGTGCTATGTACTGTAGCAATCTCCACACATACATTTTAAGTCCTACTCGATCTGTTGATTACAATGCCCTGGAGAGATAAAATGGGTTAATATTTCAACACTGTGCTTATTAATGGTTAACAATTTAATCAGAACATGATATTCCCATACTGATAGTAGATGAGCTGAAGGAATGGGGTTGATTGTATTAGCTTGTCAAAAAAAGATATAGACACGGTTACTGAAGCTTTGATAATGGTTAGAATTAAGGAAGTACCGTAAAATAATAGATGTCTCTTGTGCTTTTCCTGATTCTAAGATATTTGTTGGATCTGAGAAGACCCCATAAAAGACAGGTGAAACCATCTGTTACAGCCAGTCAGTGTTAGTAACAAGAGAGCGGGCTGTCCTGTTGCTGGGACATGATGAAAGCAAATCTAGATGAAAATATTTCCCAGTTACTGAGGCTGGTTTTTTCAAAAGCACACATATGCTTGTCTTCCAAGGCTTTTGCTTTGCCTTATTATGGAAACCCAAGCGAAGCAAACCTGAGTTAAAGTGCTACCAAGGTGGACAATGGGTTCAGCACCAGCTTTGCAGAGGGGTACATGGCCTTCTCAGAGAAAAGCAGACAGGAAGCAGATTATCAAGTTCTTCACCACACTGTTAAATAGTATTTTGACATGGTTATCAAAGAAGCATTTTCCTTCCCCATTCCCTGTTGTTTGCTCAGAATTTTCAAAGAAGTATTCAAGGGGCATCTGAATCTTTGTAAAACAGAATCAACCAGTAAATCCGCAACATCATGTGGAGTCAAGAGGGCAATGAAAGAGATCCTATTTCTCATTTGATTTGAAAGGAGTGTCTGAATGTACCCAATATCTCCAGAGGTAGGTTTATAACCTTTTGTACCTGAGTTCGCCAGGTTGCAAGCACTTGAATGTAACTCAAAAACCTATCAGAAAGGCATCCCAAGCATTCAGTCTGAGCTGCTTAGGTCAAAAATTAAAGAGAAAAAAAATGGGCAAAAACAACTCCAGAAAGGAGTTGTATTAAGAGTCCTTGCATTGCCTACCATATGGCTTGTGGAGATAGAGGATTTCTAATCATTTACTGTCTTGTCACCACAGGAAGCTCATGCTGGGCCTTCTGAAGTATCACAAACCTGCTGAAGTATCACTGCACTAATAATCTTGCGGAAGGTCACGTAAGAAAAGTTCAATAATAAAGCAACTGGGACAGTACCTTGACATTTGTGATAATAAATATTATCAACAACATCAGCTAGAGTTCAGAGAAACACCTGAATTTCACATGCCAAAATTGCTAGTGAAAAGTATTGAAAAACCTTTTAGATTGACATTTTCCTTGGAGAGGCCATCAGCCTCAGGAATCCTTGTGCCTCGAGCATAATTCAATACCGTCCATATCCTTTGTCTCCTTGATCACAGAAATTAGATCTGGAGAAGACTCCCAGGTCACCAGACTGCTACACATTTCAAGCCTCTCCCAGTGCTCATTTAATGAGAGGAAGTCCAGACAATGTCACTTGTACCACTTCTTTCAGAAGACCATTTCTCATCTTTAAGGGGGGAAAAAGAAATCCCTTTTGCAAGATTCTTCAGCAGTGTCTGGTAATGTAAAATGCTGCTGTACTGAGAGGAGGAAGCAAATTAAGTCTGCTTTATAATTTCCACTGCTGTAACTTAAGTGCACACAATGCCAGGTGACATAGAATCTGGCCCCTAGGATTTCACTTAAGAAAAGTGCTGTAGCAGTAAAATGTCTCCATTTTTTTACTTTCTGATTTTACTTCTGTTATAGATCTTGTCCATCTGTGAAGTCTAAAGCCCTTGCAGGAGCTGTAGTTATATACCACATTGGCCATTGTGCAAAGGGAGAAAATATTTGAGCCTGAGTAGACTAAGATATTTCCAAGAGCATAGCACTGGTTTCCTCAAGGACTTTGCAAACCAATAAGTAAAAGCTATAAACATACAGGAGTGTAAAATCAAACAGAAAAATCACTTCAGATCTACTAACAATCATCTTCCAGCCTATAGCAGTAAACCTCCTACTATGGCCAAGATAAAGAACTCAAAAAAAAAGAAAAAAAAAAAAGCTTATGCTTGACATTATAGCCTGTATGCTGAGTGGATTTAGCTCAATAAATGATATCATGTTTATGTTCTCCAGCCTCTGCTATATTGCCCATGTCCCTGAATCCATATACAATTCAGGTTATGGATATGGAAATCCTATTTGATCTTACCAAAAGCTTCAATTCTCCTGATTTCAAAGCCTACCTCTTTCTTATGGTTTTTGACACAAGCTGAACCAAATACCAGATAGGGACAGATGATCACAAGCAATTGAGTTTCCATAGCTAGTTTCCATAGGTTGTCATTTGTCACTGAGCTGCAGTAGCTGACTGTATGTGTGTATGTCACCTAATACATAGGTGGAACAAAAAAGCATTAGCTTAAATCATTGCAAAGGTCACATTTGCCATTTTGTGTAAGTAGCACTGAGATGAGGCTCAGTAAAATAAAATATTTATTTCTAATACAAACCACCTTCATAATTCCGGCTAGCACATTTTGCTTCTCACTTGTAACAGGCAAGGAGCGTTCATGCAATTAGGTAATAGAACTTATCTGCGAGCTGGTAACTCCTTACACTCCAGTAACTGTTACTAGCAATTGTCCTGTTATATCCATAGTTTGAAAGGAGCAGAAGGCAGGCTTCCCACAGACTGAATCATGAAACATTCCCAAAAAGAAAGCATGGAGAATTTCTTACTCCTCTTTACTCTGACACATCTTCCCAGCACAGCTCTCTCACATAATCATGCCCCGAGCAGGAGGGGTCAGCCATCACCTACATGGCTTGCTCTCACGTAGCTTTACGCCATGAACACTAAGGCATGTCTGGTTTATTTATTTACACATCAGTGAAGGTATGCTAGGTAAGTAATTGGAGCCAAATAAAACCTGCTGGTTTTACAAATTGGGATTACTAGCTGAAGCTTTCTCATGTCACCTCTAAACACTGAGGCAGGTCCCAGGATACCTTTACTGATGATTACCAAGCTATAATACAAGCTGTCAAATCTGTTATAAACAGAGGTTAAAATAATACACACTCTGTATTGAATAATTGCTATAAATGCCTTGAGGCGTAAAAATATTGTTTGAGATGTTGTAAATAGTGCAGCTGGATTTAACTGCAATTTGATATGTCTGTTCTGGTTTTTTACATGTAGTCTGGCCCCAAGTGTTTTTTCATGTCTGCTCTTCAGTTGATGTCAGCCACAAAAGTAACAGTACCTCCACGTACAGTATACAAACATCTGGGTCAATCTGAGGTCAAAGCTCAACTAAAGGAGGCAGCATGAAATAAATATAAATGAAGTATATTACTATGATAAATAAAACTGGTCTGCATTAATGTGAACAAGCTTGACTGATAGCGAGTACATTTCCAAGACACAGGGTCAAGCTTGGTGCATCAGCAAGGCTGAGGGGCTGAATGAGATGCATTGCTGCAAGCAAGTCTGAGACAAAAATCCCCAAATAAGCTATGATCTCACAGAGCAGACTTATCGTTTATGGTAATAAAGTCATCCTGACAGTAGGCTTTCTGTTACCGTTCTCAAATCTTTGCTGCCACTCTCAAAGTAAGTGCTATTTCTTTCCTGTTATTACTTTTTTCCACAAGAGTCTAGAATTGGTAATATTTGTTTGGCTTCATCACTGAGGCTTGCTCTACCATTTTATTCTTTCCTCTCTGCAATTTTTACTGTCAAATAAATGTTTTTTTACAAAAAAAGTGAGTTTCTTTATCCATATTATACCAATATTTGACGTTTGCATTTAGAAGACACATCCTCTGGAAAAATACAGCAGGAGGCATTCCTGATAGGAACTTGACTTTTTTTTAAATTTTGTATGTAGTTTGTATGTGTTGGTGGGCTGAGTTCTGACAAGGACTAACTCTATACAGTGTAACTCTATGCAGACAGGAAGCAGTCCATCCATGAGCCTACCTGCTAGGTAGGTTTTCAGTGAAGATCCCTGGAGTACTGTGAAAACAGAGCCACTGCGCAAAACATGAGGATAGTTTGTGCTCAAGTACTCAGGATCTTGCTGCAGGACTCAGCACTAAGCTGAAAAGCCAGACTTGCTATCTGGTGGATTACAGTGTAGAGAAACACAGTGGGAAAAAACTCTTCATTGGACAAAGAACAGAAAATTTTAAAAAAAAAAACAACAAGGCTGTCAAAATATTCTGGATAAAGTGCTACAGAAAGGAGTGGGAGCCACAACTTCTACCATATCTGATTTCCTTTCCCATCATTTAATAGAGGTCTGGAGAATGAGGAAAGTGTGATGAAATATTAAACAGCAACACACAAGTCTTCTGTATTAGAAGTGCAAATGACTAGTGACATAGGACATTCCATTAAATGATGTCCATGAAAAGCAAGCACATAGTGAATCATCCATCCACACAGGCTTGCAATAAGAACATTGCAGAACTCATCTCTGGGCTGATATTGCTGCTATTTAATGTAGTTTCTAGCAAGCCATTTTTCATATTTATGGCTACATCTAACCCTTTTTACTATGTTCTTTTTTCACGACTTCTCCTAGAGAAAGGCTATTCCACAGCTTTATGCAGCTGTGAGCTGGAGAATAATGCATGACCTAAAGCAAATGGAGGTGAATGATGCCCACATTACACTGGTTATCCAGACCTGTCAAAGAACTGCCAATACATCAAGCACTGTTGACCAACTTTGCCATGCCTATAGTTTCCAGAATAGGTAACCAAATGGAATCAAAGGTGTGCTCCAGAAGCTCCCACTATATTATCCTGCATCAAAATTTACAGCAAATCTAAATACTTGCATCACTTTTTGAAAATGGAAGTCTTATCCTCATCTGTGTGCTACAAATTCCCGGCTTTTCAGAAACAGAATGGGAACACTGCCTAACCCTTCTGAATAACCATTTCCTCTGAGACAGCACTTTAAAAAAAAATATGCAGAGCTTATTAAAAATGTAGCTGGCTTTCAGACTACTTAGTGTCTTCCAATAATTTGGATTGCTGAAAAAATACAAACACTAAGTAGCAGCTGCTGGACCACACACCATGCGAAAGAAAGGAAACCATGTTTCTGTTGAGAGGTTTCTCAGGAGCTTCATACCATGCAAATCCTCCTGCTTCAGCTAAATCCCTGGAGTATGTAATCCTGATATAGTTAAACTGTTCTTGGATCATTTACTTCCTAAGAAGCTTACTTTGCTCCATGCTTGGTGTGCAATTATTTATAGAAAAAGCCCTGTCCCTTTGCAAAGCAGAAAACAGCTCGTGGTAACTCAGTTGACACTTGATCTGCATTTTTTTTTTCATAAGTAAAATTCATTGAAATGTCACATAGATTCTCTGAGGAGTACAGAACATAAAAAGAACTTAAGAATGCTTCTATTAAATCAGACTGAATGTTTGTATTCCCCAGTATTATAGATAAGCAGGGAAATATAAGAGCAAGGGAAGAATACAGTGATGCTTCCTCATGTTCTCAAATTTCCTGAGCCTGAACCACGTCTCTGTGGTTAATTAATAGTCTTTCTTTCATTAATGTTTTCAATTACTTTTAGAACCCATTGGTATTTTGGCATCTGGTACATTTAGTGGCAATTAATTTTAGCACAGAAATGAGCATCTTCAGTTCCCTTTAATGACTGCAAACTTAGAGAAAATGTGAACTTTTCTGGATTGGATTCTTAGGCTTCCTGGGATTTTATTTTCCTCTTCTTCAAAATTTGGATATTGATACTTACTCATCTGTCTCACTGGCATGAGTCATTCTACCAGTTATTTTACTAACATTTGTTAGTGAGACCTGTTGATTCAATAACATGTTAATCTGCACTGCAGACATTTAGGCAAGGTGTTACTCATTTCTCTATTTTCTTTTTAATTAAAGCTTGTTCATGATAGCTAAAGTTGTGCAAACTTCTAATACATGTTACTGCATGCCAAACATTTCTTTATGCTGTCCAGTTTCCAAATTTTAATTCAATTGATAAGTCCTATATATTAGTGGAGAGAGAGAGAGTTAGTGGAAGGAGATTTCTTTATAAGTTATTATATAAACTCTGTTTTGTTATTAGAAGTTAAGCTTGTTGAAACACTATTCTACCACCTATACTTTTCTGAGTTTATGATATCTTTGTTCAACATACTTTTACTATTAGAGACTTGCAAGAGTGTTGTATTCATTATACCTCTCATCTAAATGTTATAGATGCACACTTCATACAGCTTAGTCAAAGATCCCACTGGAATAAAAAATACAATCATGAAAAATGTTCTGAATGACGGACAGACAAACGGTGAAAGAAAATATGGGGATTACAAGAACACACTGAGAAAGAGAAAATTATAGTTCATTTCTGCCCAAGAAACTGCTGATAACACAACTAAAACCGGAAGGCTACTTCCTACTTCATCTCTCCCCATGAGTATGTACGATCTGAAGATTAGATCAGATTCTGCTAACTTCAGAGTTTCTTCTTTGAGTTTAGCAGAAGATCCAAAGAAAAGTTCTTCCTACAGTCCCATAGCAACATCCCCTGATTTAGACCACAAGGTGATGGAGTAGCGTCAGGGTTAAGTACCAAGAAGAGTTGCTTCTGTCCACAGAGCTGCCTAGAGCCAGCCACTAGGAAAATGCTGAAAGCAATGCAGAGTAGAATTTTGACTTTCGTACTAGGTAGTGTTGTAGGCAAAAAAAAAGGCTTAAATGGTGAATGTGGACAAGCAACACAGGCACATGTGTGTGTGAGTGAATGCCCAAAACTGAACATCTGAACTCTAAAGCAGAAGCCTGCTACTTGCTAGCTGCAGCTAGTAAGGGCTAGTCGTACATTTCAATAACACCTGGACTAAACAGACATGGTCTGTTTATTGTTTCAAACATCAATATTCATAAAGAGACATGAGACAGGGTCACCAGTTAGGGGGCTGATTACACATTGTACTCCTGCACACAGACTGTATTGTCTCTGGAAAAGAAGAAGCAACCCCAGAATGGGGATGAAGACCCAGAATGGGGAAGTGGGTGAAGATCCTGGAGATCAGGGAGATGGATGGTGATGAATGCCAGGGGCACCCAGAGACCTTGGTGGGTGATGCCCAAGACTGGCAACCATGGGCACTAGCACACTGGGAAGTGACCTGACTTTGTGCCCAAACTTCCTGGGCCAGCAGTGATCACCCTGCAAGAAAGGTAAGTCGAGACCAAGTGAGCATAATGCTGGGGGGAGGGATTGGCGATGACACAGTCATGTAGGGCAAAAGCTTGAATCTTGCTGGTTCTGAAATAAACCCCACTATTCAAATCCATCATTCATTGCTCTTTAGTGTGTCTTGCCTGTGACAGCTCAGCAGAGCACACACAGGTAAATGGAGAGACCATGCACAAAGTCAGCTGGTAATTAGAGGGTAGTTTGGTAGGGCAACACCCTTTCAAATTAGTTCATGGAGAACCAGCTGCCTCTTATATTTTGTCCCTCTCTGAGGTTCAGACACCACATACAGTTGAAGAGGACTACATTTCATTACATTGCCCAGGATATTCTCCTGCAGGTAGGTGTCACGAACAGGAGCCCAGCCTTTCTCTTCCAGCACAGCTGGAAAGACAACATATTCTCCAACTGCACCTTCCCTTTCCCATGGGGACCTGCCACTCAGCACGACCTGGGCAGTGGGAGACGGGGTTAAGCTCCTCCCCACTGTGTCTGATTTAGACCTACACCTCCCTGCTCCTGTATGCCTACAGACATCCCTTGTCTGGAGGGAACCTTCAGTCCTTATGCAACTTCTCCATTTGCAAAAGAAAAGACTTCAAAATGTGAGAGCAAGGGAGAGAGAAAAAAAACCCAAGATGACTCAAGACATGTTATGTGCCAGTCAGTCCTGGGCTCCAGTCCTTGGGCTCCTCCGCCTGTTCACTTCTTCTAGTGGCTGGAGCAGGGTTGTGGCTTGCACTTCCCACCACCCAAGTAAGCGAAGGGCCTCCCAAGGTGCAGCTATCCTGACTTTCTGACCCAGGGATTTTTGCACTCTTTGCCGAATGATGGGACAGTTTCATGAAGATAGTTTGAATATACCTTTTACATAACCCACATTAGCTTGTTGATAAGCATTTAGGTAGTGTCTCAGAAACTAAATGAGAAATGATGGCAGCAAGTCCCTAGCTGGAAGACGGCACAGCTGAATCTTTCATCTCCATTGCCAGGATGAATCCTGGGCATGGTTTAAAGAGCAGCATTTTACCCTCCCACATCAGAAGTCCTTTAGAAAGAAAAGGTTGCTGCCTTTTCATTTTTTATTGTGTTTAACCTGGGAGTGGGGGGGCACACAGTAAGCATTTTTACAATTTGCCTGTTCTATGCATTTAGGAGATGATAGGATGGAGAATGACATGTTCTGAGTATTGCTTTGACCTGCAGCTGTCCCAGGACACCTTAAAAGACATGACTTCGGGATAGGCCTGTGAGAAAATCAAGGAGATATTAAATTTAAAAATTAAGTCACAGTCACTGAGGTACCTCTAACTCTTTAAATCTGCCTTGCATATTTTGTTTATAACTTCATATTTGTTGTATTACATCTCTATTTGTTTTGAGGGGTCAACACAAGATTCTGTACTGATCTCTGTAAAACACCACAGGAAACACCTACATTCACAGATGATTATTGGCACCAACTCTCACAGATCTGTCTATTAGCGTGACTGTAATCCATTTAATGCATATTTCACTGGTGCTGTGCGGTGGCATTAATTGTGCCTGGCAGTAATAAGGCAAGTGCCTTACAAAAACCTATTTCACCAGAGTAAATGTAGCAACCAAATAGATAATTCCCACACATGTAATTGAGATTATTTCAGAATCATATTTATTGTCATAATTAACTGAACCCCATCTAGGTTTAGTACTATTTTGTCTGGGGTGGATTGCCTAGAGACTATTTGTGCTGGAGACACCTGGATAACCTCACAACTCTCTTAAGATCAGATTGCTTCCAGCCTCCCAGGATTTTGCTGGTGCTCTGGGCAGAAATCTCTTCAAGTAATTCTTTGGGATTTTCAGGTATAATTTCAGGTATATTTTCAGGCTTGCTGATTTGAAACAGTTTATCCCCCATATAAGGGTCGGGGGGTTTTTAATATCTTTCTCAGCTCTTAACTGAGTACTTCATCATCTTCATGTGAAAGAAGCACTTCCTCTAGTTTCATTTTGAAAACAGAACAGGGATTTATTTATTGTACACTCCTGCACTTCCTGTATCATTATTAATGGCATTATCATCTCCAGTAATAGGCTTATATTATTGCCGGGATTTCATTTGTTCCTAATATACTTTTTAAAAGCTCCTTATTTTATGTTGCCCAGAGACAAATCCATGATGTTATTAACCTCTCTTATCAATTATGTTCACTTCACAAATTATATTGATTATTATCCATTTCTTTCTTCTGTTGTGTGTCACATTTTGTCAGATTTCCCCCTTTTGCGATAGCTTCTTTCACTCATCCCTGCAACAGAAGGATCTAGGGCCAAAGTTGCTTTTAACTGTGGACTCACAGCTTTATTGCTATGTAACAAACCTTCTTGAAGAAATCTAAACTGCATTTTACTGCAATGTTTTTTCTTCCAGTTAGTTCTGCTCTCTCTCCCTCTGACTCCCTCAAAAATATGTATCTTCCATATTGTACCATCTGCTCTAATTTTGTCGACAATAAATGTAATCAACACAATTTTGGTCTCTATAAAGCACAATCTTCCAGTTCAGTGATTAATTCACCTTCATCTTCCATAATAAAGGTGAAAATAAATGCACTTTGCAATGGCTTCTAAATTAGATATTTTTAATTTTGACTTTTTTTAGGAATTTTAGTTATCTTGTACTACTGGTTGAAGGAAGCCCTTAAAGCACCTGTCCCCGCACTAAGAGTCTCTACCATGCACCAGCCTTTGTTATTATTCTGCCTTAGTTTAATGCTCTCCTGGCTGAGACATCTAGTCTTTATGCAAAAAAATTATTCTCCTACAAGTGTAAAATTGAGATTATTACATTAATCTTGGATAGTGGTGGCAAACCTGTGGTATGGATGGAGTAATGAGCAATGCCACTGTAGCAGTAATGCAGTGCCCTTTCCTCTGTACCCTTTCCCTACCCAGCCCTGCTCCCAAGAGGTAAGTGGCGTACGGAGCTGCCTCTGAGGGGTGTCAGGGAAGGAAGAGGGGAGGGGAGCTTTGTTATTCCCCGTGGGCTTGTGTGCACACAGAATGATGATCTCTGTAAATATCAAACACTCCTGATTGGTACATAATGCAATTAGCCTAAAAACATTTAAAAATTAAGATATTTCATCTATTGCAAGACCTGTGAACTCAATTATCTGTGGTTGGTCCACCTTTAGCTGAGGTTACTTTGTGTAGCCTCACGAGAAAGCTTTAGAAGGCTTTCTAATGTGAAGATAACATGAAGTTTCCTTTTAAACAGGTGTGGGTTTGTTGCATATAATCGGGAAATAAATGCCAGTCTGGCACATTTATTTGTTTTATACCAGACCTTTGAGCAAAAGCTATTAGTGCTTTGGAACCAAATGTTCTTCTTTGGCCTGAAGCAGAGGAACACGATGATCTTCAAGTCCAAAATTGCATTACTGTCATCTAGATCAAAATTTGTATGATGGTGAGTAAACAAATTATGACATGTAAGTTAAGATCAGCATGTGACAGTATTGGCAGTGGCATGGGAACATAGCCCATCTATTTTTTTCCTGTAGCCCCATTGCTTAAAAAAAATTCCACACTGAGGTACAGCTGGCTACAGTGTTAGATTTAATACTGTCCTGCATTTTTAAGTGCTGCTTGTTGTTAGAAACAGTTTAATTTGGAAGCACAGAGATCAAGATCCCATTCCTGTAGGAGCAGGAAAACAAAAACCATTCAGCCTTTGTTGTTTTAGCAGCTACTTATGGATATTGGACCCTGATTGCAACAAGCAGAGAGCAGGCATGGTTTTTGTATGCCTTGAGCCAGCTGCTGATCCAAATACTGCAGCATTAACGAAAATATTTCTGTAAATCTCGGTAGATTTAGGTCAATCATTTGGTCAAACTGTTTGAGTCAAACCTTTCATCCCTTTTCTACCTGTGGCAAAATGTCAGAAGATTGTTGTCTTAAACTGAGCAATAGTCTGCAGTTGTTACCCCAGCTATATCTACCTCACATAATGAAATTATGCCAAAGGAAATAAAAAAATGGTATTTTGTGGTATCTGCGAGCAAAGAAGGGAGTGATCCAGGTCTCTAGTGCTGACTCTTGCAGTATTCTTTCTGCTCTCTCCTCACATTGTAACCTCAAAAGTCCTCTCATCTCTATCAGTAATGTTCACCTTTGTAATCTTTAGGTATTGCATTAATTACCATATTGCATTAATTATCGCTTTAACCATAAGCCTTCTCCTATATCCATGGATGGATAAAATTTAATTGTCTACTGGCTTCTGGAAATAGCCAGCACTGAATAAAACTGATCCATTAACTCTTCGTAATTTCAGTTCCCAAACCAGGCTTGTGGGATGCAGATTAGTTCAAGAGATATTTGCTAATGCTGAAAAATGCATGTACAATTAAGTGTCTTCTTTATTCAATGGCTGTCTTCTTTTGTGTGGAATATAGCCCATTATCATTTATATGGGTATTTTATGTAGCCGTACAGTTAGATGGAAGTATCCCCCTTCTTGCCCAGACTGTCAGTGACATCCCTTGTTTAAAGTATTTTTGAATGTTAATTAGGTTTTCACTGCCCCTGTCTTTAGTGTCTGCTAGAAGGCAGCTCCCATCCAGTAACCACCTTGAAGTTACCATAGATCTTGCTAATTATCTGTTTCTCCATAATTCCAGTGGATAAGACCCTGTGCAATCTGTGACAAACGGGGCCTAAATTATGCAGTAAGTGCCCCTGAATTCTCTGACTTTCTAATGCAGCAAACTGGAAATACTGCAGCTTCAGGTAAATTTTAAAAATTGAGATTATTATTACATTCAATATAAAATGAATAATCCATGAAAGAAATTCCTTGCTTTATTTGTCACAGTAAATTAAACTTGTTTTACCCTACACTTGCATTTCTCCTCTGCTTCCAAAATGTACACAAAATGAAGAACTGAAGGGCAAAAAATTATCAGGGGGAACTGACAGCAGTTACACTGGCTACAAGATAATTTGGGATTTGGGGCACTAAGGAAGCCTTGGGAAATGATTTGAAACTGAGGATTCAGAACTCAGCGTGAATGTTTCTGCTTAAAAGACAAGCTTGTAAAAAGCCTAGCTGGTTAACATGTTAAATGGCATGAGAGAAGTGCCATTTCAGTCCATCTGCACATGAGAAAACAGTGCTGAGCTGCTGGTAGCAGTGTTAAAGAATATTTGGCAGAATATCACTATCCAGAAAGTAGCAGTTTTATGGCTAGATCCATACAAGGACCTTAAATATTGCACTGCCTAAATTTTAGGATGGAAAGTGTGTCTCAAGTAGTCAAGAGGAAAAACTTAAGAGAGGGTATGTTTTAAAGCTGACCCTTCTCCTTACAGCAGCACAAGGACAGAGATGGGCCAAGACGCTTCCTGACTCCCAGGGCCAGCCAGTGCCTTTGCCTGGGGGACTTTGGTTCCCACCTCAACTGCTCTGCCAAAGTCACTGCTCCTGTCACCAGGCTGGCAGCAGCCCCAGGGCAGGAAGGAGGAAGAAATACTGTGCCTTGCATGGCTTAGCAGTCCTCACTGGCTGAAGGGGACATGCTCCCACCTCCCATCATGAAAGTGGGAGGTCCTCTGTTTTCAATCCGCATCAAATAATTCTGTAGCTTGAATGGGCAGCCCAACGCTCTTGCTGCCAGATGATCTGAAATGTCTCTCGCACTTCAGCTCTCCACTTCCCACCATGAATACTCAATTAATTTAGGCAGGGGCTAAAGACAGGCACATGTGCAGCCCACCAGCCCCTGCAGCACAGAAGGCTGCCTGCGTACCCTCGCCACTAAAACATTTCTGGAGCCATGTGAGAGCTGTTTTTCCAGGCTTCGCTTGAAAATAGGAACAGCAGTGCCCAGGGAACATGTCTACTACAGAGCTCTTAACCCAAGGCAATGCTGTTTCACTTTCTGCTTGGTTTTGAGGGTCCGGTCTAATTGGTGAGCTTGTGAGTGCACTGGCTCAGACTGCAGGCATGAGGCATGCTGTCCCCCATGTGTGCTTATTTTGTGGATCCAGATGGGCAAAGGGACATGAGTCCCTTGCTGTTGAGACCCCCTCCAGTTTGCTGCCTTACTGAGGAAAATTTCCACTAGGTGCCAGACCACCTGAGATTTTTGAGGACTGAAACTTTAAAAGCCTTCAAGGCAACCCTTTGTGGATCTCTCAGACCTTGACTGTAATCCTAACCTTTGCCTGTACAGAGCCTGTACAGAGTAATTGCTAGCAGTGTTTGAATCCAGTTTTAACTGGGGGAGGGAGAGTGCATTAATTTGTTTCTTGAATGAAAACAAATTCCAAATTCGGCCGCTGGAATGTGATTCTGCAGTGCAGAATGCCAGGGGTACATGACATTAAACTATTGATTTATTATGTGAAGTGCAGGTTATTCTGGTACAGATGGTAAAAGGTTTTGATATGAGAGCTGCAGCTTTGACATCGCCTCTGTGACTCACTGGTGTCTGCAGAGTGTGCTGTTCCTGACCACTTCTCCAGTTTGCCCCTTTATTCCAGGGGCTCTGGGTGCGACTGGGGTGTGCAGAACAGACTTCATCATTGCTTTTTTGTATCACCACAGAGATCCAGAGCAATGACAAAGTTCTAGCTTGAAAATGGAAGTTTTATAGACCTGCCACTACAACTGTCTGTCAGGAGTCCCTCAAATTATGTGTCAGACGTATCACTCCTAGGTGAGAAGAGCATTTCACAACTTCCAGACATGAAGATGGCATGGTTCTCTAAACACATGTATCTTTTTGCAATTTAAAGCAGGTTAGACATTTTTAGGTTGATTTTTTCCCCTGTGCTGGGAGGATATCAAGGCCACTTAATTTCAGCCAAACTGGTGTGTGACTTCCCCAGCTTCTCAGCTACTGCCTGGAAAGACAGACTGGTAGAGGAATCCATGGGCATTTCCACCTACTGCCTCTCAACAAGTGTTTTGGCAGGCTGCTCTGAAAGTGAGTCGCAGACCCTCTAGGTGTCTAAAGCTTTCCAGGGTGGACTCCCATATTCCTAGGACAATGTGTTCCCCAGTAAAAAGTCTGGTGAGCAGCAACAATCCCTGGGAAATGTCATGGCTGATGTCTCATGATAGGTTACCCTTGTCTGGCTGTCACCCCTGTTTTGCAAATGGCTGGCTCCTCACTGGCCCCCATCCTGGCAGCAAGCTGGCTGCATGGACAGTTTGGCTCCATGTCCATCTGCCTGGCAGATTGCAGAAAAGCATGTTGCATTTTGGAGATACTGCAATGTCCCTGCTTGAAAAACATTCCTCCACTTCCAAAATAAAAGCACAAAAGATTTTTTGCTTCCACTAAGAATCTTAAATATTTGGGTTTTTTTTTTTTTTTTTGGTCTTGATCACATGCAAAATACTCCAAACATTTACATTCCATTTTTTGGCCTGCCCTCCAGGACCTACTGGGGAGATGTTTAGAGCCCAGCTACATCCATAGTTTAATTACACTCTACTGGCATTGACTACTTAAATAGAAAAAAGGATTGTTTTGTTTGAGACTGTCTTCTAGCACTCCTACACTGTGGGAGCATTAGCTGATACAGGAACAGATGTATAAATCACCTGGGCCGTGTACCCACGTACTGGGGGGTTTTCCAAAGGGATGCATTATGGTCCGGCTGCACTCACCATTGGTGAGAATTAACACTGCAAATATCTTTTGTTCTTCTCTTCAGTTCTGTCCTGCATTAAATATTTGAATTGAGGATGACTTACTCCTCTGCTTAAATGATATTTAAAACGGAGGACTACAGCTCCTCTCCAAGTGAATTAGGAGAGACGGTGGAACTCTCTGAAGTGAGAAGATTCACTTTTCCCATTCTAGCAGTTTACAGTATTATTGGCTTGTTCCTTTGTATTAAATAATTTCCGATTTTTTCTGCTATAGAAATGTAATTTGCATCATGTCTTTTTCCCAGGAGGGAGCTGCTAGAAACTCCTCAGGAGCTGATTAAGATTTTTCTCACTGACTTCACATCTGTCTTGTAATGATTTGTGAGTAGCCTGATTTGTTTGAAATACTAATTCTAGAAATATGGTTCAGTTGACCAAGCCCTGGATCTTGTATAAACCTCACAAATTCTTTCCTAATTTCTTTCGTAACAATAGCCTGTGCAAGAAGTGAATTGGCAATCATCATTAAAATGTCATTCATATTCTGCGTGACTTCATTCTGTATTTTATACAGACCTCCTATATTTTATACCTGCAAGATGGATTTTTTGTGATAATTTCTGCAAAAGTGGCAGGACCATTGCAAAAAGGAAATACATGCTGAAGATACAAAGAGCTGTGGTTAACTTTGTCTCCAGCCAAAGGGGTTTTATAATGGAATTGATCTAATGCTTGTGATGTTTTCCCATTATCCATGCAATCCAGGACTCCTCTCTAAATCACTTCATTCAGCTTCTTTTAAGACTTCCTTTGCATCACAGGCAATGGCATACCTTTCATACACTTACACCTCTTCATATATTATCTGCTAATTAATGCCCTTGGAATCAGTTTCTCTGGTCTCCACTAACTAATCAGACAGCAGAGTCCAACCTATTAGCCAGCACATTGGTGAATATCTCAACATCAATACAGAACAAGTAGACAGGCTTGTGAGAGCCAAAATCAAATTTGTCTTTATTAAGTTTCAAGTCAATTAAAGATGGGCTTCTATTGATTTTGAAATTTGCTAGGATTCCAGGAAACCAACTTAACACAGTTGTGAGCCAAACCCTTACTCTATTTAATGCCTCAGTAGGGCTTTTCTTCCTGCTCCTTTTAGTCTTCTACCATTTTCTCACATATTCCTTCACATTTATTTCTGTTAAGCTTTCCTAGCTGTTTTTCACCCAGAATCTGGAATATTATGTCGGCTGTTAACCTTGGTGTGTACTCTGAGCTTTTAAAACTTCTTTATCCATCCTATCAATTTTGCCTAAATGGGAATAACCACATGCAAATAAAACACACTTTGTGATTACGTCTCTGAAGTATACCCTGTTTAACACACCTCAACATACCCCTCTAAACGTAGGAAATGGTGATTCCTTCTGTTTTGCTGAAGGCAAATGGTGGTAATGGAACTACTGGGGTCAAGGAAGGATTTTAAGCTCCTAAAATCTAAGTTCTTCCTAGATTTAGGAACAAAACAGTGCGAAGCAGCAATTCTAATAGTCTCTTGGTAAGTATTCCATGGGTTAACTAAATTCTTTTTTTTAATTTACATTAGTGTTCAGCTTCTTCCTTCTTTACAGGACTAGCTAGCTGGCATATAAGCCAGGTGGCCCACTGCCCAGCCCCTCAGAGGCATGACTTGGAAGGTGTTCTCAGACCGTGCCTAACAAATACCAACAGAATTACATGTTGCACAAAATAAAGAGATGTTCCAAACTTTCTTTTATATCAGCAATGGCAATAGGAAATTTTTGTGTATATCGACCTGATGGCTAGCACCTTCTCGGAGGAAAAAGGAAACCTGCCCAACTTCTCCTCCTGCCTGAGGGGATTCAGATCTCCTTCAAATCTCGGGGTTTGTTGGGCTAGAGAAAGGAAGAAAGGAACACACCTGTATCCCAACAGTGCCTGCACTTCTTCAGGAGTGAAGGGGCCGGTATTTCAATCACTGCTCCTGGGACCATTACTTTTGAACAGAAAATTGAAAAGCAGTGCTGGGAGCAGTGCTTTTGGGTTGGGTAAAGTGGTGTTGAAATGCCTCAGGTCTCCTAATTTTTGGGGGCAGATATGGTTGGATATGATCACCTCCTCTTCCTCTACTCTCAGCTGTCATACTTCTGCAGGGAGAAATGAGTCATGCTTGGAGCTATTGAAAAAATGCATGGGTATCTGTCATGAAGAGGTGGCTACAGGCTCCCAGGCAGCACAGAGGTAGGGAACTCATGTCCCAGTATGGCAACATGGCACTCAGCTCCCTTACCTTCAGCAGAAAGCTTCTAGCTCAGTGTCTTGGCTCTTTGAACTTGCCATTTTGTGGCACCTAAGTCCCCATATGCCGAATGCTAGGCTTATTTAAGGTTCTCCCTTCATTTCTGGGCATTCTTTCTCTCTGATCAGTGCTTCCCCTCTTATCCTGCTGAACTCCATGCTCATTTCTCATAGAAATTAACTGGGATATATCCTTTTTCACAGTTGAATGATACCTATTAAGTGCTCATTTTCTTTTCACTGGTACAGTATGGTGCACACCATCGTGCAAAAGCCATGGGTGCTAGAGTGAAAACCCATAGCTGGCTGCAATGTGTATGAGGTGCCCTACATACATATACCCAGGAAATTCTCTCTCCCTCACTTGAGAGATCCTTTTGTGGGAATTTAACACTTTTTTGAAGAGTTCCTCCTTCTTTTTGTCAGTCTGGTCTAGGATTTCTTTCAATCCAGTGTTATTTCTTCTCTCTCAATTCTCCAAATGATCTATTTTTTAGGTCCTTGCTTTCAAGCTCCTGAAGTCTCTTATCTGTATCAGTAACTGTATCTGAACACTTGTTTAAGCCTGCCTCAACTTCAGTCACTCTACCTTTTATTGTAATTCCCTGAAAGAGGCTTGCATCAAAGCTTCCATTGATGTTAGCTCAGACAGTAATTCTCTAATGTCTGCCAATCTTCCTCTGTTGTACTTTGTTTGCAGCACAACGTTAGGCCTTCGGGACTGCCTGGGGTCCCAGTGCTTCTCTCTGGCTGCTTACAAAGGCATTGGTAATATCAGAAGTGCACCTCTGTACAAGCATCAAGAATCACCAAATATTTTTTAGGTGGGGCTTTGGGATGTTCTGCATTCTCTAAAAATCATTGAAAATGGCATATTGATGGTTGCTTTGGATAACTACTACAGCCATTGCTCTGAACAGCATCTCCTATCCATTTTTTCTTTTAGATTTCTGAACTTTTCAGGCTTTAATAGGGTGAGTTCAGCCCCTCTGGTCCAGTTTGGGACACATCACTCAGGCACTTCTACATGCAGGTAATATAGAATTACTGAGCAAGATGCATTGCCAGTCCCAACCCCACTTATCATGTAAAAGTGGTCACCCTGACCCACGTCTACAAGCTCAAGCTTCTTCTTTTGCCAAGAAGCAAGTTCTAGAGATTAAGTTTATTTCTCATTTATGCCTTTCCTGACATATGCATATAGAAAAATGCCTAGCCCTGCATTCAGCATTTCTTCGAAGATGGTCTGTGCCGTCATCCTTCCTCCTAGCTCTCATACTTCTAATAGAGTAGAAGAAATGCCTTCTTTTTCCTCCCCTGCTCTTTCTTCATTGCCTTCTAACTAGTTATTTGTTAGCTCCTTGAAGCAGTTGTACTCAGTCTGAAATCATTCTCTCCTCAGCTTCTTTTACAGCCAGTACCTGCCCAAATTGAAAGCAAATGCCCCATCCAGTGATGAGGCTTCCTGATGTGCTTTCCCTGGCTAAAGTAAAAAAGTATGCATGTAGTTACCCAATGTTGCTGTGGTCAGTAAAACATGATGTAAAACATGTAACCAGGAAATTCTGAGGAGACAGGTAAATCCTAAATCCCATCTTCCTCTGGGTTTTGCATGTCTCTTTGTGAACTCCGTGAAGCTCACAGGGGATTAATTTTCCAAAACACTCATCTGGAGGTAGATATTCACAGTCTCCAAGAGCCCACCACAGAGTTTGCTTTTGAAAATGTGTTGCAAAACATCACAGTTGTCATCTGCTATAAATTTGCCCTTTGGTGAACGTTACCCCTTGCACTGAAGCAACTCTGACACCAAGGGCGTAAAATCCCAGGAGGGCTCCCACGTAGGGTAGAAAAGCTCATAACATGAGGAGGACCTCACACCGTGCTTTGAGTGAGAGCCCAAACTCACACTCAAGTCTCAGCTCAGCGTTGCTTTTTGGATGCTTTGATAGCTCAGCTGTGCTCTGCAGAAACACAGAAAAGCAGACAACTGTCTAAGTAGTGTCTGCTGTAGCAGCCTGTTTTGACCTGGTGGAAATACCATGTGTTTCATGCCAGGCCTGATACCTATTGCTGCAAAGGCCCTTGCTTTCCCCTGAACTTGGGTTTGTGACAGTACTGCAATGAGTCCTACAGCTCTCACGCTCCCCATCATGGGAACTGTAGATACAGCCTAAAAGAGAGAATTCTGCACAGGTGATATTATTCCCCTCTAAATTAAAATGTGGAAACCTCTGTTACTTTCTCTGGAGATGAAGAAATCAATCAGTAATCCTTGCCCTCCAAGAAGAGAAATGTATCAAACTGTTTCCTTTCCTTTAATCTTCAGGGATACCTGTACATTCTGCTCTTCTTTTTTTTTTGTTCAGTTATCTCCTTGCCCAAGATCTCACAACCCTGATTTAGGTGTTAATATGCTGCAGTGAGTTCCCATCCCCAGGCAGCTTCATCATCTCTGAGCTGTGCAGGCTTAAACTCTTAACCTGTCATAATACCGTGATTAAGACCTATCATACATTTGAACAGTTTGAAAGCCCATCTCTGCTTCACCACCAGACACTCTCTCTTGCTCAGTGGAAGGCAAAATCAATTGCCCCCCACATGAAACAGAGGGAAGCCAAGTGGACAGTGTCCATGGCATTTAACAGCATTATAGCCAAGCTCCCTGGCCATGTTTATTCTGCACTTCTAGTTCTGCTGTTCGCAGCCTTGCTGGTCTTTGTGGATGAAATAGAATAATTTCCTTTTTCTCCTTCATACTGCTGATAATTTGAAGTGACTTTAAATGACCATAGACTTACATTGCAGTATTATACAGGTCCTTATGACTTTTAGATCACAAGGAAGCACTTTGCATTACTCCTGTTAAAATCCCTAAGTCATGGGTCTTCCCAATACATTATTTGTCATTTGGGTGTTCCTAATATAGCCCCATTTCTAACAGTAACCACAAAGACTGAATAAATACCTAGCGTCTAATTTAAAAAGGTAGATGACGGTGAGCCATGAGGCCATGAAAGCTCACTAGGAACGTTATGGGTAGCACAGGACCTGCTCGCAGAAAGGATTTCTTGCTTTGTGCTGTGCTGTCTCAGAGGGTGTATGCATGTGTGTGTTAGTTATCTCCCACTTCCTTGTACAGTAGAATAAAAGCAGTTGAAGTAGTAAGCCTGGATGCTCACTGCCAGACAAAAGCTTAAATAAAGACAGAAGAGGAAAGACGTGTTTCTGCACAAAGTACAGACACTATATATTCTAAAACAGAGTATTTACAGGAGCCAAACAAAAATAACTGCATGTGTAAAAAGTCTCTCCTTTTTTGCAGTTCATATCAGTCTGGTTTCTATCTTGCCTTCAGTGATCAGGAAAAAAAGAGCTCCTATTGTTTAGTGACATTTCCGAATATTTATATTTCTCTAGTAGTAACCTTTTGTTTGGTGGATAGTGGAGTTTGCACAGCATGCTAGGGATGTCATTAAACATTTGCCTGAAGACCTGAGTGTTAGCGTCAACGACAGAGTTTTCTAAACGTGTCACATTTTCTTCAGCTGTCATGAAAAATTATAGCTACTGTGACTCACACTTTAATAGCAGCTATTTGTGATATTTTAACCTAATGTACAGCACCAGAGGAGAAACAACAGACACAATAAAGCATCTGCCAGTGACTTGCTCAAACGAAGGGACTCCGAGCATTATTAGGAAGCCAAACTAAAGAGAAAAGGCTCTTGTGTCAAATGCTAAAGGGTCTCGGTGTTTGTTAACTTCACTGTAATTTATGTCTTATCTCTGAAAGCATATAAAGAGAAAGAAAAGAAATATTCCTTTCCTCTCTATTGCCTCTTTCTCTGTACTTAGATGCATAGTTCTTGTGATAGGAAGGGTTAAATACTTTAAAAAAACCCCACATGATGAATCATTACTCTTTCTATTTTTAACAATTAAAATACTTAACAGGAAAGATTAACTTCTGGTGTATCTTAGTAATATTATTTTTTTCAATGTAAATTTAAATAAGTAACAAAAAAGTTGAATG
Organism: Nyctibius grandis; assembly: GCF_013368605.1. Classification (NCBI taxonomy): domain Eukaryota; kingdom Metazoa; phylum Chordata; class Aves; order Nyctibiiformes; family Nyctibiidae; genus Nyctibius; species Nyctibius grandis. The sequence continues at coordinate 35,046,363 of NC_090662.1, forward strand.
ATATGGGTATTTTGGATGCCATATGGAAAAAAGACATTTGTGTTACATTTCTCCATCTTTTCTCTTAATCATCTTGCTCTCTTGTGTAAGAGAAAACCAAGAAATGAATATTCCAGGTTTCTGTAACAGGAAAGCTGTTCTTTTCCTGTTTGTCTGGGTTCTTTCCCTGGTTTTGCCAAAACCTCTGATGCCATCATTACTTACATCAGGAAACTTATCCATGCCCTAATTTGCCCATCTGTAAAATGAGAATAGAAAGACTTGCCTCCCTCCTAGTTAAAATAAGCCTTGTTTGGAACTGTTTTAAGAGCTTGGAGGGAAGATGAAATAGTTGCACAAATTGTATGGTTTTGATTTATACAAGTTCAGAGATTTATCCCATATGATTAGGATGACAATGCCAAAAGCTGAGCTCCAAAGGAAACACAAATAACTTCCACTGGTAGCAGCCAGTTAACAGATTTTCCTGTGATGAAGCTCTTGAAGCCTATTTTAAAATCATATATGAATACATCATGCTGGAGCAATATCATCAGCCACCTAGACCTCTTCGTCTTAGAGTAAAGGAGCCACTGTAGGATTTATAACAAAGGGCTAGACTCTGCGGTCTGATGTGTGACTTCACTATACATCATTTTCTTTAAAGTATTTGTTTTCCCACAGGAAAAAAAAATCCATGAAATGTGATGTTGTTTTTGCTTGTCCTCGTGGACATTCAGTAAATCAGGCCACGTTACAGCAGCTATGTTCACATTTCAACATAAAACTGTGATACCACCTAAGCAGCTTTGTGAAATATGTTCTCAATAAACAGGACTGAAAAGTAAAGTTGTTATCTGAATTAAAGAACAAAACAATCTTAAGGAAACTTAGATACCCTTTTCAGACCTTATTGTCCAATATATTGTATCTGTTAGGCTGAGATGTGCAAATTTATAAGATTTTATTGCAAATTTGTTGATTGCACTCTTTAAGCAAGACACCCAAGCAAGATTTACAGGAAAGGAAAAGTCTAGCTGAGATCATCCTCCTAATTGTCCACAGACTGCATTTTCTATTTTCATTGACTGCATTCACCCCTCTGAAACAAGTCTCATGTTTCTAGGAGATGTGTTAGCACAAGTACATCCATCACTATGTGCCTTACCTTTGCATTGTAATGCAACTCTTGATCCTTCCTCTCAGAAATACCAACATGCATTTCTGCCAGATAGTGGTATATCTGGATGAGCACTACCATACACTACTTTTCCTGAGAGGATTATGAAGACAGAGCTGAAGTTTTTTATTATAGTTTGATCACAAGGAGCATGTGTGAATGCTACTTTTCTCTCCTCAAAATTTAAATGGAATTAGTTACTAGAACTGAAGGACTGCAGCTGTCACAGGTTGTTACATGATCATTCAGAGACATAGCCTAAGACTTGGAATCCTACTAAGATTATCCTTTCAAACCGAGTCTGCAAAAAAGGAGAGAGTACAATCTCAGTGGCATGTCTCTTTCAAACAGGTGTTTCAACACTTCGTAAAAATGTGAATTTGACACCTAAATCTAATGGACACAAAAATAAACATACAGCCAAGAAAAGCAGGAGCTGTCCTTGTGTAAGACCCCATTTTTTGTCTTGGTCCCACAAGTTATATTAGCAGTTATATCAGCAATGCAATCTTCTAGTTGTTACTGCTTGGGATAGGATGATCATGTCAAGGACTGCAAATGTTCTTCAGAAGACATCATCAAGATGGCCTTGTGCTTGCATAGCAGTACAGACTCTATGGGATTCAGGCGGCTTAGAAACAAAGTTCAGCTAGCTCCAGTCCATAGCTCAGCAGCAAATTATAAATTCAATGTTGAGTTTTTATCGATCAAAAACTTCCTGTGAGTTGGACATTCCTCTGTCTAGAATGAAAAGAGAGGTAACACGACACTCAGCCCATCCTATAAACTGTGCTTTTACTTTTGCAACACATTCAAACGTTGTGAGAAGGTTCACGTGGAGGTAAGCTGAGTTGCTAGTGAAGGACAGAGGAAGGGGGAGAAGGAGGGAGGGAGGTTACAGAAGGAAAAGCAATCTACAACAAGGTGGAAGAAAGCATAAACCATCCTGATTTATACTTTTTCTCCACCCCTTCTGTTGATTGCTTTTCCTTCTAGAGACACGTCTTTTCTCTTCTTCTGTGATGTGTGATGTGAACTGATTTACACTGCCTTTCCAACAGAGAGTTAACCCACCCTCCTGTTCAAGAAAAAAACATTAAAATACCTTGAACTTTACCTTGTTCAACTAGCTTTATTTGTCTTCACTGACTGTTTTTTTTATTTCATGCCAATCAGCTATGTTGGCAATATATAAAACACCATTGAATTTGTTGCCATAACTAGCAATGATAATAACTATGCCCACATGGGCTTAAGTGAACCGCACAGCAGTAGGTACTTGGAAAATGCCAGCTGCGAACGAGCCTTGGTTGTTCTGTGTTTAGCAGTATTGTACAGGACTGTGTATTGACTGTGCAATGGGTAGAGCTGTATAACACATAGCGGTCAATTTTTTCCCTGTTTAACAACTCTGATGATATAAACTGCTATTCCTTTTTGCAGGAGCTGCTTAATGGGCGGAGGAGTCAAGAAGAGGTAAAAAAGTCTCACAAAGCTGCCCCAGCCTTGCCCCCCACATGATGTTAGGGCAAGAGTGCAAAGGGGGCTCCATGGGCAAAACCACATCCTGGTAGGCAACAGCACAGAACTGAAGCCATCCCTGTGACCCACAGTGCAGCCAGGTGGGCAGAGGAAGTGCCCAGGTGGCCATGGCCTGACTCCTGAATGAACCAAATCCTATAGGAGCTCATTTTTGCAAGCACGAGATTCACTTGCACGTTTGAAAGACTGTTTTTCTTTGTAACAGACAGTTTACATAACGCTGCATATAAACACTCAAAGATATAAGGAGTAGTGACTACTTGTGACATATGGGAGAAGGAAATTTCCAGACTTAAAGACAAAACACTGCGTTTGTTGACAAATAATTGCACAAGGATTACATCTGGAAAATGCTACAAAATAGGACAAAAAAGCATTCCTATATTTTCAACCAAACTTTCCTGAGAAATTCTGCAGTTATGTATTAACTTTTTGATACAGCATCAACATTTTAGAAGCCCAGATATTACAAAATGCAAACCACAGTGAGTCACTCTTTCCAGTAGTGAATTCCAATCAGGATTAGTTTCTACCAAAAAAACAGTACCCCTTAGGCGTGCTCCCTGTGCTAACAAGGCCAGTGAGGTTCTTATTTCCCTTCATATCATCTTTCCTGTGTAAACAACCATCTCCCATTCTCCACCAGCCCCTCTAAGGTTTCAGATCCCACAGCAGAGGTGAAGTACAGGACAGGAATCTGCAGCTCCTGTTTTTAGGGCAATGAAAACAGCAGTTTCCCATTCATGGTGATGTGGTTGCCAGGCTGAGGTTCCTTTTAGCAGGAACCTGCTGCCCTACTGCTCTGGGGAGCAATGTGGTGGCTTTCCTGACTCTTTGTTGTATGCCTCCAGACCGATGGCTGCCTTCATCTTGCTGAGCACTTGCATCTGCATCGGATCTTGCCACTTTTCTACCTGCTGAGGCCTGATGTGTTTATATCAGAGCCTCTGCCTGCTGCTGGTGGTGGAAGAAAGGATCTGAATGGTTCTTGTTTCAGTCCTAGTAAGTATAGCAGCATTTTTCCACATCACCTCCTGTGTTCTGTTGGCCTTTTAATGTGAGGCCCTTTTGGGCAGTAACTCTCTGTTACGGTGATTTAATAGAGCACCTAGTTGGCAGAGCTGCACTGTCTGCTAGGGGCCTCCAGGAATACTAAAAGCTTAAGAGCAAGAATAAGATTTCATGTCTGATGCTCACATGGAAACAAAGACAGCTTTTCAAAGGTCTCTCTCTACAGCCTGCACCAAAGTGACCTGTCAGGGATTCATCTCAACTTGACATTTTGGCAGTGCTCTTCAGGAAAGAACTGAGAACGCTCAATTTTTTTCAGAACTTGACTTGAAAGGATTTTCAACAGTTCTGTTTCTTATTCCCTTCTGGCAAGAGAAAAAAAAAAGATTTACATGTTGGAATCTCATGAACCAGAAAATCCAGCTCTTACACTGCATTGCCTCTTGGTGATGAAGGGCACAAGAGTGACTCAGTCTATGTCATGGCCTCAACATCATTTGCATTGAGAAGAGGGGCTGCTTGCTGTCCCTGCAAGAAATCCGTGTCGTTTCTCAGGCTGTCTTTATCTAGATGCTGTATTTAAAAAAATGCGCAGTTCTGAGTCTGCCTAAAACTTCTACCCCCACTTTCTAGCACAAATAGCATATTTTTAATACAAAATAGACCCCTCATCTTTGCCCTTGGCTAAGTGATAGAGTAGGAAGTAAATACGTAATATAACGTTTCTTTTGTATTCTATATTATAGCATAGGTATCAGAAACAATGACTCTGGCACAATACTACAGACACCTTTGAAAATGGATTTGTGCTGGCTCACCCACCATATTTTCCTTCCATAGAAGAAAAATACTGTGAAGCCACTTAAGAGGAAATGAGTTCTGGAGGTAGTTAATCATTTGTGCAAGTGCAAGGTGTGGGATGGGAGATAGGATTCACAGGCAGCAAACAGCAGCAAGACACCTAAAGAATGTGTATTCCGAGTGCCATCAATTTGCATTGAGTACACGGGGCTATGAGAAGTAGTCTAGTTAATTAAACCATCTCACTGAAATGGATTCAAAAAAGGTTTAGTTTAGCATTAAAATCAGCTTTAGCCTACATTCCACATGGGTTATATTGAGATAATTTATTCTATATCTGAAGAAGTTCAGATATAGATTATGTGGTACTGCTGTTTTATAGAGCAGAGTTACTTGTGTAAATCTTCCTCAATATCTGTATACTGTTCCTCTCATTTCACTCATTTGAAAATGTCAGTACAGCCAAAAAAAATAAGGATGGGATTCATGGAAGGCTGATTGTTGCAAGAGACAAAGGTGAAGTGACCCACTGGAAGTCAGCAGTAGCTTTTCACCTCCAGATATCTGCAAAAAAATGCTGGAGTTTGATAACGTCTAATTATTCCTTTGTGTTCACTCAATAAATCACAATGCAAGCCAGTAGCGTCAGCTCAGAGTTACAATATTGGGAGTGATGTATGTCTGTGCTGAAGAACACTGATGAGCCAGGCAGAGGAAGTCAGACTAAAATAACATCTGTTTGATCAGCACCTGTCTCTATTCGCTTTTATTACCTTCATTGCATTCCCCATACAATAAAATGGGTGTTATTTGCCTAGATAATACATAAGGGAGAGAAGTTCACTATGTACACAGATGGTAGGCCTTCATCTCAAATTACAATTATAATCTTTTGGTAGCCCAAAATTTGTTTAAATGAAAGCAATAAAGCCCACAGGAGTGTGAGGAACAACCATATTGTTGTATGGCTACCCTATTTTCTTAGACAATGAAAGATTATCTTTAATTTAAATATTTTTTAAATTTTAATTTCATCTGAGGTTTTACCATCAATGTGTGCACTGAACTCCTCCCTGTGCTCTTAGCAAAGCTCTTAGACTCTCAACTCGGGATCTAGAAATAAGACAGTCTGGAGAGATGTTCAGCAGAACTGATGAAAATTGACTTTAGAAGAAAATTTTAATAACTAGAAAGTTAAAGAGCTATTCAATATGAAGTGTGTTGTACACTCAAGATTTGTATTTTTTGAAGTGTTTCACTAAAGAAGAATGAATACCAGAAATACACTAGAATGCTTTGTCAATAATTCCATGAGTTGCTCAAATTCTTAAAGAAGAATATGGCTCACTGAAAGCATTACTGAATACCTAAAAGCCTGAGCTCACAGTCAGAGTTATGGTCAAGGTAATGATCATCACAGTCCCTGGAACTGTTCTGCTACTGTGACCTGGGAGCATTTGGGAGAATAAGATTAATCATCTTGTAAGGGTTTGTAGGACTGGCTCCTGAGAAATCGTAGTCATCAAATAACTGAAGATGTCCAAACCACAAAATGCACACACAGTTTTGTACACATGGAAAGTCCCTGTGTGAAAATGTTTTTTTCACTTTGTTATTCAGTGCATGAGGCAGTACAGGGACAAGCAGGAATTGGCCTACTGATGTTAAAACTGCCTGTTACAAAGGATTTGTATCATGTCCTCTTCCTGAGCATAACGGCTGCAAGTGCAGGGAACAGTGGACAACAGCAACTCATAGCAAATCAAAGTCTGAGACTTTTTAGTAAGTATATCAGATTTTTATCACTTCCTCCACACTTTGTAGTCATCCTGCCACCTGGCATTTCAGTTACTTCATTTTCACCAGTGGTATTCCTACAACACACCCTTTGTAATCCACATGACAAGTAAATTACAAACTAGCACAATCATGGTATCAACACGACCAACAAGGTTCCTAAACAGGACATGATAAACCAAAGCATGAAGATGGGATACTGTGGAAGAAATTGTCATCCAAAGAGATCAAAAAGAGGTGATCTATAAAAAAATTATTTAAAATACATATTTTAAATTCCCATCTACCAGTCTCTCCCAAAAGCATACATTGCTTTTCAATACACAGTTTCAATGCACAAAAAATTCCTAACAAGAAGCCATACACTAATAGGAGACAAGTAAATTCAGATGCAAGTTAGCTGACAGGCCACAAAACGCAAAACAACCAGAAAATAAGCATCTATTTTGACTCCCTCTGCAATTTTTCCCTCACACATAATAAGTGGTTTTATTATCCTGAAACAGACAGTAAAATGGATACATACAAAACTGACTGCAGATAGGTGAAGTGTTATTAATTAAGCAATAATACCCTTGAAATCAGTCATTACCAGCAGCTTTTGGTTATAGGCCGTTAATATTTTAACTAGCAAGTCATTAATAGTTGTAATAACCAATTCTAAGGGGATTATTGCTTGAATAAACTATTTTTAATGATTTTAAACCTTCTGAAAATCTTGGTCTGTTTTAGCTTGTTCCCTTGGAATGCCTCTGCTTGAAGAGCTGTTTCTATTCACACAGAAATACAAGCATTGCTACAAGTACACAACACAGTCTTGCATGGAATTTGTTCACAAGGCGTATGGCAAAAGGTCTCCCCTGCCTGTATTATTATATCTGTGATGTTGATTCTCAGTCATGGCTTCTCCCATATGCCTTCTTTCTTTTCTGATGACTGCTCTATAGCTTGCCTTGATCAGAGAGACCCGAGATACTTCAGTCATAGCCTCTAATCCCATCTCTTGCATCAAGCTGTGGCTCTCTTTTGATTTAGCTAGGTGTGTACAATTGCTCTCAGATGAGCTTCTGAGGGGCAAAGAGATACAATTTAGTCTGGGCAATATTATTTTTGTGCCTGTGCACAGAGTAAGCCTAATATTTAGACTCTGTCCCTCTATATCTATTAAAATACTGGAATTTATTTTACAGATATCTCCCCAACAAGGTTAAATCATACAACTCAGGAGAAATAAGTTGACACAAAAATGTATATTTCATGAGAATAGTCCCAGGTCTATATCATGTTCACATGAATATAGCTAGAGATAGGAAAGACAGATAAGAAACATAAGACATAAAGAGCCCCTTACCCCTCTGGAAATCAGACATCACTTTCCCTCAGGAGACACAGTATTTCCTAACTTTGATCCTATCAGGCTAGCCAGGAAGCAAGTGGCATCTGTTTTATGACACTCCAGAATTCCCATCTTTAAGCCCCTACTGGAAATCTAACTTTTTAAGCAGTCAACCCTTACTTTGACTCAACAAATACACCAAAAAGGCAACAGACAAAATCCTGGCCTCAATGCTTGTATTGTACTCTAGAGGAAGAGAGTCCAACACTGTCCAGAAAGCACAACCAGAAGTAGGCAGATAGAATCATGGCAAAGTATATCAGATTTTCTCATATTTTCATATTTTCATTTCCTCACCTTATTTAAATTATAGTCTGTCTTTATAAATGGCCATTTTCCCCAATATATTTACAGGAATTAAGTCTTTGTCACAGTCATCTTTTCCTAGAGACATGCAACAGTGCCACCTTTCAGATTTGACACTTACTTTGAATTGTCACGAACAATAAGTCTTCTGGGGGGGCAGGTTTTCTGTCGAGGCTCCATCCCACAATATTTTAATATTAGTTGTCTCCTATGTTGGGCCTGACAATTTCTGAGGGTGGAATTGCTGCCAAACATGACCCAACAGCACCGTGGGTGGGACTCTGCCAAGGAGTCAGTCGAGTAATCTTAGTCACTTCAGCATCTCATAGTGGATAAATTCACACAAATATGTGAGAATGCATGTGGTCTCTTCCACAAATACTGAATATACAATTAATTGGCATCATCTGCCCCCCCACCCCAAACCACTGCTTGTGTGCATTACGTGTGTACTTTCCAAGAAAAAAAAAAAAAGCACGAATTAACTGGTATATTGGATCTTTTGAAATAGAATTGACATTGAACACAAGCAATACAAAAGTCTCTACTGGCCCTTTTCATGCTTCCTCAGAAGCCCAGGTCATAGCAATGTCTGCCAGTGAATCCACAACTTTATTTATTGTGTCCAGTCTTTGATGCTTCACTTCTTCCTGAAGATACAGCAGTCACCCAGAGCTTACAGGAGAGGTCTGTTCCCAACTTCTCCCCATTTGCTCCTTATTCCCAATGATCATAGTGTGCCTCTCTCTGATTCCTTCTCTAGCTGTCCTTTTTAAACATTATTTTTGCGAAGATAATAGTCGTATTTTCATACAGAAACAAATCAGCACATTCATAGATCTCAGATGATGTATGAGAGATTTATAAATTAATAGATAACAATCAGTATAGCTATCCAGTAATTATTACTATGGGGGAAAAAAGTGATTTAAGAGACTGGCAATAAAACAAGGAGTCTCACTTTGAGACCGTTAGTTACAATTCTGCCAAGTCAACAGTGACTGAAGGACGTAACCTTGTCCTGTTTGGACAAGCTGTTTGGTGGCTTGTGCTAAAATGTTGACAGACAAAGTCAGTGACAGACTTACAGATTTAGAAGTGGAAAAAACACAAAGTAATTTCTTCAATCTTTGCTTTTTTGCTAGGAAATACCAAAGTTCATCCCATTCCCGTGCATCCGTTTTTCTGCTTCATAAAAGGAACTACTTTATGGGGAAAAAAGCGCCTTTGTTTTCAGGCCTAGAAACTTAATCACTGAGAAGGAGCTACGGGTTCTGCATCAACAAGTAGAAGTCTGTTCTTGTCGTTTCCCATAGGTCATGGTTTCACTCCATGGTCCTGTGCATGTCTCATTGATATGCTAATCCAAGACTGAGGGAGCCATCATCATAAAGGGTAAGTACAGGTGGCAATACAGCAAACATAACGAAATACAGGATGAGGGAGCCTCATTGATTAAGTTCATTCCTTCAGGTTATGGTGGAGCTGGGAACATGTAGGGGAAAATGTATGTGGCTGCAAAAGTGATTGTACTAAACCTAAACTAGTTGCAGTGGGTGGACAGGAACCAGCAAAGAAAGGCCAGGGTAACAGTGAAGTTTGGCTTCTCTCCTTTCTCGGTTTTTGCCAGGTAGAAGAGGATCTTAGTTGCCATGGCTGCCAAGAACCGGTGATGAAACTCACTAAAAAAAACCTCTCACTGCTCAGAAAGGTAGAGATCTTATAGATCAGGTAAAAATGAAGTAATTCCTTCTATTATTTACCCCCTTTCCGGCCTCCTCCTCCAGAAATACTCCCAAAACAGAAGCGGGACTTTAAAGGAGCAGGTATTTTTGTGATGATTTACACCTGAGCTCCATCAGACACACACTTAGATTTGCTGCCTCTCGTGCACAGATCCTTGGAAACAGAGCATAACTCTGTGACAGATATTTGCAACCCACTCTGAAGTCCAGCCTCAGGAAGTCTTTTTCCCCTCACCATATACGTTAATTTAGTCAGAAAAACATTACACATTTGATGGAAAAGGATCAGGATTTACCTGAAGAATATAAAGGGTGATAAGTAGGGATAAATAAGAAATAAGATTTGAAATGCATATGTGATATAGTAGCACCAATGAATCTTGTCCTATATCTATCTGCTCAAGGCCACCTTTGCACAGCAACACAACAGCAATGCTAAACATTAACCGTCCCTGCAAGATAAGTTGAGATCTGCAGAGAAAAGACATGTCTGTTGGTGCAGCGCATTCTCATTATGAGTTTCTCTGTTAGACTGAATAGGTGGGGCATTGAGTGCATAGTGGTGAAGTAAATAGAATTTCCAATTTTCTTTTTAGTTCACCTTTACAATGACGCTGTCAACTGGAAATGAAAAAGGAAGGAGGCAATGAAGCAAGAATATTCAACCATAGCTGAGAAAGGAAAAAGTAAGGGTAAATGCCAGCTGCAGGTACAGAGGAAAAGAGAAGCACACTTGTAAATATACGATTGAGAAAAAAAAAATTAGGGAAGAAAGCAAGCAAGAAAAAGATGTTTTAAAAATAACCAGGCACAAAAATGTCTGAGAGACTGAAATATACTGTTGGGTTTTAATCTGTTTTTCACAACAGAATAACAGATAGGAAAGCTGAAGAGCTACACAGGCATCAGAGTATGCAGACTTGTTGTAATTTCCACCAGTCATGAGTATTTGGTTGGTGCAGCACTCTGCACCACAGCTGGAGGGTGTCTGTGGGACTGAACATTTTGGAGATGTTACCTAGAAGCCTTTCTGTTTGTACATGACTTGAATGTTATCTCTAAATAAATTGCCTTTGTAAAAACTTCACTTACTGAAAAAGGGAAGAGATTACTTACCAAGAACTTGAGGTATGTTTACTTCGCAAGAGGTAGCAGACAGCTTCAAGTTAAAATTACTGCCTGTCCATGCTGCTATCTGCAGGCCTCAAATTATTCTATAAATTTTATGACATAGACCCATTTTATAGGGAGATTATGTAGTTTGCTTAGGGCATGTAAGTAGGCTGGAACTTAACAGAAAACTGGATGTATTTTGCTGAAGATGTAAACTAACGATCCATCTACCAGATCACCTGGCCTTTTTTCTTGCTTCCATCCCACTTTCTTCTTTCTTTTGTGGTTTCCACAGCTTTAAAATTGTCTGATCCTAATGCTGGTAACTGGAGTGGAAGCAGCTCTCACTGCTGCCTAGTACTTATATTACTTTATACTCATTACTTATTCTCTCTTTTCCTCCTATCAATTATTAGACTAAATACGTGGTGGTACATTTGTTGAGAGAAGAAGTTGCTAAGTACCTATTAACTCTGCATAAAGCCTTCTTGGAAAGACACATCTTATGCAAAAAAAAAAACAACAAAAAAAACAAACAAACCCCACACATTCTTTTGCCATAACCTATAGGAACTATCTGAAGACAATATCTGTAAAAAAACTTATTCAGCCAGTAAAGATCTGCATATGCTTGGGTTCTGTGCTGCTTAGCAAGGTAACTTTTCATCCATGTGTCGCCATGCTAGCAAAACTTGTAAATGTAAGCACATTTACATGTGCTTACAAATGTAAGCACACAAACAAGGAATTCCTACCACCCTGTTCACTTTCTGCTGTGGAGAAGTATCAAGATGCTTATTCTGGAAGAATAAGTGTACAGCGGGGATAAGGTACCCTCAACATGTTCTAACTGAATCCACACTAAGAACTATCCTCTACACATAAGGGGTAAAAAAATCACATGCTTAACAAAACCAATGAGGAGACAAAACCTGTTAAACTCTCACTGATTTCAAGACCAGAGCTGCAGTATTGTGATCTAATGCAAGCATTACATCAGAGCTGGGTAACAGACCTATGAGATTTAACTCATTGCTACATTTTGTGGTATTTCCTAAACTTCTGGGTGTTTGAGGTACAGTCTGTATAGCACATGTGGATTTTGGTAAACCAGTTACATAGCAAGTTAGCATGCAAACTAGATTTATGCAGAAGTACGCAAAGTACGGAACTGGAGCTGCTGAAAGGAGAGAGTACTGCCAGACAGTGCAGTGCAGAGAGTTTGGGGTGCAGGGGACTGGGGTATGGATGTGAAGGGGGATGTGCAGAGCCACAAAGTGCTGTAGTAGGACCAATATTTACTTACCACCTTTATTAATAGTCATGAAGATGGCAGAATAAAACCACACTCATTAAATTTGCAGATGATGCTAAACTGGGAAATATTATACAAGTCAGGATCAAGAAATGTAATATAAAACAGCTCAGAGAAACACAGGCCGAGAACAGCAAAATGAGATTCAACTTGTAAAAACGTGAGCTAATGCATGCCACAGGGGAAGAATAACTTGGGCTGGGGGAAGCCACAAATTCAATAGAAGGCAAAAACCTCAAGGCGACAGTGGGCAGCAAATTACGCAGGAACATTCCCTACAGGGTGGGTGCAAAAGGGTAACACAATTGTAGGCTGTGTACGCAGAGGCACTGGCTCATGGACAGAGAGACTCAAGACATCGGGTTTTATTCAGGATATCAATTTACCTTCAAGACAAATATACATGACATTCCCTTAACTCTGATGTATTTGTGAGGGAAAATTTCTACAGATAGCTTCTGGTGTGTAAATTGTCTCTGGTGTCTGGGATACAGAATTTGAAGGCTGGCGAGGCAGAGGGAGCTCAGAGGACAACAACAGTGATTCAAGGATGGTAGAAAGTGACAAACAAAGGACACTTACATGAGTTAACAGAGTATGACTGTGAAGAAAAGTCCTACAAATGCCTGGAAAAGGAGCAATCACATTCTGCAAAAGGAATCACAGGTAGTCCTGTTGTCATCTTGATTAAGATGCAAGAACAAAAAATTATTATTTACTATAGTAGAGTTGTTGTAGCCTCTGAAAGAGTGGAAGATCTTGCTCGTGGGATGCTTTTTGAGTAGGGGTGGCTAGCAAAATCATGTAGGAGAAGCAGTCCTGCACTGAAAGAGAGGTGACAATGGAAAAAGCCTTTTCCTCCTTCGATATATGTTATAATAAGTTTAGAAGATCTGTGTTTCAGCTGTGTGTTCTGATATTTACTTCTGTGAAACAAATAGGGATTCAGGGAAATAAAACCAAAAAGCAGTAAAAAAGAAACTCCTAAAGGATCAACATCCAAGCATGGGAGCAATGTTAAAAAAAAAACAAAACCAAAACCAAAACAAAACCTAATTGAGCCAGTGTTGTTAACTAAAACTGAAGTGAACTGATCACAATAATAAAAATAAAGATGTTGAATTGCTTCAGAGTTTATTTTGGAGGAAAATCAGAAAGCTGTGGGGAAGAATACACAGGGGAATGAAATCAAAGATGGATTAATATTCTACATGCCCAAAGGTTACATATGCCATCTCACAGCAGACACAGCAAGAATGAAAATGGTCACCAGGGATGAAAGGAAAATTACCAAAACAATAGGGCCTTTGGAATTATAATTTACTCTGTATGAAGAACTATATGACAAATCTAGGGGATACTTAATAAATGTTCAGGGCAAGAACATGGATTATTACAGAATGCTGAATACAAAAATAGAGAAGAATGTTTATGAACATCCTTTGGTTTCCAACCAAGCTAATCAGGTACATGACACCAAGCTATCAAGGTATTTTTTCTGTACTTTCAAGTTTAGTCAGGTCAAGAGTTTCAGTGAAGCTGGACAAATACTGTGAAAAATATTGTATCGATGAGTGAGTGTGTTCTTGATTTGTCTGACATTATTTATGCCTTGCCTAACTATTTCTGCATTCAGAAGTACATGGAAACATATGTAGTACGGGGAAAACTGGGGGAGGCGCGCTCGCGGGTGCTGGGGAACGGTCCGGAGTAAGCTACAGGATCTCAATGTGAGTATGGAAGCTTCTCGTTTATTAACAAAGAAAGCAGTGGTTATATAGACTATGCATATGTTAATCACGCGCCCCGATCGCACTTGTGATTGGTCCATATGTTTACATATTCAGAGCCATGACCGCCCCCCCGCCCCGGATGTAGTTTTGCTTCCCGCGAAGCAGGCACCATGGGGTTCTTTGTTCTGCACCATGCAAGGGGAGTCCAAGGTCGCTAGCTCTGGGCTTAACCCTTGCTCATAGCCTGGGTTGCTCAGACTGCTCAGTGGCACAAGATCGTGCCCCTTCTCACTTAACCAAACCTCTACAAACATATCCCGTGTTATGGAAAAATGTCCCCAAGCAAATCTCAGCTGGAAAAATTTATCAGAAGCATTTTTGTCTCAAATACTCTTGGATAGTAGATTTGAAATTTTAATTTGAAAATCCAAACCATTAGCATTTCTGGACCCAATGGAATAAATACAGGAATCTCAAGGCTGATTCTGTATTATGCATGTGCTTGACTTTATGCCCAGCAAGTGGTCCCATTGCCTTCAGCTCCAAAGGCAACTCACTGGAGCTCCTGGCAGTGTGGGAAACCTACGCTGATCCCCCATCTCTGTGGGATCAGCGTAGGTCCCAGCCTGACAGTGAGACCATGCTGGCTCTTGTCTGTCCTGGGGCAGATTTCACTGTAGGGTAAGGCCTTCCCAGATGCAGCTCACAAACAAAAGTCGACCCTGGGGAAAAACAAATCAAGCTTTTATGTATTTTTCAGATAGTCAGAAGCAATTCAGGCCTGTTAAACAACTGAAAGAATTTCTGTAGAATTCATCAAATATGAATACAATACATGACAACGATATAACTGATTTCTAGAGCTTATTCCTTTTTCCCTAGTGCTCTCTCTACAGGGTAAGGCAGCAAAGAGCTTTAAGCTACAGGGCCTGATACCTTTTGTACATCCTCAGTGAAATATTCACTAAGCTCAGACGGCTTTACCTGTGGAAAACCAGCGACATGAAGGGGGCTTCAGGGGTGTCAATGAGAGCACAATTTGAAGCCAGCGTGTTACACAGTCAGTCTCAAGGGGGCTAATTTGGCCTACAGGTCTTTATTGCTGCTGATGATAGGTGAAACGGAAGGAAGCTAAGGCTAACAGTAAAAGCCCACAGTGAGTTTGCAGGAATGACAGATACAATATCCATCTTTTTATTTGTAAGCTGGGTCTGTTTGATAAAAAAGACAATAAACATGGAGCTATTTTTACGAAATCATTTTTTTCAGAACAGAGCTGAATTTAACTACACCTCACACAAAACTCCTGCCAAAATCTTCTCACAGTTTTCAGCTCCTGCAGAGGATCCTTCTGAAGCCAGGTTGTATATAACCATCCTTTTGGTTATAGCCATGAGTCAGGGTCAGTTATAACTGTGTGAGCTTTAGAAAGCCCGCTGCTCCTGCACTGGGATGTAATTTTAAATGGTTTATGGAGAAAAGATAACTGGGAGTTATGATTCAGTAGTTTGATTAGACGGTCATCCAAAACTTTAGCATAGAGGTACATGATGAGGCACTGGACCAGGGTGGAAAGCACAGAGGAGGAGGCACTGCTAGAGGAGGTTGCTGCAGGGCAGGGAAGGTGGCACAGAAGCAGGCTGATGTTCCTCTCCACACAAGTGGTACATGCTCATGCACATATCCGTAGTAGATAAATGCTACCATCCTGATTTTTCAACTAGGGGTTTATGGTATAGATATTTTAAGCTCAAATCCTACAATATTGAAGCCCAGAGGGTCCCCATACTCAGCTATGTGCAAACCTGGACTCAGGCTCAGCATAGACCTCCTATATATCTCCCTTACTCTGCTCAGGACTACCCTAGGAAGGACACTGAACCACTTGCTTTGCCTGACATCTGCCACAAAACCTTTACCAGAAAGGCTGATATGGTATTTGGAAGTGAGGAAAAGAAAGGCACAAGGTCCCAGGAGCAGTCCACTTGGCAAGTAAGTGTGTCCTTGGGTATCCTATGAAGTAACATTTAGGTGCTCCTAGGCATTTCAGCAGAGCAGCTGTAGAGTCAGTTCCAGAGGTATTTCAGATGGAAAGTCATAAGGTTTGAAATCTGGCCTTGGGATTCTCAGTGTATATATGTAAAAATACTAAGCGCTAGTCCAGAGATACGCCCTGGCTCAGAAGGTCACAATTTCCCTGACCTCCCTTTAAAAAGCGAAGGACTTGGAAGTTATAACTTCCAGGTTACAGGCAGGGTCCCTATCTAATCCCGTCTTCCATAGCAAGGAACGGGACAGAGAATCTCACAGGCAAGCACAATTCAGCATCTTCCACAGCCGAAAGACAGATTCCCATCAGATTCAAGAGGATCAAGTGCGTTGAGAAAGTCTGAGATTACCAAAAGTTCTCTTTATCATTCTAATCTTATGGGTAAATCTATGCACAGTGCTCCATTTCGAGTGCAATTATTGATGCCATGTAAATATGACCTCTACACATTAACTTAATTCAGTGAGAGATAAGTCCTAAGGAAGAAGGACATAATACTGGTTTTTCAATCATTACAATTGCTGTTACTTTTGCTTTCCTTTTTATAATTATGACGATGAATATTACTTTTTTAAATTGACACTCCTTATTGTATATATTTGGAAACAGGAAAAAATTACTGCCATGCTCTCCATGTAAAAGTGCCAGAGGAGCTGTTGGAAATAATGATGAAAAAGTCTTTCTGTTTCTAGGGTGTTTTTTTTCCTATGGTAACACTAGAACATATTGGATGGCACTTGGACCTATAAAAGTAGCTTATGGCTTATGCAATAAGATAATACATTAAAACAGAGACAGTGGGAAGGAGAGGGCAAGAGAGGGAGAGAAAATCCTGTTCATTCAAATTTGAAAGTTACTTCTTTCTTTTTACAATATGACACACCAGAATGAATATCAATCACAGCCTTCTTTCCGCCTTAATGAAGCAGTTTCATCATGACTTGCTATGACAATACCTCATTTTTACCCACTGTTCCACTGCTTTTTTGACTGCTTTGATTAAAAGGATCATGCTGCAGTGTCCCACGTGATAACTATATTAGTTGGGGTAAGTAACTGATCTATTACCACAGGATAATACAGTTTGAAGGCATTTTAATAGGGTCTGGCAGATTTCAATATTATTTGAGGGTCATAGAGTGTCTGACATTTCAATTTGTTATCAGGCCACTCGTATCACTAGGGCAATCATTAAACATAGACTCTAATAAGGTTTCTGCTATGTAGGGTCATTCATTATTGACAAGGAGGAGAGAAATAAATACCTTCCCAGAGGCAGCCTCAGCATGTAATAGAGTAAAAATCATACAGAGTCTGGAACCGTATTTTCTAGATTTGCTGGGAAATCAAGCATTACATTTTAAATTAAACCAAATGAAGGACTACTGATAAAACATGAATACTTAAATTCTGTCTTTACATACTGTCAGAACACTCATTGTAATCACATATATAAAAACCCCTGATAATTAGATCACAAGTTGGCTTATTTTACCACTATGATGGGAGCTAATAACCCACTTGTGTCATCTTTGCCTTTATGAGGTCTGTACGCCTGGGACAGACTTTGCATATTACAATTAATCATCATATATCATCTAGCTCCAACAGCTATTTAACAGATGAGCCATCTTCACCTTTCAACTAGGTAGACCTGTGATTTACCTTGGAAACAAAAAGACTAAGTTCTTCACAAAGGCTTATCAATGCTTTCCCCTTAGATTCATGTCTGGTTTATTTGGGATATAATTTAAAGTTCCTTTTTTAATTTCAGATTTTCCTTGAATAACCTTAAACTCATATACATTTAAGACATCTTTTAAAAATTACCTGTGTTATGTTTTAAAACCAAATTGAGATACAGAAAAAGGAAAAAAATAATTTGGCAGAAAGAAAAAGATATTGTTAAAACCACAACTAAAAGGATTTTGACAGTACTATTTAATTCTGAATATTTAGTTTGGGGAAAAATAAATTTTTATGAAACCTTTTCTCAGTTTCTTGCGAATAAAAATAAATTACACAGAAAATAGGGGCGTTAGGATGTACTTCAGCATTTGCTGAAGAAACAACAGTGTTGCACTAATGGGTTTGAACCAGAAAGGACCTAATCCTGCAACTACATATTGTCTCAAGTAGTTCCATAGGCCTGATCCAGATCCCATTCAGAACAATAGAACTTTTACCCTGATTTCTGTATCAGATGGATTGGGCCCAAAAGAGCAGTTGAAGAGAGAATCAAGCTCAAGAAAAGATTAGTTATTTTCCTTTACTGTTAAAACTGATGAACTGCAGCACCCGTGGTGATAGTGAATTATCTTACCAAATTTCTTCCAGGTTTAATAATATAAGGTGTTATTAATAACTTAGGTGAAACAACATGTCTCCCACAATTCAATAAGGCGATCCTGTCTTTTTAATTCTTGAGAAGAGATTTAATTGGATCAGAAGAGCAACCAGCAGATAAACAAATTGACAATATCATTTAATTCGAAGGGGGATGGGGTGGTAGCTGGGTTTGCACCACTGGGGCAACGCTCTAGTGTTGAGGTAGACCAGGAGGCCCCCCATCCCCCTGGGGTGAAATCAGGGGGTGAATCTGGGATGAAATCGGTGTGCCCAGCTCGCTCCCTGAAATGCCTGTACACCAATGCACGCAGCATGGGGAATAAACAAGAGGAGTTAGAAATCCGTGTTCGGTCGGGGGGCTATGATCTAGTGGCAATTACAGAGACTTGGTGGGAAGCCTCACATGACTGGAATGTGGTCATGGATGGCTATGTCCTGTTCAGGAAAGACAGGCCACTAAGGAGAGGTGGTGGAGTTGCTCTTTATGTGAGTGAGCAGCTAGACTGTATTGAGTTCTGTCCAGAGGCGGATCAGGAGCGAGTTGAGAGTTTGTGGGTGCGAATTAAGGGGCAGGCTGGCAGGGGTGATACTGTTGTGGGTGTCTATTACAGGCCACCGGATCAGGATGAGGACGGTGATGAGGCCTTCTACAGGCAGCTGAGAGCAGTCTCACAATTACAGGGCCTGGTTGTCATGGGGGATTTCAACTACCCTGATATTTGCTGGGAGGCCTACTCAGCCAGCTATCCTCAGTCCAGGAGGTTCCTCCAGTGCGTTGATGATAACTTTCTGATGCAAATGGTGGATGAGCCAACTAAGAGAGGAGCGCTGCTGGATCTGATCCTCACTAACAAGGAGGGTCTGGTTGAAGAGGTGAAGGTTGAGGGCAGCCTTGGTTGTAGCGACCATGAGATGGTAGAGTTCAGGATCTCATGTGGCAGGAACAGAATAGCTAGCAGAATCGCAACCCTGGACTTCAGGAGGGCCAACTTTGGCCTTTTCAGGCAATTGCTAGGGGAAATCCCATGGGACAGGGTACTAGAAGGTAAGGGGGCTCAAGATAGTTGGTTAGCATTCAAGGACTGCTTCTTCCGAGCTCAAGATCAGAGCATCCCAGCAGGTAGGAAGTCAAGGAAGGGCACCAGGAGACCTGCATGGTTGAACAGGGAACTGCTGGGCAAACTCAAGTGGAAGAAGAGGGTGTACAGATCGTGGAAGGAGGGGCTGGCCACTTGGGAGGAATATAAGTCTGTTGTCAGAGGATGTAGGGAGGCAACTAGGAAAGCTAAGGCCTCCTTGGAATTAAACCTTGCAAGAGAGGTCAAGGACAACAGAAAGGGCTTCTTCAAATACATTGCAGGTAAAGCCAACACTAGAGGCAATGTAGGCCCACTGATGAATGAGGTGGGGGTCCTGGAGACAGAGGATAAAAAGAAGGCGGAGTTACTGAATGCCTTCTTTGCCTCTGTCTATACTGCTGGAGGCTGTCCTGAGGAGCCCCGGACCCCTGAGGCCTCAGAAGAAGTCAGGATAGAGGAGGAATCTGTCTTGGTTGATGAGGGCTGGGTCAGGGACCAATTAAGCAACCTGGACGTCCATAAATCCATGGGCCCTGATGGGATGCACCCGCGGGTGCTGAGGGAGCTGGCGGAAGTCATTGCTAGGCCACTCTCCATCATCTTTGCTAAGTCGTGGGCAACGGGAGAGGTGCCTGAGGACTGGAGGAAAGCGAATGTCACTCCAGTCTTCAAAAAGGGCAGGAAGGAGGACCCGGGTAACTATAGACCGGTCAGCCTCACCTCCATCCCCGGAAAGGTGATGGAGCAACTTGTCCTTGGTGCTGTCTCTAGGCACATCAAGGATAGGGGGATCATTAGGGGCACTCAGCATGGCTTCACCAACGGGAAGTCTTGCTCAACCAACTTGATAGCCTTTTATGAGGATGTTACCCGGTGGATAGATGATGGTAAAGCTGTGGATGTGGTCTATCTCGATTTCAGTAAAGCGTTTGACACGGTCTCCCACAGCATCCTCGCAGCTAAACTGGGGAAGTGTGGTCTGGATGATCGGCTAGTGAGGTGGATTGTGAACTGGCTGAAGGAAAGAAGCCAGAGAGTAGTGGTCAGCGGGACAGAGTCCAGTTGGAGGTCTGTGTCTAGTGGAGTTCCGCAAGGGTCGGTTCTGGGACCAGTTCTATTCCATATATTCATTAATGACTTGGATGAGGGATTAGAGTGCGCTGTCAGCAAGTTCGCTGATGACACAAAACTGGGAGGAGTGTGAATGCAGTTTCTATTAACATGGACAATCTAATGGTAGCACCCCACACTCGTTGGAGAAAATATATTTGTCTCCATGAAACATTAATCCAAAGACACCATGCAAGGGGTAGCCATCAGATCTCAGCAATAAAAATGAGTACAGCCTCTGCATTTTAGAAAGAGGAAAGAATTCTACGGAAATACTAATATAAATCTATGTGCCTAATTTAATTTACACAAATCAGAAGGAGAAGGAACAAGTGGTTAACATCTTGGCATTAGCTGTCATCTGCAGCGCAATTATTGTTACAAAACATAAAAAGGATTGGAGACTGTAAAGATTTTTACTTTAGCGACTGCTAATTTAGCAGTAAAAGCATCTTGCTTCAGAGCTGTTAGTTTCAGTAAAATACACCATCTCTTCATGCTTGTTGGAGTTGAATTTATTTTGTTTAGGTAGTTCAGAAAGAGAAATTAGGTATTTTTATTCATACTGTTACATAGCATTTCCTTAGTACCAGCTGTTCTAAATCTCTAGAATCCCAACAATACATGAACTAATAAACATCAATAACATTGCAGTATCAAAACTGTTGGTTTCATGCCCCATCCTACACTATTTTCTGTAACCTAACCCATCACGCTCCACTCCTCTTGGCCTTCCTTTACCTGTGCCTTTGCCTCTATTCTACCCCAGAACCTCTTTCAATAGCAGGGATTCTGCTAGCTATAAGTTTCTGCACTCCATTGCTGGGGAAAGGAAGGAACTGAAAGTGGATTGTGCCTAATTTCCTGGGATTATTTCCTCCAGCCAAAGTAATTCTTTTTCTTTCCAAGAGTATGAAGGAGAACAGCAGCACTACCACCCAGATGGGATCCATGTGATCTATGGGTCTAAGAAAAATGCATGAGAAAAATCAGTGCTGGGACAAGTGGTGATCCCAGGAGGGGTGATCTGAATGTCCTGGCACAGCACCCTCCACTGTGAGATGAGCTTTCTCACAGTAGTGTGTTTGTAAAGGGATAGAAATACCCCACAGCAGTCCAAAATATCTTAACAGAGTCAAGATATTTGAAAGCTTCATGGTCCTTCTTGATGTCTGTCTGTTTCTCAAATTCTGCCAGAATCATCTGCTTGTTTTTCATTCATTTAAGTATAAACAACTATAGCAATACTGTCCTTATAATAATCAAGAAAATATTTGTTGTATGTGTCCATTAGCAATGCTTCATATTTCACAAGACAATGAGGCAAAACACAGTCTGTAAGAGAAATAACATAGCCATAGCAATTCAACAGTTAGTCTTTTCTGATGTAAAGAGGCAATCATCAAAGACATTCTTAGGCAAAATCCCAGTAGACATGCCAAATATAGGAATGGCCCAAGCTGATCTAAGGGATATTCAATCTGGGACAGGTATTTAGATCTGTGCACGTATGGTCTAAGAGGACTGCACAGGCTCAGTGCATAAGTTCAGCAGGGTCTGAGCACTTAACCAATGCAAGTCAGTTCTCTCTACTTCACTGCCAAAATGAATCAAAATGAATTTAATTAGGGCTGTTTTAATGCTGAATAAGAATGTCTATAATGGGGATCGATGCAGTTCAACAAACCCATTTTAACCAATACTATTAGTTCATTCAGATGTACCTTATCCCACGCCGTGGAGTTCTCAGGAAACATTACGCCATGAAAACACAGCTTAGGCTCGACACCATCAGTGCAGAGTTATGGAGGGTGGTTAAGTACAAAACTCTTCCAGATGAGTGGTGCACATTAAGGGCTGCTCTCTCAGTGTTACAAATCTATAATACCTATTTCATTGGATCTCCAAAGTAGTTCTTTTGTATTTGAGAGGAATAAACTGGTGCAGAAGGTTACTACGCAGAAGAAAACTGCTGTCACACTCATTGCAGTGCCACAACTAGCTGTGGTTGCTGGAGCTGGGATGAAAAATAGTGACATCTACTCTTCAGGTTTTTTTCAATTCCCTCCCCTCATCCCCACCCACCCAAAGGCAGCTTCTGGTTGTGCAAAGTCAGTCACATCTGAGAGGATGAGCAATTTGTGCTGTAGCAGTACAGTAGCTATTGATAAGGACATGAAGCTGGCTCATGAAGAATGCCTCTCATCCTCTTTCAAAGCTTCGCCTTGTGTCTGAGTTGCTGGTTCTTGGCCAAAAATGTGAAGAGGGAGAATTCAGAAGTGTGGAAGAACTTGGAAAGATCATGTACTGAGCTCTAACATGAAAAAAAAAAAAAGCACAGAAAAGGCACTGAAGATAGAAGTCAGTAGACCTTTCTTATTCACAAGTAGGAGAGTCATTTTGGAGTTAATACCAAAATAACATGGAGTCAGTTCAGTTTTCTCTCCCTGAAGAGCATTGGCACTTCTTGATTCTCCACATTAGCTCAGAAGTTAAACATCTCAAGGAAATATGATCAAATGAAGACTCTTACAGCAAATTTCTGTGGGGATCAAGTGGGAGATTTGAATGCTGTTAGAGAAGAAAGATATTGAGTGGCATGCAGAAACTGCTCTGACAACAGAAAAGACCTTTCAATGAACTACGACTATTCAGTATGCTCGAATAAAAAGACAGCTCCCTTTCTACACAGCTTTCATCTATGCATCCCACCCATCGGGAGCTCTAACACATCCATCTATTTACCAGTCTTCTGCTGGTCAAAACAAATGTGTTTTTTCACTCATGTAATCACCAACCACCTTCCCATAACTAACTCTTTACTTATGAGCATGCTAACTAGGGCTGATCAGAGCCGCGAGTAGGAAATGTAATTTTGTTCTCCAATTGCCCTATTCATTATTCTCCTCAGCATTTGCATTCTGCACAACATTGGGATGCCGCATATAATGTGATCATTTACTATGTGGTTGTGACTGCCAAACACGATGAATAAAATAAAGTCTTCTGAGAGAGTTATTCTACCTACAGGAAAAACACAGCTTGTTTTAATGGGATTTAAAAGTTATCAAGTGTAGTGCAATATTTGCATAATACACAATCTTTGTTATCAGTCTTCTTTTATATATAGAATAGAGTTGGTTAATATTTACATAAGTCAATTCATGAAGCAACATGCCACTTCTCAGACCAGTGTGGGTCAGGATGTAATATTGTACCAAAGTGCTTTGTTGTTAATAGATCCAGGAATAGGCAAAAAGAAGAGGAGGGTGTTTTTCCTCTCCTGTTCAGCTAATTTTAGATATAAAAGTATTATCAGGCTCTAGGGACTGGGAAAACATAAAACTGTTGTGTTTTTTCCCAAAAACCAGCTTCTTTGGTCCAGCCCAGGCAGGAGAGTGAAGGAAGCATTTGTCTGAAGCAGGAAATGAGATTTCGGAGGAGCTCTGGCTTTCCAGAAGGTTCCTTCTGCTCTTCCTTCCCTTCCCTTCCCTTCCCTTCCCTTCCCTTCCCTTCCCTTCCCTTCCCTTCCCTTCCCTTCCCTTCCCTTCCCTTCCCTTCCCTTCCCTTCCCTTCCCTTCCCTTCCCTTCCCTTCCCTTCCCTTCCCTTCCCTTCCCTGGACTGGTGTCAAGCTTTAGAGCTTTAAAACTTTAGAACTTTAAAACCCAGGACTGACTGATGCAATATATTTTTGCAAAAACGTGGTTTGTCTGAAGAGATCTTTCATGTGTTAAGAGTATGGACAACGGGACACAGACGTGGGATCACAGAGACAAAACTCAGATCAAAAATGTTACCTGCAAAAGAGTCTGCAATATTTCTCTGAACAGCTACAGTTTTTTCTGCAGTGCTCACCTGCATAACTCAAGTACACAGATGAATGAATTATTTTGACGGGAAAAAAACACACAATTAAGTTGCTTTTTATGTAAGTGATTTTCCCTCTAAAAATTATATATGAAATTGCCAATGTCATATAAATGGTATAAGACTCATGAGAAATGTAGCTTTCACAGCCTAGTCAGAAGTACTCAATCCTGTACAACATGTACACCTGAATTATTCATCCATTACCTGGCCTTTCTTCAGAAGGTTTTTATGCTTTGGAAGCAGTTGCTGTACGGATCGCCTGTACAACTCCCATACATGTAGGAGAGGTTACACCCCGTGCCCACGGTTCAAAAGCAAGCAGAGGTTGCTTTGACACAGGCATTGCTCTTCTACAGTGGAGCTCCCGCTTCTTTCTTGAATACAACAGTCATGTAGGCATCTTTAAAGTGTGTGTATTTTAATTAAAAAGTACTCAGTGTTTTTTGGAAAAGAGTGAATGTGCTCTCAGGGACTAATCCACTAAACTTTGCTTCGATCACTTTTTCAATTCCTTTGGCTACCTATGAATTACTGCAAAGCATATATTGTTGTATTGCCTGTGTAGTCACTGCATTGGTGATATTACCATTTTGAAGCACTTCGGATTATCATGGGTATGAAATGTGCTTTTGGTAAGCATAATTTGCAAATCCTATTCTGTTCCAGTGCAAAACAAGTCACAGTTTAGTCAATACTATTCAATACAAAATAATTGATACTGCATTGATACTGCTAGCAGAGTTGCAGTCACTACTGTAATATACCTATTTCGTGGGAAATCAAAATAATAAAGAATAACGTTTCCATGTGGATCTTCTTTCAATATGGAGAAAAGGCTAATCATGCGAAAGGGAAACTCCCATTTCTGTGGAGTTGCGTAGTAGAATATTCTATAAAAATGTGCTTCCGCAGGTCAATAACCATGGTCTTGTCTATGTGGAATATATTTTTTCCATTTAGCCTGAGATAAGCGTCTGATGTGATGATGTTGTGTCAATAGAACAAATTCTCCCCTCACTCTTCTGGACACATTGGAAGCCTTGCTCTGCTGTGTTTATTTTGTCATGTCTGCTATTTAGGAAGGGGCTGAGTCTCCTGCCCTTGTGCAATAATAAGAGAAGTTGAATTAAGAAATCTATGTTTGTATAATCAGGAAATTAAACTGATGCCACAGACTAGCACATCCTTTTCCAGATCTTGCTGAGGTGGTGAAAAAGAGCTCAATCACCAGATCTCCTCACCACCAGAAAGAAGTCACTACCTCACTATGTACATACACCTGGTACCAGCACAGAGCATTTCTGTATATGCCCAAGAACAGTCGGTATGGTTAGCTCAAACCATCAGTGTACCACATTATCTTGGCTATCTTTGAAGTGGATGAGGAAGCCTCACCTGAGCCATGTGAGCCGTGGAAACACCAAAATGAGTGGTTATAAGAAGTGAGGGATGTTGCTGTCTTTAACTGGCATAACAGTTTTACAAAGGGAACACCAGTCATCCTGAGATTGAAAAGGATGAGTATGGGACTAAAGTTATCTCAACGTGACTCTTTTAGTACAAAGTTTCTCTGCAGAGTCTCCTGGTTTATGAATTTGAAGTATCAATGTAGCATATCATCACATGCTGGCTGGTTTTGACTTTGAACATACTGGGATAAACAGTAATGCTCTCATGTACAGTGGAACCTCTTGGAATATGTGCTACATATAACTCTACACTTGCTTCAGAAAAAGACTAGATTGAAAATGGTGTTGATGTTCCATTTTTGACTCTAATATTTAGACACTGCACAGGACTCAGAGCTGGGGAGGACATGGAGAATTCAGTGATTTTTGTTTTTTTCCCCATGTGTTTCTGGCTACAATGGCTCAGTCACACTCCAGCTTTCCAGAACAATAATTTAATTTACAAAAAGCCTGGAACAATATTGGATAATTAAACTTGAAAAGCCACTGTGTTCTGGACCCTCCCTGACACATGTGGAGTTGGGAGTGAGAGCGACTGCAACTCCAGAATTGGTGTCATCCTCTAAAGTTTAATCCAAAACATACTCAGATTTAGAGGAGGAAAATGTAATGCATAACTTTAAGGCACGGTGAACTGAACACCTGTGCCTGCTCTCTGGAGCATTAAAATGCTCCAGAGGGGCTGGAGAGGAGCTCCTGTGGTGGGGAACGCATGCCATCTGGAGCTGCTACTGCCAGCAAACACCCGCTCTGCAGCTGGTGTCACGGCGAAGGCAAAGGCTGCCTTGCCAGGCACTGTCTCAGAGGCAGACACTGTGTCACGGACATTTCTGTTTCTGTGTGGTGGTGATGACACATGTGAAAAAAACATTTGCAGTGACAGTATCCTGGCTTCATTAACGCTGCTGGTAATAGCAGACGAGTATATGCTTCTCCAAAGAGAGACTGGAGTAGTGCTGAATATCCTTCCTAAAAATCAACTTGTGTTTGCAGTGGGGTGGATTATCCAGTCATACCACTAACCCTGCAAAAGCCTGCTCGTCTCATTGCTCATCCTCTGAGTAGGTTCAATAAATCTGTGCCTGCCTTTGGCTAACATGTCGGCCTGAGGTGCTCACCACTTCCACAGCAAGGAGGTTTGCTCCCCACCTCAGCAAACAGTTATTGTACCCAGCACGTTTCACTCCAAGTGCAAAGATAAACTGAAGCCCCTAATCCTCGCATCCTCACGATTTGCTCCTCATTCTTAATGAATACAGTGCTTGAGAATCACTCCACATCATTCTCTTTAACAATGAATAAATTTTCAAAATTTACTTTACTGAGTATTCTGTAGATATTGAGACTATAACCATGCAGCTGTAACTACCCCGGTTTCACCCAATATGTTTTTGGTATGGACTCGCCACATCTCTCCCCCATAGAAAGCAAGGATATTTCTGCAATGCAGTTTGCCAGCTTATATTGTCTGGAATAATAAATAGCCATGATGGTGGGCCTCAGATACATGGATCTAAACAAATGGACAATTCTTGGTTAAACTGTAAGAAACCATCAGTCCTTGCACGGTGACAGAGTGTGATAACTCAGGCAGTCAATAAACACCTGAGAGAAAGGACAACTAAAACGGGACCCCACTGTCAAAAGAAACCTCCTTTGCACAGACATCCAAACCTAAGCTGGATGTACCACCAGGCAATACGTTGTAATTATAGACAGAGAGATTATCTATTACCAGAAGTCTTCTTATCACATGTTATTCTGACTCCATGGCAAAATCAGCAAGGGGTCACTCAACTCATCCCCCTGCTTTGACTTGACAGTCAGGAAGGTGGAATTGAACGAGAAGTCACTTCAATGAATTTGTGGTAGTATCAGTGGGATCAGCAAAATAAGGTAGGAGTGGCACAGGGGCTGATAACTAGGGGAGGCAGGGATGGGAGAGGAAGGCAAAGCAATTAATCTATGTGCCATGAAAGGGAACATGTCTAATTAGTTCCACACTGGTGCCACACTCAGAAGAGAACTGAGCCCTGGGTTAGGGAAGCCATGGTGAGTGCAAGACCATCACCAGGTAGAGGCGAATGGAAAACATTCTGCCTCGCAGGCGATCAGAAGCAGATCCTGTCTTCATCATTTGGTCTCCGCATTGGCTGGCAAATCTCTTTTTGTTAATTCACTTACAAGCAGGGCTAATCTGATATAGATATAGATATAGATATAGATATAGATATAGATATATAGATATAGATGATATAGATAGATATAGATGATGTAGATACAGATTAGATACAGATATAGATGATATAGATATAGACTTAGATACAGACATAGACATAGATACAGGTATACACATATATATACATAAAGGAATAGGTATAGACAGACACGGATACAGATGATACAGAGATACAGACACAACCCTCCCTGCCTTCCCACACAGCACCCTGGCACACCATCAGCAATAGCAACTAGATTAGCACCCGACAGAGTAGCCTTCTGTGAGCAATAAAGGGAAAAATAAAGCAAAAAGTGGTTAATCTTTTTAGGTAAGCTGGGGTTAGGTCTGTTTGGGAGTTGGATGAGCAGACAACAGCAGATCAGTGAGAGCCAGGAAAGGATTGAAGCTGCCATTCTCTCAGTTCACCCCTCCTGTGTTTTGTTCCCAAGTTTTTACTTTCCCTTTTCTCTTTTGCTCTGTGCTGGTGCGATTACACATTCTGCAGCGAAATGGCTGATTGCAGAGGTGCCTTGGGAGAAGCAGCACTGACTTTTTTTCTGAAATGGCAAAGAACGGATGCAGATCTGTGAAGCCTTGTGAACAAATGCCGCTCCTGCTTTTTTAGTGTGTAAACACACAAGTTTGACTGCAGCTCTTTCTGTTATCGACCTTGTGATCTTTCTGCAATACCTTTATCTCTCCTTTTCTTTCCTATACCTTCTGCCTGTTGGAAAAGACTTATTGGCAGTTGAAACTTTCACTGTAAATATATTTGAAAAATTAAATGATTGTTGGTGTCAAAGGTTAGGAGTTCTTCTTTAAATATTACATGAATTTGTGTGTGGTTAGAAATAGATAAAGAGATAGCAGGACTCTTTAACATTGCATGTGAGTAACACCTTAGCCCATTCTCATTTCTTTTTTTTATCATGCTCACTCTGATTCCTCTCCAAACATGCACACACAGAACATGGAACAGATTGCAAAGTCTGCTTTTGAGGAGAAAACAGTCTAGTTAGAGGTCCCCTGGCCTTAAGAGGGATTTAGGGACTTATGCTCAGGGCCATGCCTACCCACACAAGCACCTCAGTCCATTACATCTAGTGACAGGAGCATCACGAGGGCTCTGCAGGCTCCAGCATGTGGCATCCCTTCAGGCCCACTTGTTCACAGCTGTCCCCTCGATCTCACTCTGCTGCCATCTCGCTGCTCAGGACAGCTTGCCAGCATCACTCTCCTGCCTCCCTCCGTGCAGGCAGACTGCTCAGGGCTAGTACAACTAACTCAGAATCAGCTTTAACCCCTCCCCTTCAAGCAGCAAGGTTTAGCAGTTTTTCTCTTACGTGGAAATAAAAGTAAAGTTTCCCGATCCTCGTCTGAGTGCAATTTCATGCCAGGGAATCCTTTTACTTACTGACTGTAGAAAACTGTTTGACTTTCACTGAAGAGATGGTACTAGCTGGTGTGTAACCTCCCAAATAAGGATGGAGCAGCAAGTTCTCAATTTCCTTTTCATAATTTCAGATAGAACTGAGGAACACACATTGGTAAGACTTACCTCAAAGAGAGGAAGATGTTGGTTCCAGCACAGAGCAGCAGTACAATGGAAAATAATGCAAAGGGCCATGCCCCTTCCCCAAGAATGCAGGACCTCCCCTTCACGTCTCTTTGAGGTGACAGCATTTCAAGTCCTGAACGCTGATGGACAGTCAGTACTGGCTAACTGTGAAGAGACCAGTTCCAAAACCACGGGCAAAGGCTCTGAGCTCGTTACATGCAATCAAGTTGCTATGGCTTAGCCGGATGCTACAAGTCCGCTGAGCAATGATATATGACTGGATGCACACTCTTAGGCTACTTCAAGTGCAAAGTAAAATGGAAGAACTTAAAATCACTACAAAATAAAATGTGAAAGTCAAACCTAATCATTTCAAAATTTTCCCACAAAAAAAGAAAAGCTAGAAATGGATGGGTTGTCACAGGCTCTTTCAGTGGAAATAAAACTGGTCTCTGGGAGAAGGCTGTTCATCAACATGTTTTTGGCCAGTTCTGTCAAAACAGGCTTTGACAGAAAATGTTCTGCGGGTTTTTTTACCCAAAGGCAAATGAAAGAGATAAATCTATGACGCCCTGACACTGGTGTCTGCTGGATAACTTCTAATGATTTGTTTGCTCCATCTGGCAAGAACTTAAAAGGCTTATTGTGTGATCGCAAATAATATTCTTAAATTGTCATTTAAAATTAGGCCATTACAGCAAAACCTACTGCTGTATGACCAAATACAAAGAAAAATACCAGATATGGAATAAGCAGCCTGAAAAAATAACCAGGTGGCAAGAAAATTACAACTTTGAAAAACACAGAACAGGAAGAAAGCTCTGAATATTTAGTCAGTTATTTAATTAGAGCTTCAAAGTTTCCTAAATTAGAAATAACATCTGTGCTTACTTTTTGCCCTTACCTTTCAAAGAGTAAGAACGTGTCATTTTAGAATAAGAAAACATTTCCCAATACAATATAACTTTCATTTTTCAATATTGGTAATAATAACAATGTATTTATTTTTCTAAAGAACACAAAGCAATGAAATTTCCGTGCTGAACAAAAAAAGCGCCATATCCAAGAAAGTCTCAAAAGGGTGGCTTGTCTTCGTAATCAAATACCAAAATGATTTTGAAAAATCTAATAATCTAGCATCTCCCAGCAATAAATAATACATCCAGCAAACACAAACTTAGGAGGAAAAAAGTCTTCAATCACAGTAATAGTTCTCCTGCTGCCCAGTATATCAAATTAGCTTTTCCTTTTCAAAACAATATATTTTCCCCATCCCATTTATTCCTATAGCCTCTGGGCCAGTTTCTGATCTCAGCTATACTGTTCAAATCCAGAGTAACTAAACTGAAATCATTCCTTTCAAGTGGGACATTTTCTCTGGGTTAAAGGAATTATTGACCAATGGGGCTGCACAAATTGATTACACAGAGGTAATTTTTGTGTTTCAAAGCATGAACTCTCTGTACTGAACGTACCACTTAACATTGACTTAACTGAGCATTTGCCTAGCCAGACCTATTGCAATACTGTTTTAAATGCTGCCTTTCTTCGTGTAGCATATAGATTTTTTTTTCCTTTCTTTGGTTTAAATGTTATTTAAATGCAGAGAAGAGAGACTGAAAGGAAGAGTCCTGTGAAAAGATAAACTCTGTGCAAGTGATCCCGTCCTTCCCAGACAGATAAATCCCTGAATCATCCAATAGCTTTCAAAACCCCACCTGATCTGAATGATCACCATTAAGTCCACCACTACCATTTCTACCACCAGCTGCGCTGTCCTGGCATGTTAACATGCCTCCAGCTGGCCTAGGAGGTGCTGGTGGTCTCCTCCTGCCTTCAGTGCTGGGTGCTGCACTAAGGTACTGGTTCATACTTCTCCTGCTCTCACAGTATTAAGAGGTGAGTTGTAGAAATTTCACAGCCTCTCTGGGTAATGCATTCAGTGATGCAATGCCCTCCTGATGTTTTTTGTAATGTCCAGACTGAACCTTGTGAGCTGTGATTTGTGGCCACTGCCCTGTATTATATCATTAGCTATTTCATGAGGAAAGTTTGCATCCATCACCTTTGAAACTGGCTTTAAGTAGTTGCAGGCAGCTGTTGGATTGCCCCAAGGCCTCTTCTCACCAGACTTGATAAGCCCAGCAAAGCCTCCCCAAAGCAGAGCTAAGAAGGCACTATGAGATGACAGTAGCTGAAAAGATGGAATAAGTGCCTTGCAGGATCTGGAGATGAGAAGCTCTGAGGAGTTGCAGCACAAGTACACTAAATATATTAAATCAGCATGCTTTTAGTGCAAAAGAAAATAACTGAAGTTTAGTTGAAGTTTAGTCTAACAATGCATCTCCTACTGCTGACAGGCTTCTTTCTCAGGCATCTTCTCTTCTCCTTGCAATCCTCAGGCTTCAAAACGAACCACAAAGGGAAAAGGGAATGCAGAGGAGTGGGAGGAGAAATGTGTTTGTTGAATGAATTGAAGGCAGCATCCAAATAATTCTGATTACATGCGTCAAGCCTTTTCTGAAATATCTCAGAAGAGTGGAAGTCTGGACAGATTTATGGGTGTGCATACTCCACTGGTTTTTATTTTGGAGGTGTATATATATGAGCAAAGATTAAAAGCCAAAACAAACGTCTAAATCATCATATATTGGTGGTACAGTGGGGTAAATACAGCACAGACCTCATGATTCTAAGTAATGCTGATTGTAAAAGATAATTTCATCTTTGCATTCACCTCACTGAGACTCAGGAAAAAATGCCTTAAGAATTATGAGAACAATTTCATCTGCACTATTACCTCCTCTCAATTCTTTAAGTGTTCATTTTCTATTTTGATGTGGATCACATTAAAAAGAGAATGCATTATAGACTTGAAAGTGTTTTTATTTAATACAAGACACCAACAGAAGGTGGTCATATTGCATGTCAAAAATCACAGCTTCCTGAAATGGTAATACCACTCCCCTAAAATACATTACCAGTAGTAAAAATATCACCTTCCATTATCAGAGTCCCTCCCATCTGACAAGTCCCAAAGTGGTACATGTACGGGAATCATTTCACTGTTATTAAAATACAGCTGTGATTACTATATTACTATATTTGCAAAATACTGACACAGAGTCTTTTTAAGGAGAATGTTGCAAACTAATTTAGAAAATTGTGATTATAAAAATAATTTAAGGCAGGCTGCTTGTAAAGCCAAGGAAAAACCTACATCAGCGGATTTATAAAAAGTGGTCCTTCAGTGGCCACAAATAGCAGGGATCATATTTTGCATGTCCTCCAATTGACATAGATTGAATTAACGTATATACAGAATATCCAAAGTCTGAGGCATCCCTTGTATGAATTATAGACATAAATAAAATCAGTCAATAACATCCTTCTATCCAGAGAATTAACCCTACAAAATCTGACTTTTTAATCTACTCCTTGCTGACAAACAAAGATTTAGTGTGCCTATGTGCATTTTAAACAACTTGATTGGTCAACCAACACATGTACCAACAAGTCCAGGGAGCACCAGCACAAGTTCGGATGGATTTTGTGCAGTTTCATCATACAAAAAAAGCACAAAAAAAGATGATTCTGCAGCTAATCTATATCTGGAGGGGATGTCAGTGGCTATATTTGTGATTGCACTAGGATCTCAACAAATATTCCTGAACTTTTCCCCAATCCCAGAGGAAATGCCAAGCGTTAATAACATCCAATTTATGACTTTAGCAATTGCCATCAGTGTTTGTTTCCTGCTATCTGGCAGGCACTGTATATCCTTTACAAATAACAGTTGTAGCTGACTAATCTCCACGTGACTGTCCTGAAGTAGTTCTGACCTGATCACATGCTTGTCTATGCATAACTGAAATATTCAAACAAGAGGCCTTTTTTGTAGACTATGATGCCTACATAGCAAGATCTGGCAGAATCTTTAGACCTTTGCATGTTCTCTCCATATAACTGGAGTGTAAAGAAAAGATTTTCAAAGCTCCTGGAGTTTGTTTCTTCCCTCAGGATGTGCCCAGTAGGGCTATCAGTTAAGTATGCTCGCTTGTTTCCTATAATAATACTGATGTATATTTGTAAAATCAGTGGAGTTATACTAGCAAATGCCTGATGTGAGAGGATTGAAAAGCATGTACAAAGGAGATTTGGATTTGGTTCTGCTAATCCTGCTTCAGACTGGGGAGCTTGAGAACATTATGTGATCCATTTTTAAGAGTTAGCAGTATTTTCTAGATCCAGTGCATTTCTGACCTCCCTGAAATGTGCAGGCTCTTGTATCAACGCAAGTAGACAAGTAGACATCAGCTTATATAAATTTGTTATTTGGATTCTTTATTATTTAAAAGTGATCTCAGTCAAAGAAAAAGACACTTCACTTGTTTGATCAAGAGTTTTATGCAAGTAGAAATGGTAAGCAGAAAGTTTCCTCCTTAGGAGTCTAATGCTCTTCTAGTGCTGATTACGGAACATGAAAGACACACTCTACCTACCTTGCTCAGGATAATAAATCACTAGACTGGAAGCTTCAGTTACCTTGCAAATTTTGATAACATTAATAGAATTAGCAGCTTATCTGCCTCACCACGAGATTGTTAAAAACAGAAGCTGCAGCAACAAGAAAAAAAAGTAAAAAAAAGAGATGGAAAGAGAGCTATTTTTATGGCCAAACCTGGTTGTATTTCTTATGTTTGACAGTAAGGCAGTAATTGTGCTTTCTCTTGTTCTCCCACAAAATTATACAACCCTTTTTTAAAACAATGAAAGAAATTCTATCCATTATTGTCTGCTCGGTCAGGTTTCATGCATAACTAAAGCTGGACAAAGGCAGCCTCTGATCAGCCACAAACAAGCAGAACTGAAAGACTCCAGCAGCAACCTGGTGCTGATAAACGGGAATTCTGAAGGGCTGATAAGCAGAGAGCCATTCTTATCCAGGAGAGGATTTAATAGCCTCTGTTTGGTTTGTTTGCTGTCTTCAGGGCAGGATCAACTTCTTTAAAAAATATTGAGTTTTAATTGCTCTTCTGTATGCCCAGGTTCAACGAGTCTTGAAGCCAGTCAGATTTCCACCAGTTTCAGTAGGATCAAGGTTGCACTGGAGATGTGAGAAAAACCCTAAATCTTCCCTCTTTCCAACCCCGCCTTTGTGCAGTATTCAAGTGAATTTGAAGTCTGCTCCAAACTGATCTTTGCTTTGCTTTCTCATTCCCTACCCTTAAAAAAGGGATAGATTTGAATTTTACCACTTGTATGCAAAAACGGGAAGTGGCACGCAGTAAAAAAGATATCTCCGAAGCTGTTAAGAAGTGCGGGTAAAATGGAAATGGATCCTACTCTCAGTCTGGCTGTGTGAAACCAAAGCAGGATTTAGAAGCTTCTACAAAAATAACTCATGCTGGCTCTTTATGTTGAAGTGTGAGGAAGCTAGTGAGAAAGGTGACATTTTCCCCCAGGCTGTACAGAAGCAGCAGCTATTCTGAGAGCAATGCAGTATCTCTCGCAGCTGATGTGCATCTCCTGACAGCATACAGAGCAGTTAAATCAGTATAGCTAAGGATGCCATCAGTGCGCTGTCCCACCTTTAAACAATGTCTTTTCTCTTAGTAAACAGCAGCATTGTTGTGTAAAGAACCTGCACATTCCACATGCATATTCCTAGTATCCAGTGTGCTCCTGCAGCCTTTGCAACTGTCCTCAGCCTAAGACGTCACTTTCTGGGCCCTGGAAAAAGAAGGAGAAGAGGGTTAGGCAACCCAAATAATAGTAAGGTTACTGCTGATGTTGATGATCATAAGAATGTCTCACATCACTGATACACTGGACTGGATGTGGAAGAACTGAAGCCATGAGGCAGGACGAATTGCCTTGTAAGATGTTTACACCCAATAGATGTTGATGGGCTGATGTGTACATCCAAATTGAATACAGAAATACTGTGCTTTTGAGGGAACACTGTGCCCTTTCTAAGTATCTCAGAAAAGTACTCTACAAGCGATCACATAAGCAAAGAGCAGGTTCCGGGGAAAGGCACAGGGAGAGCCAAAACAGAGTTTGATTGTGCCCTGGGCATGTAAACTCCCTTTGAAGTCCCTGGAGATCTAGCCAGGAGAGCCTGGGAGCCCAGGGAGAAATTCAGTCTGCCCCAAGGAGACATCCAAGACTTGGTTCAGGGGCCACATAACAGAAACACAGCAGAGCCTCTCAGCTCCCTTCCTTGTGCTGACCAGGACTCTCAGTTACCTGTTCACAATGTCTGGTGGTGTCTGAGATGCCCTGGGTTATCCCTGCTCTCCAGAGGTGAATTTACTGATGTTTTAGAAACTGAACTCCCAGAAAAAAAACACCGAAGCAGCATTTTGTAGGGAGTTTTATTCAGTGCTGGTCTCAGGTACATACCAGAAAAGGACCTTGTGCAGCTAACATTGTCTTTGTAGGGGCAGCAGTGGTAAGAGCACAAATCCAGCTCATTTACAAAAACTGACCTAATGAAATCCCTTGGGACTTCACCTCACAATTGGATGGAGTGGGGAAAGACTGAAAACCAGACATCTGCCAGACTCAGGAGGCCTCAAGATCTTGACCTTAGTGTTCCCTACCACTGGTGCTATCTGTCTTCCAGTCAAACATCTGAAAGAAATGAAACAAAGATCTCTGAACATCAGCTCCACAGAACAGAGTTAGGACAAGGCTGACACACCATAGGTTTCTTTGAGGGGCAGGGGATTGCCAAGGCAAAGGTTGAAGTTAATCATCTTTTAAGTGATTATATTTAAATATCTTTGTTTGGGGGTTCTGGCTCCCTGGAAGACTCATAAAAGCCTGATTGATTACTTTTGCCATCTCTGATTACAAAATTTCCCCACAGTTTTATATCAACCTGGGGTAACAAGGGCTTGGAAGTTTACTAGAAAACTGAGAAATAAAACTCATTTTTTACCTTGCTGCAAAGACATGTGAATAAATCTAATACACCTATGACAGCTCATAAACTATAGGAGATACCTAATTCATTAAATATTGCTAACTATTAACATTTGCAACTGCAGGTGTAACTTACACGCATGCATAATCTCTGGTGGTCATCACACAGTGTGTGAGCACTTACAATGCAAGCCCAAATTATGCAGCAGACTCCCTTGTGTGTTAGGAGATTTATCCAGAAAAAATATTTTTAAATAGTTTTCTGCTCCTCTTTAACTTCATAGTCATTGAACATTAATGGCTGGATGAGAATCCAAACTTAGAATTAAAATATAAAACCAAAATACATTTCAAAGGTTTTAGGTCTGTGTTCTGAAATATTTTCTCTTTTTGTGATCATTAAAAATACTTCCTAGAGCTCATTTCACACAGCTCATAGTTCTGTAGACTCCATTCTAGTTTGTTAAAATACAAATTCCCAGTCTTTGGAGTGAAATCTTAAAGCCTTAGAAGCTTTTCTTCGGCCTGAGTCATGCGAGTAAAGCAAGGATTTGGCAATTTTTTTATTTTGAAGTAAACTTACTTGTGGGAAATTTCTTTCTAAGAGAGATTTATTTCTATTTCTGAGTTGTCTGCTATCCCATATAGATCTCTTGAATAGTATTTGTTTTTCTCTGATATTGTATATTTTTATTATATTAATGCCTAAAGACCTTTACAAGGTTTGCAATCCCATTGTAGAAGATGATTAATAAATACAAAAAAAGATAATGTGTGCCCTGGAGGCCTAACAGGTGATAAATATTTGCTTAGTTGCTTAGAGGAATAATTTTCTGCACATGGCTTTCTTGAACCTATTCATTTCAGCTGTCCACTGCAAGGGTTGCTCTGTGTCCTGCATCACAGGCTACTTATTTTGTTCCCTAACTGGATGACAAACTTTTTAAGCAATAGAAAGACAAACGGTGAACAGTAGATAGTACATTTCTTAGAGGAATTTTTGGGCAAATGACCACCTGCGCTAAAAGCGGTGAAACACTGAGGACTCAAATATTCACACAAACATCTGACAGTTCTCCAAATGTTTGCAAATCAGTAACATGACTCTACAAATAACGATGACACCATAGATTCACTGGAAAAAAAAAAAATAGAATATATAGAGAGTGTTCAACTGAGCATGCTTCCAGGTGCTTTCTGTTTACAAGACCTCCTCCCTTTTGAACTATTTTTTCATCTCCCTTCTTAAAATAAAGAAATATTGGCAGATATACACCACTGTCAAATGCTTTTCTGAAACCAGTGGCAGCACATTTGTCTTGAGATAGAGTTTTCCAGTGACACCACACATTTCAAACAGAGTACAAAGTACGAGAGATATGGCAGGGCAGCATCTTTGTAGAGATTTCCCATAGAGATGGTCTGGAATGGAAATTCTTCTCAGGAGGGCAATAATTCCAGGAATGCTATCGTAAACCTGCTGACACTCATTGGTATTAAGGAGAAACATACAGTAAAATTCCTGCCCCTTCTAGAGACATCTGTACACAGATATCTTTTTTTTCTGAACATGTCCAGAAAACAACAGTAGCCAACACAGCCCCTTGTGTATCCATGCAATTAAACCCACTACAATTAGAAATAGGCCATTTAAGATAATAGCATTTTTTGGAGATGAAGAAAAGCCACAGGTGGTAAATCATACACTGAAAAGATTTGCTAAACACACCAGAAGAATAAAAGATTTGTAATTACATACTTTGTTGATTGAACAATGGGGACATAAACACATCTTTCTCAAAGAACTCAACAACAAAAAAAAGGCAAAGAATAATCTGAGATGCCAGTGTAACAGAAACCCATCTCTGAATAGAGTGATTCAGCTGAAGTTATAAACAGTACAAGTCGTGAGTCTACAACAATGCATTACTAAATAAAACAAAACAGAATTAGTTCAGTGAAAAAGAATCTTCTAAAATGTTTCTAAAAAGAGAGGAAGAATTGAAAAGGAAAATGTTAGCCCTTCCTAATTTTACTTCCAGCTGAGAAGCAGAATGACTGCTTACTATTTATATGGCACCACAAACGTGCATGGTTTCTTTTCTGTGATATATAAGCAATTTCCCACTTCAAAGAGATCACAGTCTAAGCATCAGATTTGTCAAATGCTGCCATCAGTCACAAAGTTTAGTATCCTGAGTACTCCATTTCTCAAACTAACCTTTAACTCACCTACTGCTCCTATTCAGCTAGTGTTCATGAAAAAAATTACATGCAGAGCATTCACAGATTGATGTTGTAATTTCACAATGGACACCACTCTATGCTAGGAATTAAATAATCAATACTGTTCTGAAAGACAGAAGTTAGATTGTCCCATCAGGCTGTTGAAACATATAACAATCACAATATAGACTAAAATATTAATTGTTTATTTAATGAGCCTTTCAGTAATATTTATTGTTAAATGCACTAGGAGAGCTTTTTTCTCCCCTTACATATTACTGGGAGCTTCTTAGCACTTTCATTTTGTAACCCTAGTGTCACCAAAGTGACGAAACCTCTGGTGTATTTCTGAAACAAAAAAACCCTGATGAAAGTGCTGCTAGACAGGGAAAGCAGCTCTTCCGTGCTTTACACAAAAGGAAAATGGGATTTTCCAGTGCACTAACAACATGGTAGCTCCCAGTTCAGCCTGTTAGCTGCATCAGAAGATGCTGGAAGCTTGCAAAATGGGGAGGATGAATAAACAGAGAAATGAGTAGAAATTCTTAAAAGTGAAAAAAACAAAAGAACTGAAGGTTGCTGTCAATCAGGTATTATTTAAATTTTATAGATGAACATGACGCTGGAAGCTAATTTACTGCACAGAAGGGAAGAGTTGCATCTGCAAGCTTTGACTGACTGTTATCAGTCTCCTTCTTCCAAAGGCTCTTCGGAGTTTTTCCAGTGCTATTCATTCCTTCTTTATCTGCATTTAATTTTCTTCTTTTTTTTTTTTCAAACAAAGTTCCAAATAATTTTGTCTTTGAGGAAGCCCGGTAACTGACATCTTAAAGAAGGACCTTTCACGGACATGAGGACATGTACCCCAGGGGAGCTAAAAAACAAGCCACCTGAACAAGGATTTGAATTCAATTCACTTATGAAGAAATCTTGATATTATCTACTTCTTGAAAAGACTTTTCTGTGCAGACCAAAAAGCAGAGGAAGTAGAAAGCCTTCTGACTACTAAATGTTTCCCATTTATCGCGGTTTCTGTGATATCCTGGCAGAGATTGATTTATAAAGCCAGTGGTCCTTAGTAGTTGCTAGGAAACAGTGCTCTGCACTCCATCTGCACACGAGGGGATGTGCAGCCAGAAAGAATGGTTTCTAATGGAACAATTCTTCTGACTTCAACCCTGCACAGAGAAATTTCAGTGTGTGGCTTCCCCAGAAAAGCATAAGCAAGTATTAGTCTTGTGTGTGTGTGTGTGTGTGTGTATGTATATTGTGGGTTAAACTAAGCTCAGCTACACTGAGGTCTTAGTAACTTTTTTCCCCAGGTCCAATGACCATGTTCCAAGTGCAGAATTTACTCATTGTAGGAATTTAGGAAAGCCAGGGATAAGCTAGGAGGGACTTCCTGGGTCATATATCCAGTCCTTTGACATTTCTGGCAACCTACATAATCCCCTTCTTATATTTATCAAGCTCCATCTTTAAAAAAAAAAAGACAGGATTTTGTCCTCTACAAACTGCACCGGTAAATAGTAGCCCTCTTTTAATTTCTAGCATAAATTTATTCCTCGGCTTTTGTGTGTGTGTCAACATTGTCCTTGCAGTTAAACAGCTTTCTCCTCCTTGGTTTAGCCACCTCAATGCATTTATAGGCAGTAATCCTATCTCCTCTAAGTCTGTTTTTTGTTTGACTAACCAAACCCAACAAAAGCCCCTTGCTCCTGTATGGTAAGCTCTCTTTTCCTGTTGTATTGTAATGCAGCACTTTTCTGTACTTCTTTGTTTGAATTTTTCTTTCTTGAATGCAGGTGACTAAAAATGTGCGTAGTGGTTCCAAATAACATATGACAGTGCATCAGTGCTTCCCCCTCTCTACTGGAAACACCTCTCCTTCTCCTGCCTAGTA
Source organism: Nyctibius grandis (assembly GCF_013368605.1). NCBI lineage: Eukaryota > Metazoa > Chordata > Aves > Nyctibiiformes > Nyctibiidae > Nyctibius > Nyctibius grandis. Next base: position 35,087,050 of record NC_090662.1, read on the forward strand.
TATGATTTCTCTTTTTTTCACACCAATGGCTCAGAGACATCTTGTGACTGACAAATAATACAAATCCATCTCTTTTTTTCCTTTTTTTCTTCCCATTTTCAATGGGTAGCAACCATTATTGTTATTGATTCTTAAAAGCATCACCCTGGGTTTGTTCTAGTTCATCTAATCCCACCCTATTATTGCAGGCATCAAGTTAACCAGATTCCTATTGAATTTGCCCTGTTGACATGAGTGGGTGCTTCCCAATTTTGTACCTTCAACAAATTTAATTACTGCACATCCGCTTCTTGATCACTAATAAAAGTATTTAAGGAACATCATTCAGAATCTCACTCTAGAGCACTAGTTTCCCTTTCAGCATAATCCATCACTGTCTGCCCTTTGGGCAGTTCCTTGTACCAATTATCATCTCACAGAATACCTAGCAATTATGTGAAATATTTTACTGAAAAACAGGTAGGCTACAGCTACTGTGTTACTATGTTTTCCCTGGCTGAAAAAAAAAAATCAGTTATTGAAGAAGCCTGAAACTTTGTCCCCTTTAGTAAGTTGATATGGTATTTTAGGACATTTTCTATTACTCCTCATGTCTTAAATTTTCCCTAAAATCTTGTATATCAAAATGGCTGGTCTATGCCCCCAGGTTTTCTCCTTAGCATCTTTTTTTAACTGAAGACTTCACACTTACTAGCCTCCATTCAGATGGGCATACCATCTTGAGGAGTTCTGATTCAAACTTTGTAGAGCCATTTCCACTTTCCATAATCCTATTCCCCATGAACAGTCCTGCTATCACATCTGTGTTCCACCTGCTTGTCTTCAGAAGCAGAGACAAAGTATTAATTGTTTTGGGTGCCATCCCTAAAATAGCTTCAAATAGAATCCTTACTTCTTGTCTAGTTCTTTATTCATCATGGCTGGAGAATCTTTAAAACTTTCTTCTCAAGGTCTAAGTTATCCCAGGTGTTCACAATTTATATTCTTATCTTTTACTTTCAATCCTCCAAGTTCTGGTTCCTTTTTCTGAGCAAATCCATTCTGATTCTTGAAGATTCTTTGGCAAATCTCAACAGCCTGTTTAGTAGAATTATTTGTCCAGCGAGGTCTGGAGTTCTCTTTCCTGAAAATATGAATTTCAGACCAGCACTATACCCCAATTCAGTGCCTTTGCTCTTCAGACTGCTTCGCTATGATGTACTCTGCCCTTTTACAGTTAAAAGCCTTAACTACCAACTTGTCTTTGTATACACTGCCATTTCATTTAAATTGAAATTTGATCATTACTGTCATCACTTGATAGTGTATTATTTTCTCTACTACTTTCTTATAGAGAAATATAATGTCTTTGCTACTTGTCCATCACCAACTTAAAATACTATAATCTCTTAGAAGTTCCACAGCTCCTTGGAAAAGGAGGTTTTTCAACTTCCAATCTGAGAAACTGCTGGATTCTACTGTGGATGTAGCACCTGTTCTCCAGTCTATGACTGTGAATTTTAAGTGTCCTGTAATGATACAATCACCTGGTAGTTTACGTCTCTCATGATACTAAAGCAATCTCAACTTCAATGTTCATTGTAGAGCCCAACCCCTTTCCCACTACAGTCACTTTCAGAACGCTTTCGCAACACATTTTGACACAAACTGATCCTCTCTTATCCACACTATTAATTAACATTTCTTTACTGCCAGCCCTATTCTTAATAGATAATGCTACCACATTATCTTCACAATTCTTTCTGAATTCCTTTTACAGCGTGCATCCTGCAGTACTTGCACTCCAGTTACAATTAATATTCTATCAAGTTTCTGTTATCCCTTGTCATGGTTTAAAGCTGGGCCGGCTATTAACCTGGTGGCAGACGCTCTCTGTTAACCCTCCCCCCTCCCCACCCTAAGGGAAAGGGAAAAGGGAGAGACTTATGGGTTGGAAAGTTAAAACAGTTTTAATAAACGATAATAATGAAATGGAGTATAATAAGAATAATAGAAATAATCAAATATATACAAAACCAAGATCAAGAGCTTGGAAATCCTCAGGCAGAGTTGCTCCCCCCAGCACAGGCAGAGGGGAAAATGCAGTAGCTCCCCCTGCTATCACACCTGCAGGCTTTTAACTGAAGAACTGGCAAAGCTGGTACCAATCAGTGGGAGGCAGGAGGGCCCCTCCCTCCTGGGCCCCACCTCCAGGAGGCAGTGGGTTAGTGATAAATAGGAAAGTGAGAATGACGTGTATGGGATGGAATACCTCGTTGGTCAATCTTGGGTCACCTGCCCTGTCTGCTCCTCCCTGCAGGTGCGACCCCCCTTCGGCTCTTCACTCATAAGCAGTGAGGAATTTAGCAGTGACCTTGGTTTCTCTAAGACTAATTGGCCTGGTTTGGGCCAAACCAGGACATTCCACCTCTTATTCCATACCATTCACGTCATACTCAGATCACCACTACCTTTTCATTTTCAAATATATATACACATATCACTAGTTTATGATTCATCTTTATGCAAAAAGTTCATCAAGTTCATTTAGTTCAGGATTGTGGGTTTCCATCTGACTAGCAGTCTCTCAGGGCAGGAGACATGGTATGAGTTTTGTCATGGTTCATGCCCACGGGTTGCAGGTTCAAAATGTCAGTCTCGACGAGGTTACTGGACGCCACTTGCAGCTAGCTCCGGTCTCATCACCACTGTCTTAACCTGAAAGACACTTATGCAGCAACAACATACAGTTCAGAATTAAGTAGTCTCACCCAGAATCAGATCCCCTTCAGGGACACATCGGACTTCATCATCTTGCAACATCACCCACCAAGTACATCCAGGTCCCTGAGCAAAAGCAATCCCACAAATGGGTTTACCTTTGCCTGTTGCAGGAAGAATCCAGACAGTTTTTCCCAACAGATTCCTTTCATGCACCACAGGGACTTTATCTCCTTCTACTGTATGTAGAAGGTCTGACTGAGCAGGGCCAGCTCGATTGATAGATCCCCTGGTGTTAACTAACCAGGTAGCTTGTGCCAGATGCTTATCCCAGTTTTTAAAGGTTCCACCCCCCATTGCTTTCAGGGTAGTTTTTAACAGCCCATTATACCGTTCAATTTTCCCAGAGGCTGGTGCATGATAGGGGATGTGATATACCCATTCGATGCCCCGCTCTTTGGCCCAGTTGTCTATGAGACTGTTTTTGAAATGAGTCCCATTGTCCGACTCAATTCTCTCTGGTGTGCCAAGAGAATATCCTGTTTCATGTCATGCACCAATAAGCCTAATTCTTCCATCTTCATGTGAAGGTGGCTTTGTTGCATCTGTTATTGCCGCCTCACTTCACCTGGTTTCCTTAATAGGGTAAGTACAGTATTTGCACTGATTTATTGTCTGTCCAATCATTGAGGTTTGGGGGCATTTTTTCCCCTGTGTTTCCTGCTATCTGCTATTCCTTTATCTTTGGTATATCCTCACTGACTTGACTTTGCCTTCTTTGTATTAAAAGAAGGTGATGGTATCACAGCTGTCTCCCCAATTTCCCTTCTTCCCATGCACTGCCTTCTGCAATTTAAAGATCTTCCTATCTATCATGGCAGACTTTGTCCTAGGAGAGCCGTAATCCAATGATTCAGGTGGAACAAATCCCTAGAAAAGACTCTTCTTCATCGGAAGGTCCCTTTCTGTAACGTTCATTCTGCCCCTGGCAGTAAATTACTACTTCTGCTACTATTAGTATTTTTTTGTTGCAGGATACTTTTTTCCTTTAAAACTTTATTTGATAGTACATTAAAAAGTCTATTTTCATTTTTCTTCTTTCTATCTAAGTATTTATACCATGCTTATCACCTTAGGATCTGGCTTTATTTAGGCAACTAGGATGTTTTGTCAGAACATTAACAGCATTGCAAAAGCTTTTCTACATGGTCCTCGTCTCAGACAAAAATAGAGTCCGTTTTCTGGGTGCTCCTTGCTTCTTGGTGTATATCTTGGTGTATATGTAATAAATACCTATTTCAGTTACACTGTAGATAAAAGTACTTTGCTGTAGCTAGGGATGCAGGCAGGAGAAGTTTGCAGGTTGAGATAATATTTTTATTATGTCAGTTGTACAGCTGGGAAAATTAATCAAGCTTTTCAGCATGAAGGCACATCTTAAGGTCACTTGGTGTCTGAACTGTTAAAAATGTTACTAGATCTTAGTGTCTAAATGGCAGATCTTAGTGTCTAAATGGCCCTTGAAGGTAGAGAAATACTATACTCCTCTTAAATTTAGTGTTTAAGTGACTTGACTGTGTCACAAGGAAGCCTCTGTAGTAGATCCAGAACCAGAATCAAGTGATCTGGGCCTAAAATATGTGCCATGCTTGATGACACTATTAATGATATCTGTAAAGAACAAAATGAAGAAACATGACTTACTACAGAAAAATCATTAAAGAGTATTAATAGTTACTAAAAGAAAACACTCTAGAATATCTACCTGCTGCTATATAGTCATCCATTACTTTAAAAAAAAATATACAAAAAAGGGATAATGTAATACAAAGAGCTTTCAGAACAAAAAGGAAAGAATGAAGGAACACAGATACACACCCAGATGCCATTTCCGAACATGATGTGTAGCCACACGCTTCCTTGTGGAAGCAGAATGGCAAACAAAGGATGCTGTGGACAGCACAGGGGATACACAGGATAACAACAGGAGCAAGACCCTGGCCTAAATAGGTGCCAGTTAAACGTCCCTCCAGCTTTTCACATTTTGTCAAGGGGGTGGTCAGTAGCTCCCGTCCCACCTGCAGTAAGCAGTGTACAATTTTGATCTAAGAACTAAAGGACCTTTCAGGGTAATGGAAATGGGATAGTGCCTCATAGCATTAAGTTCAAGACAGCGCATATAACTGATGTATATAATGGCTAATAACAAGAATTACAGTACTAACATGAACATACAAGCTGGAAACAACTCAGAAGAAAGTCCAAGTTTATCAGAGAAGAAGTAAGAGCTGAAATTGTGGGAAAGGAAATGCAATTCTTGATAGACCATCCAGTAGAGACAAAGCAGCATGAGCCTCACTACCAGAGCATTGGGAAGATCTCCCCAGCCTGTTGTGTGCCCTTTTGGGGCTGTCAGACAGGAGTAGGTGCAGATCATAATCAGGGGAACCGAGAGCCAAGGGCGTGTCTGGTAAGCCTGGCAAAATAAAAGCTGAGAGAGGATATCATACCTCTCTGTAAACACATCCAGTAAGTAAGCACCAGGGAAAGGAAGAGCTATTTACTCTAAAAGCCAATACTGCCACAAGTACAAATAGACCCATACTGACCATGAACACATTTACACTAGGAATTAGAAGAAGGTTTCCAATACCCAGGGCAGTGAGTTTCTCAAACAGCCACTGAGCAAGCTGTTGGGATGAAAGCCTCTAAATCTCTTCAAGCTGAGATTGGTCAGTTTATTAACAGTGATCTAATGTCACTGTTCAAGAGAACAGAAATTTGACTCAGTGCCCCACAAGGCCAGTCCCAGTCCTATGTTCCTTCCTAAATAATAATACTTAGTAATTAAACAACGTTGTCTCTTCAAAAACTGACTGCTTAAGTAACCTGTCAACCAGTGCTATGATGTGTTCTTGGAAGATGATATGCTGTGACAGGGAGCTTAGGGAGCTCAGTCCTGCATCTCATCTCACAGAAAGCATTAAACGTAAGGTGTTATAATGAAAAAAAAAAATGTAAGCAACATTGACTTCTGCTTAGAAGTATCTGTATAACAACAAGCACATACCTGTTACCCCTTGCAACTATTCTAAGTAAAGATAAACTTAAGCATACATTTATAAGGACTTCAGGGTGTAAGCTCCTCTGGGTAGGGCGTCTGCCTCTATGCTCATTATTTTTAAAGCAAAGTGCACATCTGTACAAGTAACCACGATTTTAGATTGCTACTGTTAGTGGCCAGTTGAAGCTACATCGTTAACCTCAGATGTGGAAGAGATTACTACCAGGTACTCTGACCTTTTTGAACAGTGAGACATCTGAAATACTGTGCACAGGTCCTATTTCTTACATCCACAGCAGGGGTGTAAATATTCGCAGGTATTTGAGCATCACTTAAGCAACAGCAATAAAGACCCTGAGCATTTCTGTGATTCTGTGATTCTGTGATTTCGTGAGAATTAATGACTGCCTGAGAGTGTTAACAGCCTGAGGTGGAACTTTGGGCCATTAACCCCAACTGGTCATTAAACTTCAGGAGAGGTCCAAGGCTGAGGTCATTATGACAGTTACAAATTCTAAGAGGGAAGGTATATTTATATATGTTGGTTTAACACTATTTCATCTGTACTATTGTAAATCAAACTACAGATAGGCTAAGGAAACTACAGATCTCTAGATGCTGGTAACAACTGTCAACCCTTCTTCATCTCAATGGAAAGACTGCAAATATTAATATGTCAGAAAATTCCCAGCCGGGTTGGAAAACATTTTACAGCATTTGTAAAACACTCACAGAAACAGGCAGGTAGTTCCAAAAATTTTCATAAAATAAAACCCTGAGATTCAATCCAGACTGCTCCCTATAGGGCCACAAACCTTGAAACCTATAAACCCAGATACAAGGTAGGGGAAGGAATGTGAGGTGGATATAGACAGAAAAGAGGTGAAATTCACCCAGATCCAAATTCTGGCTCCTCTTGATAGTCCCAGATGAACCTTGACAGGCCCTCTCTCTCAGCCTCTGCACAGATACATAGTATTACACAGTCTGTGCATTTCTGGCGGTGTGCAGCTCTGCCACACATGGTCAGAGAAAGGATTGAAGTCTCGGTGTGCCAACAAGGGGCAGGGCAGTGACACCAGCTTGGGGGTTTGCCCCAGCTCACAGGATGCTGCGCTCAGAGGAGACCGCGAGAGATAGTGGGTCACCCTCGGCACAAAGCTCAGGTCTTGAGCACCCAGTGCAAAGGGGCACATAGGCTAAGGGCCATCCAGGACACTCCTTACACAAATGAAGGAGTTAAGGGAGGTGAAAATGCCCTGACTTGTAGGAAGTATCCAAGGGTTGCTGTTTCTTATGGCAATGGAGCTTGCTGTAATGGCTGGATGCTCTGAGAGCGGCCCTGCTCCCCCGCTGCGCTTTTCCTTCACCCTTCTGCCTTCGTTGTCCTGGCCTTCTTGACACCTCCATAAGCCCATTCAGCCTTCACTAAACTGGCAGAAACCTGGAGGGCAGGAGGGAACTGTCTAATTTTTTTTGTCTATTTACTTGGGAATGAGCAGGAGAGCACCGCCTGCAACCAAGGAAATGGGGGTGGAGAGACACCAGACATTTAGATTGGTTCACCCTAAGTGATACACCATTTCCCACTGCCAGAAAGTACTAAGCTACAACGATTTGAAAAGCTTATCAAACTGGGCAGAAAAATCCCACAGAGAAGTCTGGCCCTGTGAAAGACAGTGGCAAAATTCCCACCAGTTTCACTGGAGACAGGAACTCACAGATTTTCTTTGCCACGTCTTGCACAAGATTTCCTGCTAATTTGTAGTGGAAAACAGAAGAGTACTAAAAAGCTTTAGAAAGACAAAAAAAAAAAAAAAAAGAGCTAAGTAACCATATTACTCGCAGTTCTTTGGAACAATCAAAATGTAGAGACATTTGGAACAATCAAAATGTAGAAAGTACGCATAGGTACTAGAAAGAAAAACTGCTCACAATATATCTAATTCCCTAACTGTTTTTGCCACAGCAGGACTAGATACCAGGCATAAAGTAGTGTGCTGGCAAGGAGCCAGAGCATTCCTGGATCACACATATGTTAGATGTGCCTGGCATTTATTACAACAGTGCAAGAGCACCTCTATAGTCAAGGGTCAGTGAACGTTTCCATTATAAACAAAGAAGTTAAGGCTCTAATAGCTTGCTTGTTTCAAAAGTCTCAGTAAAGAACTGCAAAAAAAAAATGTGTAGAGAGAAGTCTGACAAAAAATGCTATCAGACAATTTTAGTTCAGAGATCTTCCAACCCCAATTTTTCCAGAGTCTGAAAAAAAAATAGCCTGTAATATTGTTTTTTAAAGCTTTTATTTTGCCAGCAGTTTTGGAGGTAGTGCATGTTTTTTTCATCTGTAGATTTGACCTGTGTACAGTTGGGGTATCATTACGATCTCTGCCCTTGGGGTTCTCTTCTTATACAGGGAATCCACCAAAGCACAGCCAGCACATTCCATAGCACGGCGGTTATGGCTCACAGCTATCTGTAAAGGGTCTGGCAAAGTTCTAATACACCTGCTAGCACACGTCCCTGCTGAGGACAACATTATTTCTGCCCTTCATCAGCGTCGGCAAGATACCTCCCCTATCAACTGCATTTTAAACTGGAAGATATGTACAATGCTAATAGGCAAGCCCACCCATGCCATGGGTAATGAATATTAATGTCCTTGCGCTGCTTACTAATAAATCAAACATGCTCTGGTGTGAAGCCACCATGGCCTCAGGCCCACCCCCGGCACGTCAGACCTTGCGCTGGGGGTCAGCAACCCAACTCTGGCGCTCTGTATGGTAGCATGGAGCAATGTTATGTGTTAGATGGCTTCCAGTGTGTGCTGAGCCAAAGGCATCATTAGAAGCAGGACTTAGTAGAGCACAACTAATTTTTCATGATGAAAGAATGATTTTTGGTGTGTTCTACTTGCACCAGAGGTAACAGGTACCTGAGATTATACCTGTGCCATGATTTCAGTGGGAGTGATCTGTTATTTCCATCTAAAAACTGAACACAGAAGAGCCCAATAGTGTACTTCAGCCAGACATGACTGTGGTGATGACTTTGAAAGTGCTGTGGCACCTGCCTGTTTGAAAGAATTAATCAGGATTTTATCATTTACCTTCCTGCTTTCCCCTAAAATGTTAACCCAAATTGTTACTAGGAATAGAAACAATACTGTCACTCTACTCACAGAATAGTGGTTTGTAAACAGACTCTCTTGCTTTGAAGTAAACCAGATACACTGCTCTTGTAGATCCAGCATCGGTGCTGCTCAAAAAACATGCTTTCTGGGATATTTATGATCAGCTCTAAAGTACCAGCACATCCAAATTGAGTTATAGGAATCCATATTTAAAGAATGAGCCAAATAATAAAGGCATTCACATTTTTCAAGGGAACAACAGGAGCAGGACAGTTACTGTGCAGCCTCTTCTATTAGCAAGAGCATGGAACCAGTTTACCTGTGTTAAGGGGCATCGCTATCTGAAGGGCAGTTTTTTAGAACATGTTAATTAGGTGTAGCTAGCAAGAACCATAGCACACCTTTAAATCCTAGCTGAGACAGTGCAAGCACATGCTCCCTGAGGACTCGTCACAGTCAGAAGAGAAGGAATAGATTCGAAAGTCCCCATCTGCCCAGTGCAATCTCATCATGAAGAAAGCTATAGATAATGGCCTGTGTTTGCAGTTATCTACTCCTAGCTCTTTACAATCAGGGGAATGCCACATATACCAAGACCAGCTGAGTGCTAAGATGAGGCAATTAAACCAGATCCTTAAAGCAGTCTGAGTATACTTTGCTTGGAGCCATCATTACAACAAACAATATATCAGACACCCTCATTTATCAGAGAATTTGTCCCTGAAGATATTAGAATTTCTCCCGCTTGCTTTATATTGGGCAAGAGAAGCTGCATTTTTCCCTATAGTCCCATACAAAGGATCTTACACCAGTTCCCACTGAGACTTATGAGCGTACGCCTAGCAGAACCAGGATCTGAACTTTGAGTAAGGTTTCTTAATAGGTTTTCTGGCACTTCTAGCTAAGTGTAACGGTGAGTGACCTCATGGGGATAACTAACTACTGCTTCCAGCACCTCTCCCATTTCCTTTAGCTGGTATCAACTTCTGGTTACCTTTTACCTGGACAATATTTTTAACACATGTATCTTTGGATTCATAGCAGTGTAAGAAGCCACCCAGCATGGTCAAAGAGATATTTGTACCCTGTTTGCTTGGTCTCCCCCCGCATTGCCTCCCATGCAGCACTTGCCTCCTGCTTTATGTTGGAGTCTCTGACCAAAATCAGGTGGCAGAATCAGAGGCTGTGACAACCTCTCTGGAGAGTCAGTTTGAGTTTCTTCTCTGTGACCTCTCTGTGGTGTAATAAATACGAAGATTCAGAATCTAAACCAGAGGAATACTATTGTACCAGGGCTAAAGCTGGGGAAGGTTCAAGACATTGAGTGACCTGTAGTTTGGGGGCTTTTTCAGTAGATTCTTCAGAGGAACAGCTATTTATCATGAAAATATTACACCTTATCCCAGCTTTTTTTGTGTTCTGTGGCTAGGACTAAATTCCTTTCTGATGACATTTATATTCAATGCACTAAGAAACATCTGTTTTCCCTTAGCAACTATAATTTTCATAATAACCTCCCTGCCTACCAACCAGAATTTAAAGACCCTGCTCAGTCCATTTCCTACTGAACACGCCTTGGTTTCCCTTTCCTGTTTTAGCTCTGTGCTGCTGGAAGTACAGGAAGGTCTCATGCAAACTCCAAGTTGGTATATTTAGGAGGGCTTTGCATTGAAAGAAATGGAACAGCCTTTAGTTTCCTCTCTTTCTTGGTTTTCCTAGTTATTCTTTCCATGACAGTTTCCATCATCAAACCAGGATTATCTTAGTTCTTTGGATGTAACTCTAGTCACAGAATCACAGAATCACAGAATCACAGAATCACAGAATCACAGAATCAATCAGGTTGGAAGAGACCTCAGGGATCATCAAGTCCAACCGTTGCCCTTATACCACCCTGTCAACTAGACCATGGCACTAAGTGCCATGTCCAGTCTTTTCTTAAACACATCCACGAGGATGGTGACTCCAACACCCTCCCTGGGCAGCCCATTCCAATGTCTAATACCCTTTCCTGTAAAGAAATTCTTCCCTGATGTCAACCTGAACCTCCCCTGGTGAAGCTTGGGGCTGTGCCCTCTTGTCCTATCGCTAGTTGCCTGGGAGAAGAGAGCCAACTCCCACTTCACTACAAACCTCCTTAGTCCTTAGTATTCCTTCCACATTGGTGCACGGGTGGGAGCATGTGTGTGCATGTCTAATTAGGAAAGGCTTCCTCATGAAAGCACCATCGTGGAGCTGGAGTGCACACACACACAAGTCTGAGTGTTGGCTCCCCATGCTCTCTCACTTCAGGGCCATGTCTTTCAAGGATCAGCTACAGCAATACAAAGCAAAAGTTCCTCTGCTTTGGAGATGAAAGTGAAGGTTTGTACATGGTGCCCAGGCTGTGCCACTGCTGATTGTTGCTATAGCACATGAAATATGCAGCACATGGTGATGGTGCAAAGATAACGGAGCTTTTTTTTTAAAGGAAGAGGAAAAGGGATAAGAAGGTCACACTAATAATCACTAAAGAAATGGGAACATTATCAGATGCAGCAGCTAGAGAGGAGGTCATGCTCTCCCAGGCTGTCTGTGAAATCTTTCCTCATTTACTTTCAGCACAGAGGGACAAAAGAGGAGGGAAATTCAAAGTGTTTTGTCCCCACTCCTGCTTACCGTTAGCTGTTAGCAAGCCCATTCCTTTTCAGCACACTGGAACAAGATCACCTTTTTTTTTTCAAAGTAGGCTTGCTCCTGGGTTAAAGGGGAAAAGGTAAAGAATCTGTCACATTGCACTGAAATAATGGATTTAGAAAGAAAAACATTTATTAGTGTAGATGAAAATACAAATAATATTTTCAGGCTAGAGGTAGGATCCCATTAATAATGATTTAGCAAGGATCCCAGAGGCAACTAAATAAAACAAGAAGGCTAGGCTGAGCTAGGCAAGCGACTTATGATTGCAGTTACACTCCAGTCTCAGTGGAAAAAAAATTAAAGAAAGAGAACTTACATCCTTCACAAAGCAGAGAACAGAAGAAATGTGACTTGTAGCCTTTTGTTAATACAGTATCAACTTTAATTGAACCTCCAGGCTTTGATTCAAGTCAATGTGTCTGGAGCTTCCTGGAACAATAAATCTTGATGTTAACCACAGTAGAGGTCAATCTCTGTCTAATATATGCTTTGTAATGCATTTAAAGTAGAGCTATAGTATGTAGATGGTGAATTATTCATACACACAAACTATTAATGAATAAGTCAATATACAGACAAGATTTGGGACCCTTAATATTAGAAAGAGGAATTAGCTCTGCAGGAACACAGGTTCCCAACAACAGTCTAACACCATGACACACCTGTGCACTCACTCTATTTATTTCTACCAACTTCATCTGAGCCCATTTCTAGACTGAAAATTTACATTCTGAGACTTGGAGTTTGGGAACGTGCCTCTCCCATGTTGCACACAACCTCTGGAGATGGACTGAGATATACACATAGTTTGGAGCAAGTTTTGGTTCCCAGAGCTGCCCTGCCTGGGGGGACAACGTGACCCCTTCATGGCACCAGCTCACCTAACCACCCCACACCTCTCTCCCTTGTCTGTGTGGCAACAGTAGCAAACACCGGCAGCCCTTGCATCGCCCTGCCACACCAGGCAGCATGGATGCAGGACTAAAGCTGAAGCTGCAGATGCTTTCCTCCTGCCTGCCAGCTGTGGGAGGGCAGAAGGCAGACCCCAAGGACCTCAGGCACCATAGCCACCAGAGAGGAGACTCATTTCAGATCCTGTAACTTACCTGAGCCTACTGGGCTCACAAATCAAAGATACTCCACAAATCATGGTACCAATGGGCATGGTCATTTGGCTCATCGGGTCTGAGAGTGGGAGGGAGATCACAGGGTGCCTCAAACAGAGGAGATAGGGCTATGTGATGGTGGGCAAAGACGGGTCTGCCAAGAATGAGTTGGTCATTTTTATAATGTAGCCTGGTGCCTCAGCATAGCAAACCATTAGCTGCAAAATTAAAGATAATATAAGAGAGTACGGCTACAATTAAACATTTTGAAAGCAAAGAAAGCCTTCCCATTTCCCTTCCAGTTCCTCTGTGATACACAGCCAGTCCAGTCAGTCTCTGCTCATACGTATTGCTAGAGAATATTACACAGAAATCTCTGACCCACTCTCATGAAAGAAAGAGCAACTGAAGCCATTTTATTAAAATAAAAGTTGTAATGTTAACCTATAGTGCAGGAAAAGAAAAAGCAAGGAAAAAACAATAAAATACAACTTTAAGCAACATGTTACTTGAGAAACCCAGTCACCGTGCATGAGTACAGAAGACATGGGCAAGCCTGTGGTGCTTGGCTGCAAGAAGAAATGTGTTGGAATTCGTGCAACAAGAACGAGGGATCTGGTTTAAATGAGATATGTCTTTTTTCATTCCTCAGTGAGCATGTATCTTTTCCAATAACATTCAAGGAAGTTAGTAAGCACATCAATAAGAGAATGTGGCAGTGTTTGCCAAGTGTCATTCAGACGTGAGAGAGATTTAACCATTTAGCACAGCTCCCCTGCCCCATTCAATCAGTAGACTTGCTTGTTACAACTGCCAGACCCTGAACAAATGTCTTGACAGAAGCATCTCCACTGGTACTCCTGTCCATCCAGTGAGAGTGCCTTATCAAAGGAGAAACAAAATTAGGGATGCAAACTTCATTTCTCAAAGAGCAAGAGCTTGCTGCGGCAAACAGCAGCTACTAAACTCCACTTCTCAGACCTTTGATAGATCTAAACAGTCAAATACAAATCCTAACTATGGATTTAGGCAGCCTTGATTTTTGTAACATAAGCTGATTTTTCTGTAATGCAATACCTATGTGAAAACTCGATGGCGGAGAACAACTACAGAGATCAAACGGAAGAGGTATCTCTGCTTTGATTCCTTGGAAAAAGTATTTTGCCAATCTCTAGCACTTCCCTGCTCTTTGGTGTGTTTAGCCACTGAACTGGCAGCAGAGGGCTGCTTACAGCATCCTGTAAATGTCTGTCTCTGTAATCCTTGGGTCACCAAAAGCAGCTTTCAAACAGAGGAGCTTTGCTATTCTTCTCCTCTTCCCTCTCCAAATAGTTCCTGTCAAAATCTCCCACCACCTCCAGCTTGAAGGATAAAGGATTTGTCTGGATTCTGGGGCACATTGTGATGTTGTCCATGATAGCATCTTCTTTGTTTCTGTGTAAAAACCACCAGATCACAGTTGTCTAGAAGAGTAAAATATGTAGAAAGTGTTGGAAAACTTCTATAAGATAAAGAACTGAGGCTGCTGCCTATTCTGCTCCCTTCAACTGCATTCTAGACACTGCTTTTATATTCTGAGCCTTTCTAGGTTAATTATTCATCCTGAAAGTGCCAGGGAGCAAAAACACTACTGTATATCAGCAGCCAGACTTCTCTGGGTGTCAGCATAGATGTTCTCTGGTAACATGTCTTCTTGATATATGAGCCACAACAGAGAGAAACATAACCCTTCAAGCAATTCAACACGTTCAATATCTGAACTTCTCATTCCAATAAATTTGTTGTACTTATTTTTCTCTTAGAAAATAAAGAAGAGAGGATGAGGATCGTGTAGCTATGAGTTTTGGCACAGCACAGACCACCTTCCATCTCGATTACGCACCAGCTGCCCAACTCAGTATCCCTAAAACTAAATGATTGTCAGTGTCATCTTCCCACTTCCTCTGTTTTCAGTATCATCTCCAATGATCCTGAAAGCTCTACGGAGGAAAAAAAATCTTCCTTCATGTGAGTGATTTTCTTATTCCTTAAAAATCCTTTTATCAACAATTCTTGACAAAGCAGTCATTATCAGCAGTCTAGTGTCTTTTCTCAAGGTATTTAGAGCTAACAGGATTTGCCACAGCCTGTTAATGCTCTCGCTAGCCAGCCATTATCCAGGCTAACCACCAGCTTCATGGTCAATATTGTTACTGAAATGTGGAACTTGAATTTTTAGCCATTTGACTTATGGGACTGGTATATTTGATAAACTCATAATTAATAGGTTAAAAAGAGAGAGACAGGAAGTGCTTGCTGTTTCAGGCATGAGGCAGATGTTTAAAAGCACTGTGCATTTCTGGGAATATTGGAGCACAGGTCTGCAAGAGATCACACAGGTTTTTGAGTCGAGTCCCCAGTAATTAAAGACAATATGGAATAACTGTTTAGTGTGTAAAAAATGTATACAACTATAGAAAGCTTGGGTCCTTCTAGGTCTTCTGTTCCTGGAACATCTGTCTCACAAAGCCCTGCTCACCAGTGACAACAAATTCTTTCTCAGCACTCCGTATCAAACTAAAGACTAAAAGACCAGAGGCGGCTAAGTGCACCAAAGGTAAATACAAGCAAAGATCAGTGATAGAAGAAATATCCAAGATCAGATCACTAATACAAGAAATATCCAAGGTCCCAAATGAAGGTCCCTAATCATCCTATGAAGTATATTGCAGCCGATGAGTAGAAGAGTGTGCAAAACATAAGCAAGACAAATTGCTATCTATCACAACCAAGCAGGTAATTTTTTTCGGAATACTCAATATAATGACAACTCCACCTCAAAAGGCTCTCTCAACGGCTTTCAGGAGTCAAATATAAGGGATTTTCCTTTGAAGATTAGCAACACTGCTAATCTTGGATTTGCAAAGTCACTCTATAGTAGAATTACATAGAATTAGGCTTCCGACCCTCTGGAAGGCTTTGAAAGACCCACATTGAAAATCCTCAGCTCCTTATTTAATTGATTGAGAGACATAACTGCTATGCCTAAGAAAAGCACCTGTCGTCACAGCCTGACCTCTGTGTCTCTCCTTTGGTTGAGTTAGGCTCTGGCAGCCCCAGGTAGCAGGCTGTCTGGTGGAGAGATGCTTCATCTCCTGGATGAAGCATGATGCTGACCCTGTACTTCTAGCTCTTGATTTATTTGTGCATACTTTTCTATGTGAGAATATGGTTATGTATACAATCTCTACTGGAGTAACAAGAACAAGGGTCCTCTTGAGGAGTGCTAAGGCATTTGACCTTTAGGTCACTAGTTGGAATTTAATCCAATCTGGTAGTTATTGAAAATTGTTAGTGTCCAATGTCTTTACTGTGGCCTGCTGGTATGTGAAATGAGCTGTTGGTTTCCCAGGCTAGATCCTGTGGGTGAGGCTTGTGGAGCCCTGAAAGTAGCTTTGCCATTGGCTGTCTGACAAAACCCGCTAAAAAGTAGAGGTTTGAAATTACTGAACTTCTCCTTCTCCAACTCACTCTGGAAAAAGAGACATGCTAGCTGGCTCTTTCAGGGAAATTTAATTTTCTTGAAAAAGCTAGCTGAAATATCTTGTCGATGGGTTTGCAGAGTAACTTAGCAACACTTCCAAACATAAATGACGCTTGTAAAAACATGGTTGCATGTTAGTGACAGCTTGGGGCTTTGAAAGATCGTAAGCTTCCAAGCTCAATTTTGTATCACTGAGAAATGAGTAGGATGGCAGGGTTCTGGCACCCCAGAAGCACATGCCACATTAGAGCCCCTTGGTACCCTACTCAGTGTCCCTTGATCTTTGTTTGGCAATTTACTGTCGACACTTGCCCCAGCTGAGATGACAGAGCTCAGGCTGTTTGCTCTCAGCTGGATACAAGGACTAGGGAAGTTTTTCCTAGGCATTGCAGACAGGCTCTTACCTCCGCTTGTGCATTTTATTTGATTGTGTCATGCAGTCCCTCATAACATTTCCAGCTCTCCCATTGCAGAGAAGAATTTGTTTCCCGGCTGCCTGTGCCAAGCAGCCTGCTGACAGACACAGGTCAGTGGGTGAGATAACTAGCTACCCCCTGCTGAGACGGAGGGAAAGAGAAAGATCTGACGAGGAGCTATGCATATGTATCTACGTGCCAGGCATATTATGCCACTCAGTAGGTTTCCTATTTTAGCCTCTGAGTCTCTGTTCGGTTTTGCTGGCATCTCTGTCATTTCCATACATCTTGCCTGGAGGTTTGCTGCATAAGTGTTTCTACAAATGGGATGTTAGAAATGCTACAATTGCTAATCTAACACTACAAAGTGGCAATGGGCATTTTGTTGAATGTATATTTTCCACCTCTTGACCAGAACGAAGACACTTGGATTCCCACGTTGCTGAACAACGATGCACATTCTCATTTTGCTCCTCTCCACAGTGCTCCTTTAGCCTAATTCCTCCCAATAATTACAATTTCCACTTTTCAGAATTTGCTGTTGTCCTGAACTTTCCTTCCTTGGATTCATGGTAACTGTAACACCACTTCTGTCCCCATCGGTCTGGAAAAATCTTGTGTCATCCTCAGAAAGCAGGTATAAGTCCAGTTCCGCTGGCCTCACAGGTCCAATTTTTTTCTTGCCTCTAGACAGTGTACATGAAGAGTCTTCCTTTCCTACCACAATCCTCATTATTATTAGTGTTACAGAAATGTTCACCCTGTGATGGGATTATGTCCATCTACACATAAAAACAGGATCCCATAACTTGAATGACGTGCATTACTAATCACAGTTAGCTCAGCCAGTGATTAGATCATCTAGGCGTTTGTGCAGAGCTTCTGAGGAGTTAGCAAAAGGTGACAGACTAATTTCTACATGCTGTAGAAGGAGCTGTAGACATGTGAAATATCTACAAAGTTCCACACCTCTACTGAGTTTGCATCTCTGAAGAACTGAAAACCACTGCAGGAGACGAAGGGAAAAACATGACACACAAGGGAATAGTAGTGCCTGCTCACAGACATTTTCGATATCTCCTGTGTCGCAGATTAATTTCCAGTCATATCATAGCCCATCCAGGATTTAATAATGAAAATTAACTATCAGTGCCATCTCACGAACTCCCACCTAGGATTTAGCTCCTTTTTAAACAAGACTGCAAAGACCCAAGCAGAAAATCTCCAGAGCAATCCTGCAGCCACCATCCTCAGATCTCACTCAAGCCACCACGAAAAGATCTTGTGCTTTGAGTGGAACAGCCTTTTAGCCAGGTCAGTCTTCTCTACCATGATTCGGTCAATACATACAGTTAACTCTCCTTTGGGCAAAGCCTGCAATGAGCACTACTGTTTCTTTGTTACTAACAAAACCTATCTGATGGTGGTAAACCATCAGAAGAGCTAGAAGCCACTGTACAGCAGGAAGGTTATGATGTGGTTGCCATCACAGAAACGTGGTGGGATGACTCTCATGACTGGAGTGCTGCTATGGATGGCTATAAGCTCTTTAAGAGGGACAGGCGAAGCAGGAGAGGCGGTGGCGTAGCGTTGTATGTTAGGGAGTGCTTGGACTGTGTTGAAATTGAGGAAGATGGTGAGGATGACAAGGTTGAATGTCTATGGGTAAAGATCAGGGGGAAGGTCGGCAGGGCGGACATTACGGTGGGAGTCTGTTATAGACCACCCAACCAGGATGAGTAGGCGGATGAGGCGTTTTACAAGTGGCTGTCAGAAGCCGCCCGGTCGCCGACCCTTGTACTCGTGGGCGACTTCAACTTGCCGGATGTCTGCTGGAAATACAACATGGCAGAGAGGAAGCAATCTAGGAAGTTCCTAGAATATGTGGAGGACAACTTCCTCATGCAAGTGGTAAATGAGCCCACTAGAGGGGGAGCCCTGCTTGACCTGTTGTTTGTGAACAGAGAAGGACTAGTGGGAGATGTGAGGGTCGGTGGCCGTCTTGGGAATAGTGACCATGAAATGTTAGAGTTTTTGATAGTGGGGGAAGTAAGGAGGGGTAAGAGTAGAACTTCTGCCTTAGACTTCCACCAGGCAGACTTTAGCCTGTTTAAGAGGTTGGTGGACAGAGTCCCTTGGGAGTCAGTCCTGAAGGGCAAAGGAGTCCAGGAAGGCTGGACGTACTTTAAAAAGGAATTGCTAAATATTCAGGAGCAGGCTGTCCCAGTCTGTAGGAAGACAAGCCGTCGGGGAAAAAGACCGGCCTGGTTAAACAGAGCACTTAGGCTAGAACTTAAGGAAAAAAAGAGAGCCTGCTTGCTCTGGAAGAAGGGTTGGGTAACTTGGGAGGTCTATAGGGATGTTGCCAGGTCGTGTAGCGAGAAGATTAGAAGGGCCAAAGCTCCATTAGAGCTTGATTTGGCTGCTACAAGTCAAAGATAACAAAAAAAGTTTCTACAAATACATCAACAGCAAAAGGAGGGTCAAGGAGAGCCTCCACCACTTGCTGAATGAGGAGGGTAGTGTAGTGTCAGGGGATGAGGAAAAGGCAGAGGTGCTCAATGCCTTCTTTGCCTCGGTCTTTAATGTCAAGATCGGTTGTCCTCAGGAGACTCAGCCCCCAGAGCCTGAAGTTAGGGACAGGGGGGATTTGTGAACCCCCCGTAGTCCAGGAGGAGATGGTTAGTGACCTGCTGTGCCAATTGGACACCCACAAGGCTATGGACCCGGATGGGATTCACCCCAGAGTAATGAAGGGACTGGCAAATGAACTTGCCAAACCACTCTCGATTATCTACCAGCAGTCCCGGTTAACTGGAGAAGTTCCAGCTGACTGGAAATTAGCAAATGTAACACCCATCTACAAGAAGGGTTGGAAGGATGATCCAGGGAACTATAGGCCTGTCGGCCTGACCTTGGTGCCAGGCAAGGTGATGGAACAGATCATCCTGAGTGCCATTACACAGCACATGCAGGACAATCGGGGCATCGGGGCCAGCCAACATGGATTCATGAAAGGCAGGTCCTGCTTGACCAACCTGATCTCCTTCTATGACAAAGTGACCCGCTTAGTAGATGAGGGCAGGGCTGTGGATGTAGTTTATCTAGACTTCAGTAAGGCATTCGACACTGTCTCCCACAGCATCCTCCTAGACAAACTGGCTGCCCAGGGCTTGGATGGGTGGACTCTTCAATGGGTTAAAAACTGGCTGGATGGCCAAGCCCAGAGAGTGGTGGTGAATGGGGCAAAGTCCAACTGGTGGCTGTTCCAGCCAGGGCTCAGTTCTGGGGCTGGTGCTGTTCAGTATCTTTATAGATGATCTAGACGTAGGGATTGAGTGCACCCTCAATAAATTTGCAGATGACATCAAGCTGGGTGGGAGTGTCGATCTGCTGGAGGGTAGGAAGGTCCTACAGAGGGATCTGGACAGGTTAGATAGATGGGCTGAGACCAACGGCATGAGGTTCAACAAGAATAAGTGCTGGGTCTTACACTTCGGCCACAACAACCCCATACAGCGCTAGAAGCTGGGGGAAGAGTGGTTAGAGAGCTGCCCGGCGGAAAGCGACTTGGGGGTGCTGATCGACAGCCGGCTAAACATGAGCCAGCAGTGTGCCCAGGTGGCCAAGAAGGCCAATGGCATCCTGGCCTTTATTAGGAACAGTGTAGCCAGCCGGTCTAGGGAAGTGATCGTCCCTCTCTACTCGGCACTGGTGAGGCCGCACCTTGAATACTGTGTCCAGTTCTGGGCCCCGCACTTCAAGAAAGATGTTGAGGTGTTGGAGTGAGTCCAGAGGAGGGAGACCAAGCTGGTGAAGGGTCTGGAGGGTCTGACCTATAAGGAACGGCTGAGGGAGTTGTTTAGCCTGGAGAAGAGGAGGCTCAGAGGTGACCTTATTGCAGTCTACAACTCCCTGAAGGGAGGTTGTAGTGGAGTGGGAGTCGGCCTCTTCTCCCAGGCAACTAGCGATAGGACAAGAGGACACAGCCTCAAGCTTCGCCAGGGGAGGTTCAGGTTGGACATTAGGAAGCATTTCTTCTCAGAAAGGGTTATTAGACATTGGAATGGGCTGCCCAGGGAGGTGGTGGAGTCACCATCTCTGGATGTGTTTAAGAAAAGACTGGACATGGCACTTAGTGCCATGGTCTAGTTGACATAGTGGTGGCAGGGCAATGGTTGGACTCAGTGATCCCAGAGATCTCTTCCAACCTGATTGATTCTGTGATTCTGTGAAACTATTTGCGAAGACTGTTACCTGCAAATAGTCAAAACCGGAGTGCATTAACAGTGATGAACCAATAGCTGCTGACTTGTTCTGTTTTTCAGGCTGAACAGAACTCTTGAAATTCTGCGATTTTTTGCCATACTGTAATTCTGGATCTTGGAAGAGCTGTTTAATATAATCAAGGTGAGCCTAATACAAAAGTAATGTTATGAATTCTTTGGGGTTTTTGTTGTTGATGTTACTTTCCCTGTAATAAGTTATTTGGAAATACCTTCAATATCCCAAAACAAAAACTGGAAAAAGCATATCTCATTTAAAAGATAAGCAGAACCTGAGATGACCCTGACAACACAGGCAAAGGGTGCAAAAATCTTCTTCACCACCTCCTTCATCCTCAGACCAGGCTGCACACAAAGTGCTTCTGATTTCTGGGGCCTTCAGATTCTTCAAACTTTCTGGGTAGCCAAAATATTTCAGTGATAAAATGTCCACTGCTGCCTTGATTAACTGGAAGACTCTATATTTCCTAACAGATACATGGCTAGAGCTGATGATCCATGCATGGTCCTCATGTTTCCATATGGCACTTCACTTCACTTGACTGAGAATAGTTCAACTTGTTAATATCATCTGCTTAGCAGTTTACAAGTTAAACTCTTAGATATTGTATGTTATTTTCCAGACAGATTAAACACAGTTAGCAAGAGTCTTCAGAAAAGTATAGGCTACAATGTCAAACGGAAAATTATTTATTAAAGGGTAAAAGACAGACATTAATATGAGATTTCTATATCGCATACCTAACTAGCTGAAGGAGAGATGATACTCTTTGCAAAGGAAAATTAACTCCTGGGCTGGAGGGAATTTTATGCATGAACAAGGCACAGGGAAAAAAGCGCACACTGCTGAAATTTGCTGATGCACCCTTTGCAGAAAAGGTCTAGAGTGTAGTGCCATACTGCAGGGGCTGTGTAACCTTGAAGACTTAAGTAATAGAGAGAATTTAATAATAGACATGAAAGGTCATGCCTGTTAAGGCATTCTATTACAGAAAAAGTTTCTGTTAAAAGCTGGCAGCACCCTGATCAGAAATAGAGAAGGAGAAACACTGGCTCTACTAGGTAAAAGCATGGTGACTGTGAAGTGCCAGTATATTAGGGCAATAAAAAGACACTGGAGGAACCTGAGGATATATCAGTATTTCCAGCAAGGTCAAGCTCCAGGAAGGGAAATTCATCGTGATGGGCTTACCAGTGCAAAGGAGATCAAAGGACAGAAAGCCCATCTTCTGATAGGTTGTGAAGAAGCCTGACCATGGCGGTCTGCTATTGCAAGGCTGTGAGGTGACATGACTCTTCTCTGTAAATCCTTCTGAGAGAAACAAGAATTATTTCCACAGCAACAAGGCTGATCCAGAAACAATGGGTATTTACTGGCCTGAATAAACTTCATACAGAAATTAAAAGGCTTCTAACTATGAGAGGAGTGGATTTCTGATATCACCTCTGAGTAAAAAGTAACAGAGATAATAAACATCTCAGCTATTTTTAAGATGCAATGATCAGTTCTGCAGCAGGATTATGCAGAGCTTTGTAAGGTCAGTGATAACAGGGGGTTAGGCTCAACACTAAATGCTCATCTAAATCCTCTGCCCCTTGTTCTGTACATCATGGTACATGACAATGATTGCTGTCTCATGCTGCCTTCACTCCTGTTGCACTCGGAGCACTCTGCAGAACTAACCCTGTCCCCAAATGCAGGGCTGAGATAGTTTCATCAGCTCTGATTTCCCACAACAGCTATATTCTACCAGAGACATGAAGCCACTGAGAGAGAGAAGAGTAGTCAGAGCCACAAAAAAAGTAAGCTTTTGTCGGACTGGATCAGGAGTATGGAACTCACTTGGTGCATCTCTGTTAGTGTTTAGCTCAGATCAGGAACATATTTTTGAAGTGAATCTCCGAATTGCCCCCACTTAAATGTGCTTGACTTTGTGCAGAGCTATCACACACAAGCATGAACTGGATTTATTTCAGATGAAACTAAACCAGAGGATGCACTCCAGAAGTACACGTGATGCTCTCCAACCACTCACCAGTGTTCAGTTCTCAAGACCAGAAGAGTCTGATCCAAACTAATCTGCAGTACAGCTCCAAAATGTGAATAGTGTGGATGCTGGTTCTGCAGCACCAACTGATTTCCTTCATAGATCTATTCCTGTTGCACCACAGTACTTGCTTATGCAGATGAAGCTGCTATATTTTTATGATACAAAAACGACCATGTGCCTCAGAACACATGAAATGGATGTAAAACTAATTTCTTTGGCCTTTTCTTAGAAGCTCTTCACTATGCCTGTTCCAAATTTCCTGCAAAGTGTTAATTAAAACACTTAGTATCAAGTCAATTGAAAATTGTTCCTTTTCATTTTCTTTCCTGGGAAGAGTTTAGATAAGAAAGCCTGATGCAACATGTAAACAAGGAGTGCATGGGAACAGACTTTTCTCAAATGCTTTTCAAAATCCTTCTCTGGAAACCTCAAGGTCATATGTGAATTTCAGGTCAGTTTGCAGTCTAGCCCGAGTTCATGTTCACAGATCTGCTGTTTTGATCTACGAAAGCTCTTACAAGACAATGTTGTCTGATTTCTGCTGTTTCTTATTTCTGCTTTAACTGTCCTCCTCTTGGAACTGGAAAACTAGGAAAAAAAATACCGTTCCATTTTATACACTGTTGTCTTTGGAAATTCAGAGATATCCTACTTGCTATCAAGTCAGTTTCTGACTCCAGGCTCTGATCCTCCAGCTGATAGGGTCTAAAATTAGGCTGAATCCTATAAAGCACAAAATGGGCAAATGTATTTACTCCGTGTCATTTGTTAGTTCTGCCTGATGCTGTGGAATCTCCAGCAGATGACTGCACAGTATGCATTGCTGAATTATGCAGATAACAGATGAATTTTAGGGTAGTGGCTGCCTTAAGCAAACACTATCTTGCTATTGTGAATTTAATATTACAGCTATTTTGGCACTTCCCTGTGTTTCATCTGCTTATTTTAAAAACAGCAGTATTTGTTTGCAATGGCACTGTAATACCCTCATAATCTTAAACCGTAATGCCAATAAACCACCACTGACATTGTAATGGCTCACATTACCATATCATTATAGATGTAAAAGTCAGTCCCATATACTTCCTACAATACGAGTACTGGTGAGGCAGCCATTAAGATGTCAGTGGTAGAGCAGAGAATCACCATTATGAGCTTAGTCAAGATAATAAAACATTGCTAAAGGTAGCTACAGGGCCATGCTCAGCAGCTGTTTCCAAATATAAACCTCTCAGCAGTTTAAAAATAAATTTAGAATTAGCCAAATGCTTGAATCTGCATTAAGAACTGATGTTTATGTCAGCAAAAAAAAAAAGTTCTATTTAAGACTATCAGAGGTTGAGGTTTTCTTTAATGCCTATTGTGAAAATGCATCTTTTAAAAAAATATTTCAGTATACTTTAAATCACTGAAAAATTGAGGGACAAGAATTGTACTCTTCCTTTAGCTGTGAATGTCTTGTCCTTTGTTGACAGCAATGGAAATGCCCAGCTTAAAATGAGAACACACCGAGGTTGTGTATAACAAGATTTCACCTACTATAGCTGAATGCAGTGGTGAAATACTTTGGACATAGGAATTTATATTCTATAGCATACACAATTGGTTATCTTGAGGTCTTTCATTGACATTAGTATAATTTGAAGTCGTATCAGATTAAACTTCTGCATCAGATTTTTAAAGCAATACAATACTGAGGAGACAAATGAAAAGCAGTTAATAGAGATTCTGGCAAAAGGGAAAAGTTATGTTGATTTGGAAAGTATAGAGGATTGAGACTGGCAAGCACAAATGGGAGTAACAGAACACAATGCACACAGCAAGCTAAGTACACTAAAATAAGAGAGTTCACTGCAATAGCAGCTTACATTTATGGCCATTGCATTCATGATCTGATTATGTTACAGAAACAATCATGCTGCTGGATTTCTTTGTATCTTGCACATAAAAATCAGAGGTGACTCTTCTTAACTGAATCAGAAAATTCAGATAATACATAAAAAAAAAGGTAACTGGAGACTTTGCTTCCTCTCCATTTATTAACTAATTAGTCTCCAGGAGGAGGTGGTGGAGCCCTGACCTTTATTGCTCAGCCTGTATTGAAGCAGGAGACACTGTGTGTGTGACTATCTGTATGGTCATATATGCTGCCGAATGCACATTTAGGAAAAAAGGCAAAACAGCGATCAGGCATAATTATTTGCCTATAAGAAGAGGAAGATTTGTATTGCTTGGACTTTTAAATGCACTACTTTATTCTTATTATATTGGAAATAAAAAAAAAAAACTGTCATTTACGTACAGTGCGCAAAGTAACTTTCATACACACTGTCCTCTCTCAACATCAAAGATCTAAAGCTTTATCACTATCGAATTAATGAGTTTCTTATTCCAAGCAGTCCCATCATTGGAGACATTTCAGCATTTGCTTTTCCTCCTTCAGTCAGAGATCTTCTTTAGACACAGAGGGCTTTACACAATGCATTGTGAAGGGTCGTTAACCACTGAAGGTCAAACAGATTCAAACACAGGGTCTAACTCTTCCATGTCATCCCTCCAAAACAGAAAATGGTTAGACACTTTTCACCATTGCCTGTTTTGCAAATGGTGTAAGACTTAACAACACCAAGTTCAGGTTTCTGCAGATATCAGGCATAAAACCTCTATTTATAAATTGCCTTCTCTGTTGATAATCTTAGGAAAGCCAAACATTCTTTTAAAAATTCATAAAATTTGAGATAACTTAAAAAATATGAAGAAGAGGGGATTTTACATCTTTGACAGGTGGAAGATATGTACTTTGGAAAGAGGCTGATTTTTAAAGTATTAGTAAATTTTATGTATGAATAGAATAAACTATTTGGTATCTCTTAGAGAGTTCTGGTATAACTTTTTAGCTATGTTTCATTAGATGGCTGAATGCTCAGGAAATATGCCCGCAAAGCTCTAATGGTTGGATAACTGGTCATTTCCCAAAGCAGTTAAAAGCATTTAGGACCTTTCAGGAGACGTTGTGATGAAACGGTGCGAAATTTTGGAGAATGTTCTTGTTAGCTGACCCTGCCCTGCCAGCTCTGGGACAGCAAAACATCTTCCTGTTTGTGAAGTCTGAGAATGATGAAGGTTTCTGTGGGTCAGCAATGGGCTTAGTTGAGAGCAGATCATTGAAATGGATCTTGGAAGAAAAATCAGTATAGCTGAGTAAGGTTATAGCAACAATACGGAGCACCAAGTTCATCTGTACTTCTGTTGCTGGCATCCATCCTGTAATGGCAAAGGGTCCAGTCCCATCCCGTCCCTTTCCCCCAAATATCTTCATAGCTATTTTTTTTTAACTAGGCAGGATTTTATCAGCTTTTCCACTCTTTAAACGTTGTCAGTTAGTGCAAGCCAGACTTCACAGTTAATGGTATTCTAATCTACCCAATTAGTCCCCTATTCCCATAAAGACTTACACATGTGGTTAATTTAAAGTTTAACGCAAGTGTGAAACTCTTCTGTGCCTGAGCCTGCCTGCTTGTAATGAGTGAAAACCCAAATGCTTTTCTTCCTCAAATCCCTCCTCGAGAGTCACAGCTTTCTCTTAGCCTTTCATCATTAATCTCAGCTCTAGTGTTATGCACTATCTCAGCCATGCCTGATTATTAAACATAACAAAACAAGTGAAAAACAAATCCAAAATAAAAGCCGAAGGGAATCAAATTACCTGATGGCCATGCTTTGTAAATAAAGGCTCTTTCATGAAACAAATTCCCTTTCTTTTTCTTTCTGTTGTTTCCTTTCCTCTTTCACCCCCTCTGTGACCCTTCTTAGCCGATGTCGTAATTCATGGTGTTGTCTGTCTTGTAAGCATCCTAGGGCAGGGACCTTGTCATCTCAGTAGGCTGCACAGCACCATGCACCTCCAGAAGAGTGTATAAATATTAATAAACACACATTCACATTCAATGAAATCAAAATCCCTATTTTTCTGAATCAATAACTCACTCTCTCTGGGTATGAAACAGTAGTAATCCATGGTCACGAGCTTTAATCCTTTTGAAAAGTGCTTTCAAATGGGACTTTCATGAGCAGTATGAAAAATACATGCAAACAAATGAAGGTACAGCACAGCTAGTAAAGCACTGGTTTTCTGCATGAGCAGTGCTTATTGACTTCCACCCACAAGGAAAAATGCTGTCTCCTGCTGCCTCTCAACCCACTCCTGACAATGTTAAACCCTGTGTGGAAAAGAGTTTTCCTAACTGAACTTTCCAAACTCTTGGATCCTCTTAGCCTATTGTTTCTACCTTTCTCTGCCATCTCCTTAATGGTGTAAAAACATCACAAAAATACTAATAAAATAATTGTAAAAATCAGAAAATAAGATATTTATGGTACTTCTGTGCAACCTGCGTTTCTCCTCCCTCCTGCCTGTGCCTCATGACACAAGCTTCAATTGCAAGACTGCACTTCGATTTTTTACAAAAACCCTCCAACTTCATGCAGCCAAGAGGAAGGGATTTTACAGACTAATCAACCTGTGAGTGCAGACGAGGTGTTGAAGCTGATGGCGAGGATCATACCTGCATCACAGGATGTCTAGCATGACCAGACTAAAGAATGAACTACGTCCCTGTTAGGCAAGCTGTATATTCTTTCTTGTCTTGATTCACTATTATTCTCTGCACTGTATGGACCCAGGGTTCTCTGGAAAAAACCCTGCCTCTGACTGTGTCATGGTTACCCTAAGCAGTTAGACAGTTTTCAAGGATTTGGTGGGTTGTTTCTGTTAGAAGAAGAAATTAAAGAAGGAAACAGATATTTGTCTGGTCTAAGTCTCTTTAGCAGGAAAAAACAAGAACATTGTCCTGTTTCTGTGAAGGCATACAGGATCAAATATCTGTTCCAGCTCTTTTTCCACTCTGCAATATGTCCCCTAAATATCACTGTTAATTTTATATCGGGGTCATGTAGTGTTTTACCAACTGGCTCTAACTTGTTTTTTTTTTCTATGCAGTGGCATTTCTTACGTTGGCAACAGTGGGGTACATCCATCCCTGCCACAGCCTTGCAACCATTGGTAAACTCTTCCTGTGTCTCACTTCCCCTTGCACTGAGCAGGGACAGCCCCCACCGCAGCCGACAGGAGCTGGAAGTACATGGCATCTCCATGTCAGTCCTCGGCAGGACTTTCCTGCTGTTCCCAAAGTTACTTAGGCAGGCACGAGGCAACTCAGGCAGGAAAAGCAGTGCCTGGGAGAAAGTGAGAAAGTCCCATCACCTTGGCTGTCCTGTGCTTGTGCTGGTGAAGTGAGCAGTGGAATTTATTGTACAGTTGTGTGTTCTCACCCTCCTTCACGCTAAAGCTGAAGGAAGCAGATCTTTCATATGGATCAACAGGTTAAGTAAATGTGTTATGGAGCTGTTGTGCACTTGCATATCTGGGCAGTAGACCCCAGGGGAGGTTTCACCAGCTGCCTAAGATTACAGAGATGGCCATAGAGCACCTGCAAAGAAGCACACAACAGAAAATTAGAAGGCTTTTCACAACATAATGGCCATTTTTTCTGTTATCAAACATACAACAACTGAATAGTTTCATCTTCTTCATATTATCTTTGCTGAATGATCTGTACTGTTCTTATGTTGTATTTTCTCAAGCCTCCATTACACACATACACACATTCACAGAACTCTGCTACAAAATTTTCTGTTGAGAAAATTGGGCACATCACCTAAATAATACTCGAGTAACCACTGTTACAAATAAAGCATATACAGTTTTCCCCTTCTATAGGTCTGCCCTGAATGAAGTTAACTTTCATCACAGAAGCCCTTATGGTTCTGTGTTTTGGATTTGTGGCTAAAAAAGTGTCCATAATGCACCAATGTTTTGGTTATTGCTGAGCCGTGCTTGCACAGCATCAAGGCTTTCTCTCTCCCACTCCGCCCTCTCATCATCCTGCAGTGAGTAGGCTGGGGATGGGCAAGAAGCTGGCAGGGGACACAGCTAGGACAGCTGTGACCCAAACTGGCCAAAGAGATATTCCATGCCATATGACGTATGCTCGGCAATAAAACTGGGTTAGAGGAAGGAGGTGGAGCAGCTTTGGCTTCCAAGGCAGACGTTGCTCAGAGGCTGGCTTGGCATCAGTCTGCTGGTGAGAGGTGATGAGTGATTGCCTTTGCATCACTTGGCTTTTCCTCTTTTTTCACTTATTAAACTGTCTTTATCTTGACCCATGAGTTTTCTCGCTTTTGCTCTTCCTATTCTTTCCCCTGCACAAGCAGCATGATGACTGGGGCCACACAGCTTGTATCAGTAACCTTACTTCTCACATTTCAGGTGGGTTTGAATGTGTGATCACCAGCCCAGACTTGTACTTGCTTTAGCAGCTAGATTGCCCTCTTCATCACCCACCTGCCTTTGTGTTTACTGACTCACACATTTAACTGGTGAGTTTGGCATCTATGTTTTCATGGTTTAACCCCAGCCAGCAACTAAGCCCCATGCAGCCGCTCGCTCACTCCCTGCAGTGGGACAGGGGAAAGAATCGAAAGGGTAAAAGTGAGAAAACTTGTGGGTTGAGATAAAGACAGTTTAACAGGTAAAGCAAAAGCTGCACGCACAAGCAAAGCAATTCATTTGCTACTTCCCATGGGCAGGCAGGTGTTCAGCCATCCCCAGAACAGCAGGTCTCCATCACGCGTAACGGTTACTTGGGAAGACAAACGCCATCACTGCAAACATCCCCCCTTCCTTCTTCTTCCCCCAGCTTTATATGCTGAGCATGGCGTCATATGGTTTGGGATATCCCTTTGGTCAGTTGGGGTCAGCTGTCCCAGCTGTGTCCCCTCCCAACTTCTTGTGCACCCCCAGCCTCCTCGCTGGTGGGGTGGTGTGAGGAGCAGAAAAGGTCTTGACTCTGTGTAAGCACTGCTCAGCAGTAACGAAAACGTCTCTGCTTTGTCAACACTGTTTTCAGCACAAATCCAAAACACAGCCTCATACCAGCTACTATGAAGAAAATTAACTCTATCCCAGTCAAAATCAGCACATATGTGTTTATTGTTCTGTAATACTCAGAGAAGGGTCTTGGGCCCCATCTACTTCCAGCCCCTGCTTCCCCAAACCCTCACAAGCATGTCATTGCCCTGCTATCATCTATGTGCCCCAGCTTATACTTATTCCCTGTTTTCCTTGCCTTTCTTCCTAATCACTCATCGGGATCTCATGTGCATGCCCTGCTTGTCCAGATGCCTGGCCTCAGGACCTGCTCCTCATGAGAGACCTGGTTCCCACCATCCTACCCCATAGTCCTTCTCCTCCCCAGAGCCAAGCATCAGCACTGGGTGCAGAGAGGCAATGCTCCTGCTCCCCCTCCTGTGCTCAGGAACACAACTGAAAGCACGTGCTGAGTGACTTACCTGTAGGTCCGTGACCTGCCAGCCATCATGACTTTAACATTAGTCTTAAAATCTTAGTTCTTCAAGCCACTGATCAAAAGTTAATTTCTTATTTCTGTAGGATAAGCAAGGTTATAGCGCTCTTGGGTGAGGGGGGAATTCTGAGCAGGTGAGTCTGAATAGTTCCAGTGCCAGAAGGTGACTGCTTTTAAGGCATGTATTTCTTTGCTTTTATAGCTCCCAGAATTTTTAAGCTCATCTCATTTTCTTTGTGATCTGAATCATGATATTAGTTTTTATTCACGATGCTGTCGAGGGTCAGTCAAAATGTAGTTTACTAAGAGATTCCTACTGAAACTCTTCGTTTCATCAGCATTAAACATACTTGCTCTTTTTAGAATGAAATTCAGCCTCTCTGAAGGCAGTAGGAGTTTTGTCATTGATTTCAATAGCATAGCTTTCTGCTTTTTCATAGAAAAGAATCGCTTACTACAGAGAGGAACTGAGATGCTGAGGCTTGGGTTTGGATCCTGATTGATCTCCAAATCCCTTGTGCAATCACCCAGGCAGCTGAGCTCTACTGCAAGTCCAGGAACAAGGATGAATTGCACTCACCCCCAAAAAAAGAACAAGGATAAAGCAAATGTTTGGAGGATTTAAAGTCTTTAGGGACCAGAATGGTTCTTTGCTCTCATTTCCCTTAGCTGTTGTTGTAAAGGTTTCCTTCACCGTGCGGGTGATCCAATTGCCGTTGAATATCACTAGCAAAACTGCAAGTGACTTGTAAGCCAGAATATACTGGAAGGTTATCATTGTTATTATTATACTATATAGAAATGCATTCAGAAGAACTTTTTGAAAAAGATGTGTTCTCTCTGTACTTTCACCTAGCCTGAAGAAGTTCCAATTTTCAGCAAAATACAGAAAGACAGCTTCAAAAGTGTCTTACTAGCTCCCATTTTAAGGGACATAATTTTTGCCTTCCGTGTGCCTGTTAATACTCCCTGCCTTCAATGGGCTTTGCACATATTCTTCTGGTGATAAAAGTGGTCCTACACCAATAAAGCACCACAGAGACAGCTTAGTGACAGCACGGAGGAGAATTTCACCCTTACTAATTAAACCCACATTTTCAATGTTAGGGTCTTGCTGCAGCACCAAGTACATCATAGGACTGTCTGGGGAAAAAAATTGCAAAGAAAAATATTTAACTGGAATTTGCCAAAAAATCCCCCAGCATTAAAATTTTTCATAGTATCACTCAAACTCCACAAATTACTGAAGGTTTGAAAGGTATCTGTTCTTGGACAATGGTGCTGGTGCATTGCATACTGGCAGTCAGTGTGTTAGGGCAACTGTTTTGTAACTTTCCTTGCCCCATGTCAGTTCAGTGTACATGAAGAAAGAGATTTTTTGAAGAACATTTTTTAAGTTACTGCTGCTCCGAGGCTCCGGAGTAGGAAACTAGCACTGCAAATAGAGACCACACTGTTAAGAGATCCTTTCCACCATGCTTTGCAGCATTATGTTCCCCCACCCTACACACTTACTGTTCATCTCTTCTCTTTTGCTAATTTGCCTGCCCACTGAGAGTCACAAAAAATTCAATTACACACTTTCGAAACATTTGCATACACAGATTTCTTCGTTTCTTCTTGCTGCACAATGAAGTTCTCTTCCTAAGCTAAGTACACACAAGCCTTTTCCCTCTGGGTAGGTGTCCTCACGTGTGACAGAGAGGTCAGAAATCTTATCACTCAACCTTCTAACCATTGCACCAAGAAGATGGTCAGCAATCTTTTTGACAGCGGATTAAGAAGTAAGAAGCTTAACTAGAGAGTCTCAGAATGTAACTTTCAGTGCCCTGCTAGTATGGTTTGAAAAAGATCTCAGTGTACATTTTCAATTATATATTTTTAAAAATTCAGTACACATGGAGTGGTCTGTTTGCCCTTTCCCTACACAAACACGTTTACCTTCTGCTAATGGGAGTAGCAGAGGCATGAACAACATCTGGGTTGTAGGCACTAGGAATCTGCAGAGTCCTCAGCACTCCCAGCTGTGTTACATTTTTAGCACACTGCCAACAAAAACTCAGAGAATATTTCCACTTCATTCTGCACTTTTGCTTTGGAGGTGTAATGAACCTTCTTTCAGTCAAAGCCAAATATTTTACTGCGGATGCAAATTTTTGCTAATGAATGAATAGCAGACATACATTTTTCATTTGATAAAGACATGCACTTAACGTTGTCATTTAAAAAATGTATATTCATACAGCCATTTAAAAATAACTGGCACCATTGTCATAATTATCTTTTCATATGTTCAGCAGCACCAGGAATTAACTTTGAATGTAAATGTAATCAAGCATGCTACCACATTTTTAACAAATAAGGCAGCTTCTATATCTCTATTGTGCCGGGAATGATCTGTGGTTTGCTCCTAAAGAAGCTAAGGGGAGTCTTTTCCCAGCTAACAAGTGTGTTGGTTCACTAGTGTACCACATTGTACTGTGTCTGCTGAAACTCATGGGCCAGATTATCTCCAAAAAAAGGCATCCAGCTCCAGCTTTGGAATTAAAACCAGTATTTGCGTGTGTCCACTCTGATAGTCATGGGGAGTGGAGGATTGTCTGGAAATAGTGTGCAAGAATGGATTTCTTTGGGAAGGTACTAAGCAGGTTCTCAAACTCCGTTGTTAGCACAAATGCTCTGTACTTTCCTATATCACACACTGTAGTTGCAGCC
Organism: Nyctibius grandis; assembly: GCF_013368605.1. Lineage (NCBI taxonomy): Eukaryota > Metazoa > Chordata > Aves > Nyctibiiformes > Nyctibiidae > Nyctibius > Nyctibius grandis. Next base: position 35,120,147 of record NC_090662.1, read on the forward strand.
TTTATATATCCCTTTCCCTGATCTCCCTGCTTCAGCCTCTACCCGTCAGATGTGGGATGCTTTTGCTAATGGTCTATGTATTTTAAGAAAAAGCCCCCAAAGTCACGTGCACAATAGGAAACATGATATATGATCAAAACACAACTCACCATAACTTCATTATTTCACTTCGGTCTTGCCCCAGCTCCCACCTTTCCTTATATCTCTCATGGTGCCTTTTGCTTCTCTCAGATTCTCACCGAATCACAGAATCAATCAATCAGGTTGGAAGAGATCTCTGGGATCATCGAGTCTAACCATTGCCCTGACACCACCATGTCAACTAGACCATGGCACTAAGTGCCATGTCCAGTCTTTTCTTAAACACGTCCAGAGATGGTGACTCCACCACCTCCCTGGGCAGCCCGTTCCAATGTCTAATGACCCTTTCTCACCTTCTTGGAGGAACAAGTGGCTTTAGTGAACAAACATATGAACATAAGTGCTCTCAAAAACCCTAAGACTGCTCATCAGCAAAAAGATGTCAGAAATATAAAAGGTGAGTTGCATAAAGGTAATAAGATATTATTTCCTTAGTATGTGTTGGAAAAATGCAAATATTTTCTTTCAAAATATATACAGTACTCTCATGAAATGCCCAGTTGAGAATCTTATTGTCCTTCAGAAAAGGTATAAGATACCCAAAATTCAGGCAAACAGGCCTGTGCCTGAAAGAAAACATGCTATGGAAGGACTTGTTTTGGTGTTGCAACATCAATTTACTCTCCAGTTACACTTAAGTACTCTGTATTTCTGCTGTGAGAAAGGGATCAGTTAGTAGTCACATGAGCACCTTTCCACTAGAAAAGGGCCGGTACAACTTGCTCATTAAACCCAGGCCACCAGATACCTGTCACTTAGTAACAGCCTTCGGAGCGGAACAGGACTGGATACTGTGCTGATTTTACCCAGTGGCCTGAGGGTAGAAGCACCTGTGTGACCTAGTAATAGGTATTATTTCTCATTGATTTGACAGGGAGACTGCTCTCTATTCTAGCATACTGAAAAGCAAAGACCACACTAAAAGTTTAACCCTTGAATACATCCCACAGGGGTCTTAAGACCCAAGGCACTTGATTAGGTATGGCTTGCAAGCAAGTTAGAATCATAGAATTATAGAATCACAGAATCATTTCAGTTCGAAAGGACCTTTAAGATCATCAAGTCAAACCGTTAACCTAGCACTGCCAAGTCCACCGCTAAACCATGTCCCTAAGCACCGCATCTACACATCTTTCAAATGTCTCCAGGGATGGTGACTCCACCACTTCCCTGGGCAGCCTGTTCCAATGCTTGACAACCCTTTTGGTGAATAAATTTTTCCTGATATCCAACCTAAACCTCCCCTGGTGCAACCTGAGGCCGTCTCCTCTCGTCCTGTCACTTGCTACCTGGGAGAAGAGACTGACACCTGCCTTTCTACAACTCCTTTCAGGTAGTTGTAGAGAGTGATAAGGTCTCCCCTGAGCCTCCTTTTCTCCAGGCTAAACAACCCCAGCTCCCTCAGCTGCTCCTCATAAGACTTGTGCTCTAGACCCTTCACCAGCTTCATTGCCCCTCTTTGGACTTGCTCCAGCACCTCAACATCTTTCTTGTAGTGAGGGGCCCAAAACTGAACACAGTATTCAAGGTGTGGCCTCACCAGTGCTGAGTACAGGGGGACGATCACTTCCCTAGTCCTGCTGGCCACACTGTTTCTGATACAAGCCAGGATGCTGTGGGCCTTCTTGGCCACCTGGGCACACTGCTGGCTCATATTCAGCTGGCCATCGACCAACACCCTCAGGTCTTTTTCTGCCAGGCAGATTTCCAGCCACTCTTCCCCAAGCCTGTAGCATTGCATGGGGTTGTTGTGACCCAAATGCAGGACCCAGCACTTAGCCTTGTTGAACCTCATACAGTTGGCCTCTGCCCATCGATCCAGCCTGTCCAGATCTCTCTGCAGAGCCTTCCTACCCTGAAGCAGATCAACACTCCCACCCAGCTTGGTGTTGTCTGCAAACTTACTGAGGGTGCACTCGATCCCCTCTTCCAGATTATTGATAAAGATGTTAAAGAGAACTGGTCCCAATACTGAGTCCTGGGGAATACCACTTGTATGTGTTCAAATCATTGCAAGGAGAAAGTTATGCAAACTACTAAGTCCCTTACTGTGAAGCTACTGGTCTCTGTCAAAGAGTTCCAGATCATCACTGATTAAATTGTTCTCTTTTTTGTCAGCAGGTTTTACTTCTTCAGGCATATTCTCTACATCTCCCACAGCTCGTAGGGCTCATCCACAAGGTCACCAGCAGGTGATGCGGAAGACTTCTCAGCTAGGAGAAAGGCAGCTGGAGACAGATGCCAGAGTTCCTCATAAGTCTCTTCCTCCAAATTCAGGCACCAAGTCTTTCATGAGAGATTTTTGTTTACACTTGAGGAAAACTGCACCATGTCAGCACCACCTGGACCAAAGACTTACACTCAGATTTTTTTCTTTGTGACCAGAACACGGAGGCTTCTTTGATACACCCCTGTACCTCCCATTTTCAATCAGTTCTGGAAGTAGATACGAACATAACAAACACAACTTCTCTATAGCCCCATCTCTGTATCATGAAGAGGAAGGAATGTATCACATAATGACAACTGAGATAAATATGGACAGATATTCAAACTGAATCCTGTGCTTCTGAGATTAAGGCACTGGCAGTAAACAACCTGTTCTCAATACCACCATCCATAAAAACGGTACAGGAGAGATACCTGTCTCTTAAGAAAAAAAATGCAAGTAACCAAGAAATAGTGACTCCACAAGAGGGTCTCATTTGGAAAAAAATGCCTAGGGAAATAGTGAGTAGTACAGTATCTTCTTTCCTTTAAACTTAGCGTTGGTGCAGTGATAAGATACAATATCGTTAATATTATTTCCCTTTAATGGTTTTGAATCATTAGTGGTCATCATAGTTGATTACAATAACTAGCTATGCACTTAAATGTATGTGACTGGAAGCATGATCAGTAAATTTAACTTACTGATTCCCTAATGGATTCATTTATGTCTTCAACTTGGTGAAATCAGGACAGTAACAGGAAGGATTCGGTTCAAAGTCCATCCAAGTCAGCTCAGGATTCTTTCCTTCATCTCCAGGAAATTTGAGTCAGATCTGTGCGGCGTGTCCATTTACAGATGTAAAAGCATTTTACTAAAAAATGAAAATAATTTCTCAGAGGTGTCTGGGTGGATACATACATGTACACATGCCATGGTGTATACACAAGAATTGTATTTTGTATATATCAGCCATTAATTTTACTTTCTTAAAGAGGTATGAAGATTAAAAATAGTTTCAATGGCTGAGTTCATGTGTGTGCATAAAACAAATTGCTGGCAGTGTAACAGAAATTATGATAAGGTGTGTTTCCACATGTGATGGGATATACTGTAAATTTTATGACTATGCTCTTTGGCACATAAATAATAGAAATTCTCCAAAGGGCCGTTGCAGGTATCAGCTGATACTTCTGTGTTTTAGTAGCTTGCAAACTGCTATCGGTTTTGTGCTACTGTTGTAAAAACAGAAAACACCACAGGAGCTACTTTACCCTTTTCGCTGTTTTGTCTTTTGTACTAAACAGACATTAGTAACACAGAATGTGTGCAGAAACATTCTGTGTCCTACTCTAGAGAATGAACAAAATGCATCATATTTTGTTACTTTTTTTCAGTGACGAGGTTCTTAGAACTGCTCTCTGTCCAGAAATATAGAATTAAAAAATGTAGCACCTCTTTAAATAAAAAGTTTTCCACAGATTATCACTACTGAAGAAATGTAATCCTGCTTGATATTCAGTATATATTTTCTCCTGACAGTTTTATGGTACAATTAAATTTCATACTTTCTTTCCTACCACTCTGAATATGCATTAGAATACCAAGCATCATAATTCTAAGCCAATTGGCTTGATTTTCTTGTTTAAATTCAGATATTGCTTCTTTCTGTGCATTTCAAAGAAAGGCCATGAGCTGTAACAGTTTATTTAGAACCAACACAGCACATGGTCACCAGAGGTCTAGCTTGCATCAAAATTGTGTTTCTAAACCCAAGTTATGCGCTTTACATGAAAAATGAAATAATGTAATTCTAAAATGGTTTATTGGAGTAACAAACTGTAGAGAAACAACGGAGCTAACAGAGGGTTAGGGAGAGAGGCAGATTATGGAACTCATTGTGTATTAGTTGAAAATTATACTGATATTTAGATGGACTTAATAACTTAATAAGGCTCATTTGAATGCAAAAGAATGAACATTGAGTTGATATTAACTTTTAATGCTTGTCATTTTATGTTCATTTATATTTTTAAATTATAGTAGTTTTTTTTGTAATCAGACTGGCTAATTATACCTCAAACATGTAAATTTGACATGATGCCAACATCAAACAAAAAAAAAATATCAACAAAGTACTTGGTTATAAAGACCTACAATTCACTGAAACTGGATTCTGGCTGAGTTCCTCCAACCACACAAAGCATTATGCTTTGCACTAGTAAAATAATTCGACTTCTCTGAGATGATTTCTTTAGTTTGTTTTACCGAGGAGTCAATGCTAATGCACTCTCTTTGTGTAACCTTTTCCTGATCATTGATTTTATCACCCTTGGAGAAATCCTTCATCTAGCCTTGATATCTGCACATACAGTTTTCAAAGATTCCTTCATGCTAAAAGCATCATTAACAAAGAAATATTTTTCTAGCACTGAAATGGTCTTGAGTGGGGATCATGAGCTCTGTTCCTAAACAGTACACAGTTAAGTTATTCTTGTAAATCCTAAAGGTCTACTAACCTTCAAAAATCCAAATTTACATCTAGTGCCTTACATTTTATATATCTAATTCCCTTCAGGGCAATTATTTCCCAAAACATATTAAACAAAATTACTGTGTCTAACCATGCCAAATAGACAGGAGCTTATATGCTACTGTAAGATGAGGGCTTCCTTTTCTTAATTTACACTTTGGAGTTAGACTTTATTTCATTTCTTTTATCAAGTTTCCAGAATTGAAAGCATAAATTCCTTCTGTCAACTCTGTACAGATAGCTTTTTAAATGCTCATAACTCAGATGTCTTTAAAAAAACAGTCTTTTAGCTTGAATGACCTTGGCCTTCCTAAAATTGGGAGATACTGTGTGCAAAGCTTTATATACAGTAGAGATGTGTTGAGCTGATAACCTTGTAGCATCAGCCCTTTACCCGTTTGAAGATATCTGTTTGTTTAGCAAGTACTTGTGTAATGGAACCCAACTATTTCATGAAATATTTTTTTGTTTGCATATCGGTGAGCAGATGAGATGATTAACATATATAACAAATTGAAAATCCTTACCCCTTAGTAGGCCATCCTTTCTCCTCCCACCTTCCCTTAGGGTCAGTGCTTTACTCGTGTTGTCTTTCAGGACACAGATTGTGATGAAATCAGTAAGCTAAATTTTAATATGGTAAATCTTCACTCAAGCAAAACTCCAGTAGATTCTAGAGGGAATTTTATCCTAAATAGGAACTGAAAGTTGAACTGTGGGGTTTGGGGTGAAAAAATGTACAATTACTGCAAATAACTGGGTTAGGTAAAGTTTCTAGCTCCATTTTACTTCCTTCTACAGAGATGTCAAAGCCAGGGTCTGACCCTGGGTTTATGAAGTATTTTACGACACCATCATAATTCCTCCTCGCTCAGCTGTACCTATAGCCATGCAAAGTCCCTAATGCACAAAGTTGTAGGTTGTGTCTCCTGCAATGTTAAGAAAGATGAGCAGAAATTCTCCATTCTGCCTTACTATCAGTGCTTCCAAGGACAGCTTTCCAGCAGCAGGTTGTTACGGTGCTGCCCTAGCTAAGGCACTGCAGAGCTTGGCAAATGTGCTACGAGGTTAGAAGTCCCGTGAGTTCACTGACTGCAGCCACAGAGCTCCAGGGGCAGTGGTTTGGTGTTGGGTTTCCACCACTGTCCACCAGGACAGCAGCAAAACCATGGGTAGCCTGTAAGCGATTCCCCTTCCCACCAGTGGCAAAATTATCAGTCTGTGGTAGGAGCTTGGTCTGCTTTATTTTCTCTTTTTTGTGCATGTATGTAGCCAAGATCACAATTACACCCACAGTTAGTTAATAATTACTGAACACCAGTCTTTGTAGCTACCAGCTAAACATGGTTCCCAATTCCTGTCTGTCCAAGCCCATGTTATCAAACTGCTTCTTATTTATATTGAGGCTTTCCATTTCCAGCATCATCCTTATTGTTATTTTACATCCAAAATGATCAGGTCAGTTTTCTATCATATTTTATCTTTTTTAATGATAAAGTTACAGCAATCTTATTTTGGGGGTTTTTTTGGTAAGAAGGGAAGGATAGATTGGAGGGGTTTTGGTTTTACTGACTGGTAGGGGGGTCTCATTCAACAGAAATTGTTCAAGCACATGTATAAATGGCTCTGCTCTACCGTCTTTTATCTGATCTCTAGCTGCACCCATGAAGTGCATGTAATAACAGTTACAGAGCACCAAGAAGAGGATTTACTTGCCCCCAATGTAGAGGAGTGAAAACAGAAGAGTTCTGAAATTTGCAGACCATCCTTCTGATAACTAAGAACACATCTTTTCAGCAGCTCAGAACTGTTTTTCTTTTATTAAAGCATCTTCTATAATAGCTAGTGCATACTTACAATGCTAGTTACTTTCTTGCAATTATGTTATTCAGAAATAATTGGATTTCTGGGTTTAATTGGGCTCTAAATTAGCCAGAGCTTTCATAAAAGCTATTACAGAGATTTCTAATAGCAGCTTTTCCTGCTATTTAAGCACAGAGTATTTCAATGAGTGATTCACCAGTGTAAAAAGTCTTGGCTGCTGTGAACTCTAGCACAGGTTCAGATTAATTATGACAATTTAGGCACCATCCTTTTGTAATTAAACATTTGCTCAAAACATTACCCAGAGTGCACATCTGTGTCAAACAACTGGACGCCCTTTAGTTAGAAAGATATGATTTTGTTTTCCAGCTCTTTGGAAGATCAAGAAGCATTATGGTAGGTGGGCTCCTGACGACCAAGTTCAGAGGCAGGGTCAGCATCTGTTTGCTCCCACTGGTCATTTCACCAGCCCAAGCAGAAGGAGGCTGCATGAGGTGCCCTCCTTACATCCCCTCCCACTCAAGGGATCCTATGGTCCATTTGCCGACCACCCTTGCACATTCTTGCTTGCTTGCAAACACCCCAAGATCGGAAAAAAACAGAAAAATAAAATGCAGTCAGGTATTTCGGAGAATATCCTGGGGCAGTTCCTCTGACTTCGCTGCAGATGATTGAGGGGTGATGATGAGATGTTTCAGGGTTAAGAGTAACAGACCTGGCCTTCGTGATTTTCCCTGTTTTCTGTCGGTGGCAGCGCTACTCCAGTGCAGCAGTATCTGTGATCTTCGCAATCTTCACCACACCCTGTAGACTAGGCCGTATTTTAGGCACCACTTTGATTAAGGCAAGGTGTGTTGCTTTATCCTACCAGATAACATAACTCCTGGACCATAGTAACACCTTCCCTATTATTTCCTGGTCCAGTGGGGGATAGGGGATAAGAACAGCAATTAATCAATTGACCACTGAATCCTGCCTACTGACTGGCCCCTGCCATGCCGTGTTTGCTGCACTAACTGGTTGAGAAAGGCTGAAGTTTTGCTCAGTCCTTCCTCATTTAGTCTGAGGTCAAAAATGGTAAGAAGCTTCTCCCAGACACAAGACTCAAGACTATGTAAATTGTATAATATTGGACTTGAGGATGGAGGGTGACTTAGCATGTGAAAACTCAGGAGGGATTTGAGACTGCTTGAGCTTTATTTTTTAGAGAACAAGTTAGCAAGTCTCTACTTGGTATTTTTTGCTTTGGAAAATGGATAATCTAAGAAAATTTAGAATGTATTGTGGTAAATTTGCCTCCTTCTCTGAATCACCCACCCTTCTGAAGAAGCCCACCCCTCTCCTAGTGCTGAAGGAGACGAGCCCCTGCTTTGCTGGGAAAGAGGGAGCTGGTTAGGTTCAGCACAAATGTGGTTGCTTGAAATGGCAGTATTTTTCCTGGGCTAAATTAAAGGCAAATCCGTGAGAGCTTCTGATCTCATCATTTGCACTGTCCTTTGTTGGCTTTCAGGAAGACATTTGCTCCCAGTAACGTTCTGCTCTGTTATTGGAACCACTTTCCATGGAAAATGGATACTTGTCACATGCAAGTTTTGCCTTCCACTCTAACTCAGCACGAGAGAGCAGGTGGATCTGATTACCAGCGTTTTTTGTGCTTTTTTTCCCAGTCATTCAGGCCCTCCGCATCATTCTTCTGGGGTACTTTCCTCTTCAGGAAAGGCAGCCTATGCACAGTTTTTCAAAGGCTGATGCTAAAAATTCAAATATATTTTTAAAATTTTCACAGGTAAACCAGAATATTCTTCCACTGATTCATACAACTCTGAAACACATTTGCTCATGTAACAAAGGGTGGGATTCAGCCCCAGATTAAAACACAAGAACTTGGATGCCTACAGATATATATGTATACGTGAACTAGGTGGCCAAGCTGCCATCATATCCCTGTGGGTTTGATCAGTACACTCAAATGAGCATAAGGAGGTTTCAGGCCACTCTAACATAGATGCTTCATGGCTCAGTCCTGTACCTGAATGTAGGCACTCGGTGCTATCTGAGCAGCCCTGGGGGATCCCAGCTGGCTTTCGGGTGTTGATCCTGGAGGGTGCGTGCCTCCCAGGGGCCAAGTATCACAACTGTAGCCCCATGGCCATGTCTGGGGCACTTCAAGTAGCATGAGAATCCTGCACTCATGCAGATGAATGGATCTCAAGAAATTAAAACACTGAAATAACTTTGGACATTCAGGGACTTCATAGGACATTGTAAGATACTGCCATCAACTTAATTTATATTACTATTAAGTCCAAGCAATGTCTGATCTGAAAGACATGACACAAATTCAAAACTTGCCAAAATTAAATATGAAAGTTCAAACAATTTAGTTAAACTATTGAAAATTTTGCCAGAATGTTTCTTTTTCCTACAAAATGCTAGAGATTTAGATGGAGCTGCGTTTTCTGGTGGAAAAGTCTCCTACTGACAGGCAGCATCCTTTGCAGGTGTACTTCAGGCAAATGGTGAGTGATAACATTTCAGTATCTTGCAGCAGATGCCTTTTGGCTTTGTTTTATCTGCAATAGCTTGGAGGATTCTTTGTGATTTACTTCAAGGCTGAAAACATTTTTTTGAAATTCATTTGCTAAAGCCCATTTTTTCAACTACCTAAGAAAATTCAAGGTTCTTCTGTGTACATAATGGAAAAAGGTAGCAAGGCATTGCATAGGTCAATTCTCAATCCTTTTCTAGTCAACAGCAGTTTTACAATCAACTTCAACAGAAGCAACTTAACTCAAACCTTCTAAATCAATATCCCAGTTTGCCATGGACTAAGGACAAATAAAACCTTACTAAATTGTAAAGGAATTTAGTTAATTTAGTCAATTCACTAAGTTAAATGACAAAAAATGTACTCAGAAGAGATCTTATTAAAAATCATTCTTTAAGTATAGGAACTTCTTTTGGGCCTTGTTTTGTATAAGCAATGATTTATCAACATTCATCAATGATATATTCACCTATGATGACTGTGAATAATGTGATGTTTAATATTCCCTAAATTTTTTAGATAACCTTAGTGAAAAGTCATTAATTATATTATTTTTCTGTTACTCGAAAAAGAACATGATATAAAATGACAACTCAATTTTCCTCTTTGACATTTCGAATACAACTAGGTCACATTAATCAATCAATAATGTGCTTATCATACACTGTGGTCAATTATACCCCAACTATCAGTGACAGTTTTCTGGCTTGCAATCTGGACACATATACTCTCATGACAACTACATTCTTTTTAGCCCTTTTGTATTTTACAGCCAGTGCTAGTGCTTAAGGCACATCATAAATGTGTGAAAAAGGTATCAGATACTTCATAAGCCCAATTCAATTTCTGTGCTGTTTGTGTATTTCCAATGAATAAACTTTCAATGCACTGAAATCCAAGAAAAACAGGATAAGCTCCTCTTCTGAAGAGAAAGTTACACATAAAATAAAACCGGCAGTACTACAAATAGAGCATTTGCTGATTGCAAGGTTGCAATTATAACTCATTATTTTAATGAAGTCATAAACTAGTTGAGTTTACTTCTTTGGTTTATTGCACCATGAGAACCTTTTTTTGGAGTTGTAGCCATATGAATTATAATTATTAATGGTATCTCTGTGAAAGACATTATTAATACTGTTTGCCAGGACATTATTTATATTCTGGGCTATCTGTAAAGATGAGTCAGTATCTCCCAAATGAACTTTGACACAGTTTTAAATAGAACTTCTCACCTTCAGACAAATCATATAAATCTTAACCTTCCTGGTTTTATTAAAATTATTCTGAATGAATGATACAGTCATAAATCTTATGATAAAGTACTTCTCCATTGGAAAATGCTGGTGGGTCAATGGTGAAATTGCTTATTTCAACAATACCTCACTGTAATTTTCCTTGACAAATATTTTCTGATAGGGAACAACATAACATTTTAGATTTTTTGAAGGGGAATATTTCATTTTTCTTTTTAAAAATAACTTCTTTCCAAATATTGAAGGTGAATTATTAACACAACATGAAGGAAAATTATGGCAGAAACAATTCCAAAATACATTATCCAGAATTTTTATTTTAATTTCATTTCACATTAATGAAATCTGAAAATGCTTTTTGATATATTTGCTCAGAATAGGAATTTGTTTTAAATTGCAGAGTTTCCCATGAAATACAATAGGCAGTTTTTATGAGCCCACATGCTCAAGCAGGCAAAGGACACAAGCACTGACTGATGAACCTTCTCCCTCCCACAGAGGTGATGGCTGCTGCAGTACTGTCATCCACAATTTCCTGAAAACCTGAGAGAATATGACCCTCCCTATATACTTTTTTTATGTTTCCTGGCCAAAGTTCTGTTTGCTCCAACTGGCTCATAGATGGAGCGCTGAGAAGGAAGGAGATGTGTGAGTTCTCAGCCCTTCCAAATGCATGATGAGACACATTTCACATCTTCCTTCGTTAGTGCCAGCAGGAGAATATGGAAACAAGATGAGAGCAAATTTGAATATCAAAAGTCATTCTCCGGGTTACCCACTCTTAAAACCTGTCACATCACATTCCCAGCACTAAATAGCTACCTTGTTCCAATTCAGAAGCAACGGCATCTCAGAGGTAGCTGAATGACCCTATCAGTTGCAAACTGTTTGCTTATTCAGGACAAAAATAAGGAAAAGGGAAGAAAATACTGTTGTACACATCTAACAGTTCAATAATTGCTGTTTGCATGGTTTTATTGTTTTTACATCATATTTTGATGCTGTTATACTCATTGGGACATTTAGAGGGTAATATAGGAGTAATTTATGAAATAAGAGAGTCTGATATGCAACAGTATTCCTAGTGGTACATTTCGTATCATATTAGCAATACACAAATCGTAAAAAGCTGACGGTGGCAGTGGGTTCCCACTGAGACATACCCTATTATAGTGGTATCCATGTCAGCTTTTTGCTTTTTAATCACTGCTTTGACATTCAGTGACTACAACATTTTTCTTTTAAAAATCATATAGGTCTTCACTCAGGAGCCCAAATTATTTAGGTGACATTCCTTCTCCTACATCACAACCAATTAATGACAGGAGTACCCTCAGTGCACCTAACTTCCGTTGATGAAGACTGATGTACCAAGATTATTTGTGTGTGCAGTCTGTAAAGACAAAGTCCTTTTTTAAACCACAGCTTGAGCCCTACTTGGTGCTGCTGTGGGACATGAGAGACTGGCAAGCATTCCTGTGGCAATTTGAAGGTACGTTTCTTTTGCTCTCATTATATTATGCTACCAGTGCACAAATATACATGAAAATTGCTAACAAGACCTGGCCTTTCAATATTTACTTGATCTAGTATACCCGAAACAAATATAGGCAATACTCAGAAATTTTAAGCTCTTATTACAAAGCTAAGGTGAAAACATTGATGAGAGGAGTATGCTGATATGTTGGTCAGCTCAAATAATTGGAATTGGCGAAAAATGGTCTTCCAATCCCCAGGAGAAAGATCTTATGAGTTCAATATTTTTCTCACCAACTGTAAAACTCCCAACAGTTAAGTCTCCAAGAACTTTGCTGTTGCCTGAAGTGTGGTCGGACTGCCATCCACAGGTCTCGCTCTGGGGGGCAGAAAGCTTCCCATACAAAGCCCTGTTTTGATTTTAGCCTTGTTTTGAAAGAGAGACATTGTATGCCTGTAAAAGCAAAGCGTAGGAGTGGGGCTTTGACAGATTGGTGGTGCACAGTGGTATTGGCTCTGCCTTAGAATGGCCTTATTTTCCCCAACAATGTCTTTAAAATTTAATCATCCTGGATCTATAAAATTACTGACTGTACTGTTGAATCTTCAGTTTTATTTTTTTACACCATTGCCAGATTTTTAGTATATTATCATCTCCCATCAGAGAGATCATCTTTGTTAGAGTAAACGGAAAATCACTGGTTATGACAAAAAAAAGAATTCCCATTAACAAGTCATCATCTAATCATATTAGGATCTTCATATCCTATTATCAGCTTTCTTATGAAATACCATTTCTTAATGACAGGGATTTAACTAATACTGTGTGAACTCTGCTAACATAATTTGAAAGTTACTACCAAGTGTGTATATATAGAATAAGGTGTCATCTTCTTCATGCTTGCACATAATTCTAGCTTGTGATTTGATCAGATGTGAATGCTGAAAGTTAATTTTCAGCAAATCAACTGAGGAAGGAGGATTAGAGTTATCAGCACTTTGCACTGGATTAAAACATATTGGGACTGAACTGAGTAGGGCCTCAAAGGGAGTAAGATTTCTCTTCTCCGTGTCCACAAAATTTCTTTTGTGGGTGACAGAGGCAATCCATCCATTCAGCATTTTCATTCTTTGAGGGCAATGCTACAGCTTGTATATGCAATGTCTAACATTTCCTATATTTCAGCTGGTTTCACTGAAGGGTAAGCAGTGGGGAGAGCCTGGGCCCCTTCAAGTCCCAGTTTCAAAACCCATGGAGTGAGCCCAATTTATTTCTGCCACCTCCCTCACTCTGAAATGCCACGTTTCTTTCCCCATGTTCCCTCTGTTACCGATCCACATTGATCAGTGGTCATTGCTAGGCCACTCTCCATCATCTTTGCTAAGTCATGGGGAATGGGAGAGGTGCCTGAGGACTAGAGGAAAGCGAATGTCACTCCAGTCTTCAAAAAGGGCAAGAAGGAGGACCCGGGTAACTATAGACCGGTCAGCCTCACCTCCATCCCTGGAAAGGTAATGGAACAACTTGTCCTTGGTGCTGTCTCTAGGCACATCAAGGATAGGGGGATCATTAGGGGCAGTCAACATGGCTTCACCAAGGGGAAGTCATGCTTAACCAACTTGATAGCCTTTTATGAGGACATAACACGGTGGATTGATGGTGGTAAAGCTGGGGATGTGGTCTATCTCGATTTCTGTAAAGTGTTTGACACAGTCTCCCACAGCATCCTCGCAGCTAAACTGAGGAAGTGCGGTCTGGATGATCGGGTAGTGAGGTGGATTGTGAACTGGCTGAAGGAAAGAAGCCAGAGAGTGGTGGTCAATGGGACAGAGTCCAGCTGGAGGCCTGTGTCTAGCGGAGTCCCTCAAGGGTTGGTACTGGGACCAGTACTATTCAATATATTCATTAATGACTTGGATGAGGGAATAGAGTGCACTGTCAGCAAGTTCGCTGATGACACAAAACTGGGAGAGTGGCTGACACAGCGGAAGGCTGTGCTGCCATTCAGAGAGACCTAGACAGGCTGGAGAGTTGGGCAGGGAGAAATTTAATGAAATATAACAAGGGCAAGTGTAGAGTCCTGCATCTGGGCAAGAACAGCCCCATGTACCAGTACAAGTTGGGGACAGACCTGTTGGAGAGCAGCATAGGGGAAAGGGAACTGGGGGTCCTAGTGGACAGCAGGATGACCAGGAGCCAGCAATGTGCCCTTGTGGCCAAGAAGGCCAATGGCATCCTGGGGTGTAGTAGAAGGGGTGTGGTTAGCAGGTCGAGAGAGGTTCTCCTCCCCCTCTACTCTGCCCTGGTGAGGCCGCATCTGGAATATTGTGTCCAGTTCTGGGCCCCTCAGTTCAAGAAGGACAGGGAACTGCTAGAGAGAGTCCAGCGCAGAGCCACGAAGATGATTAGGGGAGTGGAACATCTCCCTTATGAGGAGAGGCTGAGGGAGCTGGGTCTCTTTAGCTTGGAGGAGACTGAGGGGTGACCTCATTAATGTTTATAAATATGTAAAGGGCAAGTGTAATGAGGATGGTGCCAGGCTCTTCTCGGTGACATCCATTGACAGGACAAGGGGCAATGGGTGCAAGCTGGAACACAGGAGGTTCCGCATAAATATGAGGAAAAACTTCTTTACAGTGAGGGTAACTGAACACTGGAACAGGCTGCCCAGAGAGGTTGTGGAGTCTCCTTCTCTGGAGACATTCAAAACCCGCCTGGACGTGTTCCTGTGTGATACGATCCAGGTAATCCTGCTCCGGCAGGGGATTGGACTAGATGATCTTTCGAGGTCCCTTCCAATTCCTAACATTCTGTGATTCTGTGATCTTACCTTAACCTGAGTTGCCTAAGTCAGCTGTCCAGGTTCCCCAGAGCCTGGACACAGATGTAACACTTCATCTCATATTTGTAAGTCTATACATGAAACCATGTGAAAATGGGGAAGAAATTTATCTCCCCTCCCTTTTTTTTGTTCTATATAGCTTGCTCCTTGTAGCTCTAATTCAAGGATAAAACACATGGATAAAACACATGGCGCAATACGTATACATTTAATAGCTCACTTTCCATCAATCCAAAGACACATTTCTTAGGTAATAGCTTGGGAAAAATGCTTTCCAAGCCAGAAAAACAAATTTATTAATTTTTTCATAGTCTTGAAAAGACAAAAATAGATTTTGATTCCTTTCTCATTGATGGTCATACCACCCTTCCTCCCCACCTTAAAGGAAAAAAGCATCCATTTATTATTTTTAGAAAAGAAAATCTTCAATGGGAAATAACAGTCACTTCGAATCTATTTAAAAGATATATATACTCTGCTAAAGAGGAGATATATCAACTTGCAGAAATAGATTTTTTTTTACCTTTTCATAGGTAACTGACTCCATGATTCTGAATGAAGAAAACCATTAATTAATTTAGTAGGGTTTTTTTCACTTTTAATTCCAAATGTGGGGATACCTATCTGAAATACTATAGATATAGAGTCACAGAACTTCAGAGAAAAATTTACTATCGACAGACTGTTCATCAGACAGCCTCACACTGGCAAAATGCTGAGCACTAAGGTCAGGGACTGTCCTTTCGGTTTGTGTTTGTACTGCATGTACCATGGGCTCAGATCAATGGCTGATGTTCTTAGATTTACTATCATCACGTAAATAGCAATACATTTTTATCAAGTACAATGGCACAGAGTGAAATAGGTAGCATCATAAATGACAGCAAATAGAGCAAAATTGTCAAAATAAGTTACCTGTTGTGCTTCAGTATCCTTGGCATCTTTGTTATGGAAATCCATGTAAGGGGATAATGCAAGCATGGTAACGTCAATGGAAGCCTTTACTTTGATTTCCATGAGCTTTGCATCATGCTTTTACTTCCTAATTTGCAATATCCAATAATCCACAATACAACCCACAGTTACTAGTTTGAATTAGTGAAGTTCTCCTGCCTGATTGGTTTTAAGCCAATTTATATAGACTTGCCTGTTTAAGCTGTTAATACTGTTGAAGATTACTACAGTATTACTGCAGTCTGCAATATTTCAAAGCTTACAGCACTGTTTCTCACCAAATCCTTGAAATGGATTTGACTTTTTCAAATCTAAGAGCTATCATTTGTGAAAAAAGCTCCTAAAAGCCTGGGCTAACTGTGCTAAGTGTCAGAAAATCGCATTTAGTTTGCCGAAAGAGTTAAAGCAGGAATTCAACTATTCAGCATAAAACCAGACAATACTTTTTTATTTCATCTGACTTCAGGTAGCTGGATAAACATTTCAGTTAATTAAGTTGAGAAACTGTTTCCTTGATTTAGAGGTTCTGATAGTTTCAGTGCGTTCCTTACTTAAACTCAACCTGTATTTTCTTTTGCTATTCATTCATTTTAGTAAAGAATTACCCATTTGAAACAAATACTGGTTTTGCACACACGAAAAGAATCCCTTAATAAATGTAAGTCAGGGAAGATAGATTGGTGTGGTAAATTAACCCACAAAACAGACTTTATGCTTTCTTGCTCCTCAAAACAAAATCAGTGCATGGCTAAGTAAACTGCCTCTGAAAATATGTAGCTCCAACTGCTCAGCCAGTGCAGAAAAGATTATTAATAATCCCCAGTCTTGTTCTGAAAAGTTTAGCTAATGACAGTTGTCTGTGCGAGAAGAAGGAGAAGCAGAGCACCATCTGCTGTACAGCCATGCAAAGGTTTCAGAACAAAAACTGCTAAAACACCAACCCTACCTTAAGCTTTCCAAACAGTTAGGACATACGGAAGACCATCATCATCCAGCATCGCGTGATTGTGAGTTTGAGATGGACACAGACTAAAATTAGAAAGAGACATTAAGAGCTGACAGGGTTCAGGGTTAGCCATCAAAAGCTACAGTGAAAAAAAAAAAGTAAGGAGTGTCGTTTCTTTGGACGGATGGGCACGGCTGTGATTTTTAAAAATACAGAATTTAACTGCCTATATCTATATATGCTACTATACTGACATCCTATTTGGCAGACTCACTTGCTCAGGCTAAAGCACTGTTGGGAAAAAATGTCCAAAAGTTGTGTTAGTATGTCAACACCTCAGGAAAAAGGAAAATGATTATGCTCAGAGCCCACTGTCAGCATCTTTGTGCAATTCCTCATCATTTATAAGGGGCTGGTAGTCATTTGAAGATCAGCCTTTTGCGGGGCTTTTATTTGGGAAAGTTTAATTTCTTTGCAGGGATCTCAACAACCAGATCAGGCTCAGGCATGCCCGTCACACTCTGCAGAGGATGCAAGAGTTAGGAAAAGGGATGCCAATGACTCCAGAAACACCCAGCAAGCCTGAGGGTAACCTGCCATCCAACACATCCAACATGAGCCACTGATGAGTACAAGAGTGATGGAAAGTAATTGATTTCTGTCCTACGAGTAGAAAAGAAAATTTAATTTTCAGACTACCAGCTGCCTAAATAAATCAAGACCATCACCCCTACTAATGAGGAAAAGCTACTTCTAAAGACTACAGAGTTCAAAGCCACAAACCCAAAGAGTAAATAAGGAGTGGAGTGGCCCCTTCTCAGTCCTGAAGAGGATGAGGGACTGTCCGTAAACCTGACATCCCAAGACAGGCACCATCTGCCTTGATCTGTCACTCAGAAGAGCCACTGATGCTCATCCACTGAATACTGGGCAATCCAAATGAGCACTAATGATGCTATCCACAATAGCTCTAAGACCAAAATTGGTAGTGGATATGAGTCACAAGCTTAGCAGGTGTTGCAGCCCTCACATTTGCAAGAAAAGGCCCTAACGGGAACAGGAACATCCTGGGGATCAGCACATGATTGTGCAAACAGTATGACCAAAGAGCCTTTGGCTTCTTTGTTGTGGGAGGAGAAGACTACTACAAAGATGAGGCAACTATGAACAAAGGTTTGCTTAGGGAACAGGATTGGGATTATCAGGTGCTGTTGCAATGACCTGCATGGAAAAAACTTGACGGTGTGATACAAATAAAGAGGGGCTAATTATTCATCATAGCATCATAAGTAGGAGCAAGAACAAAGAGAAGAGGACAGTCTGAGGAGCCTCTCAGGCGCACAGATACGAATTAATTAAATAAGTAGTGTAAGCAGAAGCTGTAAGCAGAATTTGTAAGCAGAGCGACTACGCATCCTGGTTTCCCCACACACGCTCTCGCTTCTGCCCTGGATACTCTCTCCATACAGCGAAAGGGGAAATGGACTTTTTTCTCCACAGTTCTGTCAGGCAGCCCACAATAAAATGAGTGAATTTTGAGAAGGCAAAGAAGAAACTCAATAAACGATCAGGAAGGTCCCTTGGGAAATAAATTGCAGAAGAAGGTCGGGATATTACACACAAGTACAAAATATCCTAATGTAAAGTCAAGACATGAAGCATAATAAGAGTCAGTTTGGTCAAATCATGCCTTTCTCAATGATCTCAAACACAAATAAATGGAAACCAGGTCAAATTATTAGGGATATCAGAATGTAAAAGAAAACAACAAAAATGTAACAACTAAATCAGAAAAGGATAAAGTCACAAAACAAGAATGATTCTAAACAACAAGAAAGCTGCCTATGGAAACACCTCAGCCAGAAGGGAAGAAGAAAGGCTGATGACTGGTGCTGAGAACGATTAAATATCTAACACTTCTTTGTGTTTGTCTTCACTTTAAAGGTCACGCAGGTGACACAACTAACACTAGTGCCAAAGAGCTTGCAACTTACCCACACACAATTATGGCTCAAAACTATACCAGGGCAGCTGAACATGATCTTTCCGGTTTTAAAGAAAAGAAAGAAGCCCCTTTTCTCTCATGCCATGGCAAGGGTGATTGGTGACGTGCATGGGATGTGATAACCTGTGTCTGCACAGCTGTCCCTCAGTCCTGGTTAGTGAACTGACTCTGCTGGCGCTCTAACAGGTACAAGAGACCAGAGTATTTTGTGTTATCCCAGCATAAGACAAGAACAACTTTACTTGTAAAGTAGAATGTAAAACTGTAAATAACCAGTACTAAGAACATGGCACAAAATGTTGTGTCCTTTCTTAGTAACTCATCTTTTTACCATTCTGTCTTTTATTTGACTGAACCTTTGGGATCCTGGCCTTAAGGGAAAACTTAATGCCAGCAAGTCAGTAACTCCATCAGAGTTTACAACTGTACTAAAAATAAAAGGGACCAGACCCTTTCTCTCTTCCTGGGAGTAACTGAAACTGCACAGGCCAAGCTGGCTCTGCTGCATGCCACCCAGGGAAGCGCTGGGGGAACAGGCTCAAACCAAGCACGAGGATGCTGACAGGGAGGCTGTGCGGGTGTTCACAGCCTTGCTAATCAACTCCTCTTTAATTTGTGTAGACATATAGCCAGCACAGCTGCAGCTAGAGGGGGATGAACTCCAGTCCAAGATTTTTACAGCTTGAGATCAGATTTTAAATTTCAATTTCCTGGAGAATTAGTACAGTGAACATCAAGTCTCTCGTGCAGTCTAACTGCTCTCTAATTTAGCACTGGTGCACCAAAAAAGCATACACGACAGTATCAGTGATACTAGTCAGTGCTGACATTAGTACAGATTCATGCAAAACTACCAGAGCACATTGTCAGAGCTCTAAAAAAACTGAGCTGAAATTCCCTTGGGGATCATGGGAGGGAGCTTATGAAGTGTTAGAAAGAGGAGAGTAGTCAGCAGTAGGTCAGTTCTTCAACCTGAAGCAGGGGAAGGGCTCATTATTAGTGCACAGGCAGGAACTTCTCAGGCTCACCAGAGAAATTCAGATGACTCTTACTGGCTGGCAGCAGCTCAGGACCTTCAGGCTAGAAGAGCAACACCATAGCAGTGGTACTCACAGCTTGTGGCTGGCCCAGGCAGGTCATGCTTTCAAAAAATGAACCAGAAGAGTGTTACACTTTTAGAGAGATTACGAAACAGTACAACCAAAAGTTATAGGTCCTTTATTAGCAGATGAATCCAGAGATAAATCATAAATGCACAGGCTACTCAGACATGTACCTAGGGTACTAGCTCTGAGCAATCAGTAATCCACCAGTTTGAGCGAGGAAAGCTCCAGAACCAGAACTGCAGACCTGATCATGGAATGCCATTTGTCCGCCCACCCTGCACAAAAAGCCAATGTACTACACATCTGGACTGATGTCCAGCACCCCTGGCATCATCCGGCTCTACACTTGCCTGACTTCATCATCTGGTACAGCAGGAAGTGTGACTCCAAGGGCAGATGCAGAACCTCCCTGAAAAGACAGCCTACACTGAGCCAATTTGCTTAACTATTACTGCTTTGCCGTTAGGATTAAAAAAATGAAATTGCCTGTGAAAAGCTGAAGAAATCCATTGCAAACATTCTGCCTTGTACTTAATTTCATGGTGGGGGGAATTTCCAGCCCTCTGCTTCTCAGAGCTGCAACAAACACACAGCCATGCTGCCGGCAGCCAGATGTGCTGCCTGTTTTCACCCCACAAGTCACCTGTGTTGCAGAACAAGTGAGCATGGAAGCCAATCTACAAGCTCGTATACAAGTTTCACAGCAACACTGCTCTGTTTCTTTCACATCTCCATGACCTGTTGGAAAAGGCAGGCGATGTTCTGCTCACTTCAGCCCTGCAGCTCACCTAGGGCAGTTTCAGTGATCCTATGAGAAAGGCTGATTCCACCTTTCCCTACAGGAGCAGTAGAAATGTTTTGATTGTTTTCACTGAGCACTAAATCACGTCCTTGATGGGTAAGGATAGTTTACTGCATTGACCAGCCAGAAGAAATACAAAGCATTTCTGACTCCTACTCTCAGAGGGAAAAGCTGTACTTTGTCACTGTCTGTGTCCTTCTACAGGCCTCTGTATATAAGAAATTACAGTTCCTCCCATAACTTAATTCATATCAATCATTAACAAGTCAGGCAACTCTAATAATAGCCCAAAGAGATCTACAACCCACAGTTTGGTCCCGTTTACAAAAGCATCTGGATAAGACCCCAGAATGAAAAGGTAGTCACAGTCTGGTCTAGAGGGAACCCTTCACAGGATGGTGCTGCAATCACCATCCCAGTTCAGATGAAGCTGCTTTTGTGTCATTACCATTTCATTTGGACTGTGTGGGCTGCTGCTGTGTCAAGATACTACTTACATGGCAGTTGTTCTCACTCAGAATTGATGCCCAGCAGCCAAAATTGTATAAAGGAGTAAAGAGTTGTCTTTTGCCATGAAGAACTGGCAATCTAGGCTGATGGCAACGCCCGAGAATAGGCTGCAGCAAATAAGGAGCACAGGGGATGGCAACAGCCAGGAAGGTTTGCAGCCTCCATCACTGCGTCCATCACAGCTTTCTACCCTCTGAGCAAGCAGGTCAGGTCGCAGCAGAAATGTTCCCATCAGGGAGACCCAAGGGATGGGACAATGGGTCTGGGGGTTGTGCTGGGGCTGCAGCCACGCACAAACCATGCTGGGGAAGTCATGGGTGTAGGGTGAAGGGGTCAGACAGGAGGAGAGCAATGCAGATGCTGGCAGGGGAGGGACCACCTCTGAAAGTCCAAAGAGGAGTAGCATGCTGTGGAAGTGGCTTCGTCAGCAGCACCCCAAGCTGATCAGTGGGGAGAAGAGAATATGCAGTTAAATCCAGAGAGGAGATTAAAAAGAATGGCAGCCTAAGATACACGGTCAAGGGGAGATTAACAGCTGGGTTTTAATTTAACAGTTAAATTAGTAAATACAGTAGCTGTAGTAAAGGTAACTAGAAAAAAAAAACACCAAAAGCAGGCAGATTTCACCCTAAAACTGAGACCCACAACATATGAAGGAAGCGGAACATTTGAGCACCCTTCTGTCTCTCCCCTTTCATAGGGCACCTTCATGGGCTTCATCAAGTCCAAGAGGGAATACAGGAAAAACCAGTCTCTTTCCCTGGGGAAACGCAGCATTGTGTGACCTTTCACACCAGCCTTAGATGAAAACATCTGGATGAAAACTTTTTTTTCTTTTGTTCAGCTAACCAAATTGAAACATTATCATTCAGTTCATTCCACAGCTAGAGTGGCTAGAGAGGGCTAAAAAGTTCTTACTTCTCATAGCTGGTGAATTGTCATGGTTTTCATTTTTCTGAGTTTCTATCACTTCACTGGAGTGACTGACCAGTTGAAACTGTACATCATTTTACCAAATGTTTTCAGGAAAACAACACTGTGAAAACCTTCTTTAACAAAATGAAGTCTTTGGGCATCAGAAACACACCTGTGCTCCTTCTGTTTTGCTCCAGACCACAGGAATGTGTTAATTTCATGAAATAACAGAAACTAATGTTATGTAAAATTAACGTGTTTTTTTAAAAAACTCATTTTCGGACCAAGTAACCTCTATTAAAAATATAGATGAAAAAGGAGTTCAAAGAACACAGCTTGTAGTAGTACTCTTAATATAACAAATTTAGAAAGCAAAACAAAAAGCCTGAGATAAACACACATATGATGCTATTAAAGTTGCCCTCTCTTTCCCCTGAGATTCTGCTGAACCTAGGTCTCCTAGATGACTGTAAGCAGTAAAGGTCTCTTAAAATTAAGAACAAATGTGAAAGAAATGCAAAGCAGTTTGTGAACTCTTCCTGTCCGTGGAACCAATTACATTATTAAAGACTGCCAAAATGTTCTGTATTTTAATTGCTGTTCAAGATTTCACTGCATCCTAAAAAAGAAAATTCTGTTTCCTTTTCAATTAGAGCGCAAGAGATATATTTAAGAATAAAACTGCATGAAAACAGCAATAGTTACTAGAGGTTTTATTGAGAAGAGTGTCACTTAATTTCCTTAATTTTGTGCATTTCCCAAAAGAGCATAATATCTAATTCTTTGCCTATCCCATGTTCTGTTCAGTTCACAAACGTACCCCATTGATTTTTCAGTCTGCAGAGTGCAGGGTAAAGATAAACAATAACTTCATATAGAAAATACTGATTTAAAACCATTGATTCAAAGCCCTAGGGTATCAAAAGATTAGTTACTTTTAAGGGAAGTACTAAAGGTGACTTTCGGCTACTTCATTATTGAAAAACACAAAGCAAATAAACCCTGGTATTCAAAGCAGCAAGATATCAACACAGAAGCTGTTACAAAGCAAGCCAGTTTGACACACGACAGACCAACAGAAAGAGACCCAAACAGGCAGTGCTGGCAACTCTTGTAGTCATACAATATAAATGCTACATCTTCCAATGTAAAAAATCCCAACAGTGCATTTATTGTAATCTCCTGGTGAAAAAGGAACAGCACAGAATAAAACTTTGTTGTGATGCGAGATCCCACAAGGATGTCTTCAAGCGTATGATAGACCAGACAAATAAGACCATGAGGCTGCAATCTGCTGGGTACCACTTGCCTCCTCCCGAAGTCCCTATGAGCCAGGGACCCACAGCCGTGATTTGCCAGGGTTCCACACCAACCCCCTAAAACCAGGGCTGGTGCTGGTACTCTGCCTCACACCAGCACGCGCAGGTGGCCCACACCAGGTGCTGTTGACTGAGCCGGGCTGGCTGGGTGATGCCATGGGACCATTCCATGTGTAACGGGGAGGGGAGCGGGGCCACGAGGCATGTTGGGTGTGCAGAGCTGCACGGGGACGCATGGCCACACGCAGGGGACTGCCCACAGGCAGCGGCTCTGCTGGGGCAGGCGCTGGGTGCGGGCACAGGGCTCTGTGCTCACTGCAGCCAGCCCTGGGTAAAACCAAATGCCTGACGGTACTGAAGGAAAAACAATATTTAATGCATCCATAAACTACTTCCGCAATCTCCTTATAAAACTGAGGACTAGAAACAGTGAGGGAGGGCTACCATAACTAGACCTGGTGTTATGATGTAACATAGGCATCCGCTTGCTCAGTTTTAGCGAGTCTTGCTTTTGTTACCATTTTCCTTCTTCAGGCACATTCTGATGTCAGAAAGAAGTTCCAGGTTTCAGCTGCAAAGGGAATCTGTGACGAGAAGAAAAATGATCAGAAGAAAAGCAGCCTGTGGTAGACTAGTAATCTCTTGTCAGAAAGTGCCTTTCCGTCACGTACAGCAACCTCCCCAGCATTTCCATCTGTTCAGTAAAGTCCTTTAAATGATGAAAGAGGAAGATAGTTTATCCCTAAATGGATGTTCTTCACAGTCTATTTGCTGTTTATATTCACACTGTGCCAAGAGTACAGACATGCTTAAACTCCCAGACCTTTAAGCATCGCATTCTCCCTGCACATGGTGTAACTCTCTCCCACATGGTATTAACCGGTGGGAGAACCTGCCAACATTGGCCCAAATGTAAACAATGCTGAAAGCAAGGTCAGAGAGGGGAGTGGACAGATGTTGAAGGTAATAATGCAAAGTGCACTGTGAAGATTATATAGTTATTTCTAAGAAGCCTTCCTCCTGCCCTATGGGGACTGTCCACATGCAGGTTCATGCTGAGAATGATGGTCCTGTGGTCATCAGAACCCTCTCCTAGAAAATGGGAAAGCAGGAATGGACCAATCTCCTGTCTAAAAAATTTCAGCTGAAAGACTGTGCCCAAACAGCACTCTGTCTAGCAGCTTTACAAATCCGGAAGTAATTTTACATATAGAGCCTGTGCCAGGTTATAAACATGAACTACACAAGCAGGTTCCACCTTTGCTGTATCACTGCAAGTCTTCATGCCATGAGTGATTCAGAAGGATGGCCTTAGACACAACCTGCTAAACTCAAAGCCCTTTCTGTGGCAGAAGCAATGAGAACTCACTTTTGTGGGGATCTGTTCCTTGTCCCCCCCTTTCTTTTTTTTTTCGGCATTGTCTCAGAAACCATCCTATCCCATGTGCTCAGACGCCATCTTCTGGGGTACAGGACTACCTGACCTTGACAACATTTTCTGAGGCAAGAAGTCAGTCGCCGACTAGGGGTGAGTGACATCTCCGCCATCCAGCCCTCCACCCCCTCCGGAGAGACCCATCCAGGACATCGGGCGACAGCCTGGCAATGGGCCAATCCTACGGCGTGGGAACCGGACCTGTCCCACCCTCGGGCCTGTGAGTGGTGCGAACTGTGACTGGCGGCTCCACATCACATGACTCTGCAAAAATTCTCTATAAAGGAGGCCGTTTTGCCCTACCACGCGCATGCCCACCCCTGACTGCCGAGAATCAACAGAGGACCCACGGGACGCCACGGGATCCAGGGTGGTGACTATCCTTTCTCTCTCAACTGATCTCTTTTCCTCTCTTCCTTTTACTTACTTCTCTCTCTCTCTTTCCCTCCCTTCCTTGCTCACTAAGTTGCCTCATTGTTTGGACTTAATAAAGTCAAAGTTAAGTTTACTGATACCGTGCCTCGGTTGTGCTTTGTCCGAACTCAAGGATCATGAATCTATTTTATTTCTGGTCAGGATTTTGGGGGTGCTTTACCTGCAGGCAGGTAAAGCATACCGGGTGATTTATACCGGGTGATTAATCAGGCGGGTCCCACGTGGACTGACTGCGTTGAACCAGGTGGGTCCCACGTGGACTGACTGCATTGAATGGGCGGGTCCCTCTTGGGACTGGCTGCATTGGAGTTACTAATCAGGCGGGTCCTTCTCAGGACTGACTGCATTTAATTTCTAGATTTACTAATAAAACAGATCTTAATCCGGAACCT
This sequence comes from Nyctibius grandis, assembly GCF_013368605.1. Taxonomy (NCBI): domain Eukaryota; kingdom Metazoa; phylum Chordata; class Aves; order Nyctibiiformes; family Nyctibiidae; genus Nyctibius; species Nyctibius grandis. The sequence goes on from NC_090662.1 coordinate 35,145,796, forward strand.
GACAACTTTACAGGAAGGAGGAGTCCTAACCAAGGAACTTTTAATATACAGCACACGTAATGTTCTCTACTGGGGATGAATAGGGTTTGGGAAGAAACACAGAAGACCATCTTTCTGGACAAATAGTACTCATAAAACCATGGGCTGAGACTTTATCCTGAAACCTTATCCTAGAAAAACCTGGCATGGGAGAGATTAGCCACAAGAGTCCCTTTAAGCTTTTTAACTCAAACCCTGAATTCAGATTTCATGGTGGTACAGGACTTCTACATGCAAGAGCAGATGCCTTTAAGCAAATGTACTACAAAAGCATGGAAGAAAACCAAAACTGTTTCTACAAGCAGGCACAGAGACAAAAATTACTGCCAAAATAACTTTTACTAAGTTAATGGAAAGGTTCCAATATTTTAGATTTTCCATATATCCTAAAATTGACATGGCGAAGGTTTCCTTGGGGACAACAGATCCCTCCCCACACACTAAGCCCAAAACTTAGATCACGTGTAATCTACTTGTGCCAAAGAGCATCTGTCTATTGACAAAGATATTTCTCACTGTGAGTGAATAAACCCATTCTAATTACCTGGACCTTCCGGTTACCTTTCCATAATATGAAGATGCTTGTGTTTCAGGGACAAGACCTTAGAGATCGCTACGAAAAGGTAGAAACTGTGGTGATTGCATACAAGAAAGGAGGTGGTAGAGGAAAGCGAATGTCATGGGCAAACAGGGTAATTAGGATACTTAATTCCTCACCTTCTGTAATGCCCTCAGGCTGAGGGACTGGGTGGAGGCTTGTGTCAGATAGCCTCACCCTGGAATCAGGGAAGTGACTGAGAGGTGTCAAAGTCAAGCGCAGGCAAAAAGACCTCAGCCTCCCAGCTTACAGAGGAACTGATAGGAGGCTATCCCCATGTGGAAAATCATCTTTAGAATATGGTGTCATTAGCCATTGATGATATGATGGTGTAAAACATAAGGTTGCCCAGAACGCAATTACTGACAGGAGGGCTTGGATCCAGCCACGCGGCATCCAGAGATTGACTGTCTCAAAGAAAATACACCAGAGTCACTGTTTAGTTGGATTTGCCATAAGCGTAAGGGAGAGCCTTCCACTCTGCTTGTATTTTGAGGACATTTATATGCAAACATTGCCCTATGAGCAATCAAACACGCTAGGCTTTTAGGTGACTGAAGGGGGCTAATTTTAATCAGCTTGGTTGACCAGAAGAGCATGATTAACAAGTCAAATGGCACTACTGTTACCAATTTTTGCATCATCAAGAATTTTTCAGGATAAGGATGACTTCAAGTCACTAACTTCATTGCTGTCTTCTTGTTTTTCATTTAAAGTTCTTTCAACTAGTTAATAAATCCCTTATATGGCCTTGACATTTTCCCTCTTTAAACAAGCTGAAAAAGAGAGACAACGTTTATTTCCACAGCTTATTTGATACAAGCTTCTATTCAGCCCTGGATCACAAGACAGTAGCTGGGAAGTAGTGAATGCTTTTTCCACAATGGTGAAAATGAATGCAGATCTTGAATACAATTTGGCAGAGAGTTGTTCAAGCTGTTGTCTGCCAGTACTTATGAGAACACACAGAGCAAAAGTGAAAAGAAAGTAACTTTTGGAAACCTCCTAATCAATTTTGTTGGGCTAGATGGATTCCTTCCCAGAAATGAAAGACAGAAGGGCCTTGTACCAGTCTCTGAAGTTCAAACTTTTTATTTTGATCATGCAATACCTACCTAAAGGCCTTCTTTTCTGCTCAAACTGATATTGGCAAACTGAAAGTAGCCAGAATTAGAAATGCTGACTGAGGAGCAGAAGCAGAGGTAACCATTATTCACATATCACCCAAAACTTTCGAATAGACAATACCCTACACATGCAATGTGCAGATGCTACAACAGTCAGTTGACTGAAGGTAATTTGCTTTAGAATCATCAAGTACCTCAAGTTGAAAGGGACCCATAAAGATCATTGAGCTCAACTCTCTGCTCCTCGCAGGACTACCTAAAACGAAACCATATGACCAATAGCATCATCCAGGTGCTCCTTGAACTCTGACAGATTTGGTGCCATGGGCACTTCCTTGGGGAGCCTGTTCCAGGGACCAGCCACCCTCTCAGTCAAGAAGCTTTTCCTAATGTCCAATACGAACTTCTTTGATCATTGTCAGAGCACCTTAGAGGTTACTAACAAGAGTAACTAACACAGTGGATTTTTAAGATATATTAGCTAGGAAAAATAATTTAGAATTATATTTGTATTTGCATCAGAAACCCTATTACAGGATGTTTTCCTGCTCAGTCAGGAAACTGAACATACATCACTTACTATCTAGTGATTTCTCTTATACTAACCACAGAATAACACTTAGTGATTAAATTATTCAAGCAATAATTTCAAAGAAATATGTTTCAGGAAAAACAACATTCTTTCCCGGACATATTCACAAGTAGTTGGAATGGCAAGGAATAAATCTTAAATAGATCCAGCTTTGGCTGGGATTCACCTTAGCTCACATTAGGCGTCCACATTGTGACACTTGCTTCTGAGCTAATTTCATAGTCTCTATGAGCAGAGAAAAAAACAACTACGCTTAGAGTACAATTTATTTGATTTGTGTTATATGCCTACCTTAGGATGAGATGAATTACATTTCAGAATTCTGGAAATCCCTATTTTCCTCATTTCATTTAAATGGTGGTCTACCATTATTAGTCCAGAGAATTTCAATGCTATGAATCCAACATATGTCTTCAGTAACGGAACTATAACCTTTCCTCATGCATGGACTCCTTTGTTATGTAGCACCAAAGAATATCTGAAAAGCAGTACCTGGCATATTGTAGAAATAACAGCCAAAAAAACTTCTCTTTCATTACAAAGTTATGAGTGTTAACATTACTGAAGAGAAAAAAAAGAATTGAGTGGTAGCTAAATTTTACATGGAAAGAACAGAAATAACTATAGGCTACTTCAGAACAGGTTATCCAATATAACTATACACAGACCATCACGAATAATTACATATTTCTACACCAATACAAGATTGTAACTTAAAGGATTACCATGTAAAAAGCAATCTTCTACAGGCCAGTTCAAGGACACTGCAGACAAAAGCTAGGGCACTCTGATGGAAATAACTCTGCACCATTATTAGGGTCTTTTCTTCACTTCAGCAGAAACATTTGCATAGAAGGGACCTCTGAAGGTCACCTGGTCTGACCCCCCTTCTCAAGCAAGGCCACCTAAGTCCCTTCCAACCTCAACCCTTCTGTGATTCTTTGAATTTTTAGAAGTTCTAGGAGCTACTTTGCTTGCTGCTATTCCTAACCTGCCTTTGGTCTCTGCTGCTTAGGCTCTAAGATACATTTCTTCTTATTCAGTTTACCAGCTATTTTACATTCGTGAAAAGTGGGTGCAGCATTTGCCAACATCAGTCGTTCAAGTCTCAGAAGTTACTTTTTCGCTGTCACGCCTATGTTCAATCAGGATATTAAAACGTTAGAAGCTGGGGGAGGGAGTGGTGTTCTTACTAGTGTCTTCATATTGATCATCCTACACTTGTACAGGCAACTTTTTGCTCAAAACGAACACAATAGGGGTAGAGGGCATTCATTTTTTGTTTGAATTAATACCTTATCACAGCCTCTCTGAACCTTGTAGCATGACCCCAAAGGGAATAAAGGACTGGGGTACCTCCTCTTTCTGACAAGATGTCAGACTCCAACACACCTCCAAGACATTAGCTCTAAGATGATATTATGGCATCTGCACTTACCAGTGTGAGCTGACTTGAAATGACCATCTACCAGGCAATGCTTATTTCCACCCCTCCCATTCACATGTTTTCGGGTTCCGGATTTAAGGTCCGCCTCCAAAGCAAATTTAGAAATAAAATGCAGACAGCCGCCCCCGCCGTCCGCCCCCCCCCAGAGAGAGAGAGGGAGGGAGAGAGAGAGAGAGAGAGACCCGCCTAATTAGTCAAAAAGGAGCAAATCTAGAAATAAAATGCAGACTATCCCTCTTCCAAGAGAGAGATCCGCCTAATTAGTAATTCCAGTGCAGCCCACGTGCGGCGTGCCTGGTTCAATGCAGACAGCCCGCGCGCAGGGCCCGCGAAAATTATAAATAATTCCAGTGCAGCCCACGTGTGGTGTGCCTGGTTCAATGCGAACACCCGGTATGCTTAACCTGCCTGTAGGTAAAGCATCCCCAAAAAATCCTGACCTGAAATATTAAAGATTCGTGATCCTTGAGTTCGGACAAAGCACAACCGAGGCACGGTATCAACAAACTTGGCTCTGACTTTATTAGGTCCGACACTGAGGCAACTCAATATTCAAGGAAAAGAGAGAGAGAGAGGTAAAAGAAAGAAAGAAACAGAGAAAACAGTTGAAAGAGAAAGAAAAAGAAAATATTCACCACCCTGAGATCCAGCAGCGTCCCGCGGGAAATGCTTCCTTCCTACTTGGAAGATGGCGGTGAGGGTTCCGCGTGTTCGAGCGATCCAGCCTCTTTTATAGAGTTTTTCGGCAGAGTCATGTGACTGGGAGCCGTCAGTCAACAGTTCGCACCAATCACAGGTCCGAAGGCGGGACATGTCCGGTTCCTGCGCCGTAGGATTGGCCCCTTGCCAGGCTGTCACCGGAGACACGCATCCGGAGGCGGGTGGAGGGCGGGCGCCTAGCTTATTGCGCCGTCTTACGTTGCCAGGCTCAGGCATTCCAGGCAGCCGCCATAAGATGTCGCCCGAGCACGTGGTTTACGATTTCTGAGACAATGCTCAAAAGGAAGGGGACAGATTCCCACACATGTTCCTTCCTCCTGCCCACTGACTACAGCAGGCTTGAAATCTGTTGGTTCTCCTGGGGGAAGTCTCCTATACTGAGTTGGTTAGCCTGCTTCATATTCTCTGTGTGAACCCACAAGGTCAAAGACTGGAAGCAAAGGCATTATCTTCTGGAACAGTTCATGAAAGTTTTGCCAAACCTGGAGGTGAAAATACAAAGATTAACTGCAGATACGCCAGTTTTGTCCAGTACTCCATCTGGCAGACAAGCATCTTAGAGAGTGATGCAAAGAAGACAGTGCCAAGTGAAGTTTCAACAAGATAAAAATAACAAAAGGTAAAAATTAGAAATTACTAAATTATGTAGAAATTACCATAATGTTCACATTGCAAAATTGACAAGTGTTCCATCTGGGGGAAAAAAGAATCCCTGCAGCTGACAGAACGAGGGACTAAGAATACAATGCTGTAATTTTTGGAATAAATTAAGAACAAAGGAAATAAAACTGGTTTCACTAGTAATGATAATGTTGTTGATAATGCAAAAACATTCAATTAAGACTTCTGCATTCAGAAATAAAATACGTTTGTATCACATGAGGATGTTGAAATACTTTCTTGTCCATTAGCAAACCAGAAGAAAGTTAAACAAACATTGACCAGGTATAAATATTTCAAAATCAGCAGATCTAGATAATTTACAGCAGGAAACCACGAAAGAATTTCCTGAAGAATGCTGCTATTATGAGGTCAAATAAATCTTAGCATTCACAGAAAATTCCAGAAGATAACCTAAATGATTTTAGTATCATTCAAAATACTAAGTTACTCGTAGTCAGACTACTATGAGACTATTCCCACATAAAAATAATTACAAAATTTGCAGCACAATTAACTGGAAGAGAATTAAAAGAAAATACTAAAATCAGAAGTAATCAATGTGGTTTCCAGGAAAATAATGCTTGTCAAACAAATCTGATATTTATTCCTGAATATATTTTTTTGTTCCATGAAGTTGAAATTATGTTATGCAGAGAAAAAATAGAAACATTAAACTCTTGCAAGATTAACTGGCCACTCTCAACAAGTAATCTTTTATAGAAAAGTGTTATCAAAGAGCTGTTTCCAGCGATGTTATAAAGGACATAACATTATTAAAATCTTCCATCAGTGATCTGGAAGTAAATATAAAATCATGGCAGATGAAGTTTGCGGTGACAATACCTGGCAAATGATGAACAATGATAATGACATCAGTTGCACAGATGAATCTGCATTACTGCAGTGAAATGGCACCAGGCTGAGCTTACTTCAACAAAGACAAATGCCACCACACTGAGGAATGCAGATCTTAGCCCAGGAATGGAAAGCATGCTAACATGAGCATTCAATGTATACATTCAGAAAGGACCAAGAAAATTTTACCTATGTGTTAAAAATTACCAAGTCCTTAACTATACTGAAATCCTGTATACCATCCTGGTGCCCATATTTTAAGGAGGAGTCCGGAAAACTGATGAAGGTAGAAAAAAAGAGCCACAAAACTTGAATGACACATAATTTTAGTGTGAGAGAGTTCATGAGCTCAATTTGTTTGGCTTATCCAAAAGGAAACTAAGAAGTGATTTGATTACAACATCTAAGTACCTCCACAAGGAGATACTGCAGGATATTAAGGAGCTCTTTGCCCGGGTGGAGAGAGGCATAAAAAGAATCAATGTCTAGAAGCTAACGCCAGAGGAATTCAAATGAGACTTGAGGCACACACTCGTCACCATGAGAATGATGAACCACCGCAACAAACTGGCAGAGGGAAGTATTTTCCCTCTTCATGCCTTCAAACCAGGACTGGACGTTTCTCTGAAAGCTATGATTTAGCTGGACACAAGTTATGCTTTAGTGAAATTACTGGTTCAGTACAGAGGTAACAGGGAGAAATTTAATGGCTTGTGATACATGACAGATGAGACTAGATGAACTAACACACACCCCAAGGCTAAACTCTATTAATTGATTTATCGGCGCTTTATGCTGCCATCCATTGCTACAGTATTTGAGCACTTTCATATTAAATCAATAGCAACAGCAAAATCCCTCGTGGACCTCAAGGAGCTTCTGGAAGTTTTGCTTTTAGGAATAAAACTAATTAGGGGAGGATTTTTGAGGTATTCTAGAGGAGGTCAGAAGGTCTGTATTTATCCTTCTTGTTATAGGCTATATATTACTATATTTCCTTTGTGCTTATATAGTATTTTGAAGCAGCGAGCTAGTGATTTCCGTGAGGCACAGTACTGCTAAATGGTTCTGTTTAAGGAACACAGTTAATGTTTGTCTCCTCTAACACTTGCAAACGTGCCAAGTGGGTATCATGACCGAACTGCCTCAGAGCTCTGCTTTTCAGTGTTGTTTAGGGTAATGGACACTTGCTTTGCTGAAATTAAGAAAAAATGTTTGCATCCTCAGAGTCATAATTTAGATGAAAAGGAAGAGTAGTAGTAGGACCAATGCACAATATGATCTAGTCCTTAAAAATTACGTATTTTCAGAGACAAGATACCTCTCTAAGAGGATAATGTGTCTGTTCTACAACAACTCTCATTCCAAAGCAATTGGATTTTTGTATCTAACAGTTATTCTAGACTTATGCTATAGGATGCAGTATCCTCAAAATACATGTATTTTGCAAAAAGGTATTAATTCAACCTTAGACTCTAAAAATTATAAAAATACAAAAGTATTTTTTGTACAAAAGTACACAATGTACTATTTGACAAGTGTACGTTAACAAAACAGCTTTAATTAATTTAGACACTGCTTGAAGTCTAAAACACAAAAAATTGAGCAAATTCTCTAGATGTTTCATTTTTCTTACAACACTTTATTCTTCAAGCCAAATCAGTTTTCATTAATTACACCCTATCCTTCTGGCCAAAGAAAGATCAAGGTAGGCAAACAGGATTACTGCAAAAATACAATATTGATCTATTTTTTAAGCAATATTGTACCATTACTTATTTTTGCTGGTTTATTCATTGCTTTTACAGACCAGTGAAGAAGGTACTTCTCAAAACCCTGTGCATTTCAATAGGCTATTTGCAGCCATTAATTTTTCAGCTAGAACAATTTTACATACTGTGCACTCTCTATTGCATTCCGTAATCCCTCTAAAACTTCCTTTTGGCTTTTTGAAGTCGTAAATCAATCCACCTTCTCTCTTTGTACGTGCACAGAAAAAAGAGTTGACTGAAGACTGCTTTTCCCTCAGAGGTTGTCCAGCACCTACATGGACAGGACAGAGACCAAGCCCCTCACTGCACACCAGGTGCCCTAGCTCTTGTCTTTTGCTCATGCTGTTCTCCGAAGCCCTGCTGAGCCTGCCTGCCTCAGGCAAGCAGAACAGCTCAGATCACCTCTGCTTAATTGTAATAGCTTCATCAGCCAAGCTTTCTTCCTGAAAGCACGCCTCTAGTAAAAAGCCTTTATCGCTACAGAAAAATAAATAAATTAAAATTTTGTAATAGTCTACACAAAGCTGAAAGGAAAACTAAGTTTATTCCTCGAGTTACAGCCAAAAACACACTGCACTGCTTAGGAACTACTCTGGGTCAAGAACACACTTACGTGCCCTGGCATGTGCTCATCCATTAGCACTGTGGAGAAAGCAGCGTGCCCACTCCAGGGTACCCTTTTGGCTTGAAGTGGTACAGTTAGCTTATTACACAGCCCATCTCTGAAAGCACGTACCTGGTGGCATAAGCAATATTGGCTGATGGGCGTAACAGCTACCAAGGTCCAGAAAAATTATCAGGAGAAGAACAGATGGAGTGACACGAAGTCCTGGAAAAGACAGGCAGCAAGGAGACTGGAGGGGTAGCAGAGAAAGGAGGCAAGCCAGGAACAGCAAGCAGGAAAGATGAGCGCCCGTGACAGGCACTAAACCCCCAATACTGATATTTGCTGGGAGGCCTACTCAGCCAGCTATCCTCAGTCCAGGAGGTTCCTCCAGTGCATTGATGATAACTTTCTGATACAAATGGTGGATAAGCCAACTAGGAGAGGAGCGTTGCTGGATCTTGTTCTCACTAACAAGGAGGGTCTGGTTGAAGCGGTGAAGGTTGAGGGCAGCCTTGGTTGTAGTGACCGTGAGATGGTGGAGTTCAGGATCTCATGTGGCAGGACCAGAATAGCTAGCAGAATCACAACCCTGGACTTCAGGAGGGCCAACTTTGGCCTTTTCAAGCAATTGCTAGGGGAAATCCCATGGGACAGGGTACTAGAAGGTAAGGGGGCCCAAGATAGTTGGTTAGCATTCAAGGACTGCTTCTTCCGAGCTCAAGATCAGAGCATTCCAACAGGTAGGAAGTCAAGGAAGGGTACCTGCATGGTTAAACAGGGAACTGCTGGGCAAACTCAAGGGGAAGAAGAGGGTGTACAGATCATGAAAGGAGTGGCTGGCCACTTGGGAGGAATATAAGTCTGTTGTCAGAGGATGTAGGGAGGCAACTAGGAAAGCTACGGCCTCCTTGGAATTAAACCTTGCAAGGGAGATCAAGGACAACAGAAAGGGCTTCTTCAAATACATTGCAGGTAAAACCACCACTAGAGGCAATGTAGGCCCACTGATGAATGAGGTGGGGGCCCTGGAGACAGAGGATAAAAAGAAGGCGGAGTTACTGAATGCCTTCTTTGCCTCTGTCTATACTGCTGGAGGCTTTCCTGAGGAGCCCTGGACCCCTGAGGCCCCAGAGGAAGTCAGGGTAAAGGAAGAGTCTGTCTTGGTTGATAAGGGCTGGGTCAGGGACCAATTAAGCAATCTGGATATCCATAAATCCATGGGCCCTGATGGGATGCACCCGCGGGTGCTGAGGGAGCTGGCGGAAGTCATTGCTAGGCCACTCTCCATCATCTTTGCTAAGTCGTGGGCAACGGGAGAGGTGCCTGAGGACTGGAAGAAAGCGAATGTCACTCCAGTCTTCAAAAAGGGCAAGAAGGAGGACCCGGGGAACTATAGACCGGTCAGCCTCACCTCCATCCCCGGAAAGGTGATGGAGCAACTTGTTCTTGGTGCTGTCTCTAGGCACATCAAGGATAGGGGGATCATTAGGGGCAGTCAACATGGCTTCACCAAGGGGAAGTCATGCTTAACCAACTTGATAGCCTTTTATGAGGACGTAACACGGTGGATTGATGGTGGTAAAGCTGGGGATGTGGTCTATCTCGATTTCAGTAAAGTGTTTGACACGGTCTCCCACAGCATCCTCGCAGCTAAACTGAGGAAGTGCGGTCTGGATGATCGGGTAGTGAGGTGGATTGTGAACTGGCTGAAGAAAAGAAGCCAGAGAGTGGTGGTCAATGGGACAGACTCCAGTTGGAGGCCTGTATCTAGTGGAGTCCCTCAAGGGTCGGTACTGGGACCAGTACTATTCAATATATTCATTAATGACTTGGTGTCACGGCTTAAAGCTGGGCTGGCGATTAAACCTGCGGCAGATGCCCTCTGTTATCCCCCCCCCTCCCCCCAGAGGGAAAGGGAAAGGGAAAAGGGAGAGGGACTTCTGGGTTGGAAAATTAAAACAGTTTTAATAAACTATAATAATGAAAAAAAAAGCATAATAATAATAATAAAAATAATCAAATATATACAAATATATATACAAAACCAAGATTGAGCTACCCTGAAGTCAGCCACGTCACCACCGGCACTGCAGGGCAGGCTCCGGGAAGGCCCAGCCTGGGCCTAGCGATGGTCGAGAGCTGGATTCAGGAACGCACGGATCAGGATCGGGGGCAGCAGGAAAACAGACGGAGTCCTCCCTGGACACCGGCCATAGCAGAAAGAGAGCGAGACCCTCGTGATCCCCCCACTTTATACTGAGAATGACGTGTATGGGATGGAATACCCTCGTTGGTCAATTTTGGGTCACCTGCCCTGTCTGCTCCCCACTGCAGCTGCGACCCCCCTTCGGCTCTTCACTCGTAAGCAATGAGGAATTCAGCAGTGACCTTGGTTTCTCTCAAGAATAAGTACAGCAAGAGCCTTTCTGCACAACATCCCTACCGGTGCCTCAGTGATAACTACAAACTTCGAGCGTTATCAGTCCTGGAAGCAGACACTGTCTGCAAAAACATGCAGTTAGTTTCAGAAAATGCAGTTACTTAAAGGAGACTTAGCTGAAAGTAAAAATCACTGAAAGAAAAATCGGCCTAGTTTAGGCCAAACCAGGACACTTGGATGGGGGAATAGAGTGCACTGTCAGCAAGTTCGCTGATGACACCAAACTGGGAGGAGTGGCTGATGCACTGGAAGGCTGCGCTGCCATTCAGAGAGACCTAGACAGGCTGGAGAGTTGGGCGGGGAGAAATTTAATGAAATATAACAAGGGCAAGTGTAGAGTCCTGCATCTGGGCAAGAACAGCCCCATGTACCAGTACAAGTTGGGGACGGACCTGTTGGAGAGCAGCATAGGGGAAAGGGAACTGGGGGTCCTAGTGGATGACTAGCAGGGTCCTAGCAGGATGACCATGAGCCAGCAGTGTGCCCTTGTGGCCAAGAAGGCCAATGGCATCCTGGGGTGTAGTAGAAGGGGTGTGGTTAGCAGGTCAAGAGAGGTTCTCCTCCCCCTCTACTCTGCCCTGGTGAGGCCGCATCTGGAATATTGTGTCCAGTTCTGGGCCCCTCAGTTCAAGAAGGACAGGGAACTGCTAGAGAGAGTCCAGCGCAGAGCCATGAAGATGATTAAGGGAGTGGAACATCTCCCTTATGAGGAGAGGCTGAGGGCGCTGGGTCTCTCTAGCTTGGAGGAGACTGAGGGGTGACCTCATTAGTGTTTATAAATATGTAAAGGGCAAGTGTCATGAGGATGGAGCCAGGCTCTTCTCAGTGACATCCATTGACAGGACAAGGGGCAACAGGTGCAAGCTGGAACACAGGAGGTTCCACATAAATACGAGGAAAAACTTCTTTACGGTGAGGGTAACTGAACACTGGAACAGGCTGCCCAGAGAGGTTGTGGAGTCTCCTTCTCTGGAGACATTCAAAACCCGCCTGGACGCGTTCCTATGTGATATGGTCTAGGTAATCCTGCTCCGGCAGGGGGATTGGACTAGATGATCTTTCGAGGTCCCTTCCAATCCCTAACATTCTGTGATTCTGTGAATACATCAAGTTTACCCACTAGACTAGTGAAAAATATCAAATCAAAGAGAAATTACACACCCGGGGTAGCAAAAGTGGGTTTTATTTCTTGGGTTTAGATCTGCAGTCCCGATTCTCCTTGGATAACACTAACCACGGCATAAAAATGTAAAACAAAACTTAAAATAAAACATAGCAGTATATTTTAAAATGAAAAATAGGAGTACCAGTGACTAGTCAGAAACCGCATGACAACATACTTCTCAAGTTTCACTATATCCGACAGGCAAGCAGAGTGTCTCCTAGGCACCACCTGCTCAGTGAGACACAGTAAGTTAGCATTATAAGGCTAAAACATCAGCTTTAATTAAATTTAATTTTCTAGTCTTAAATCATGAGTTAAAATTGATGATATTGCTTTAATTTTTTTTGGAAGCCTAAAAAAAACCCCACGCCCTAAATACTCATTAATTCAACCACAAAGATTTGCAGTTTAGGATAACTTCTACATCTACTTCTATACTTCAAAGCAATTCACATGAATATTACAGATTGATTTAATGCGCATTGCTCCAGTAAAATGTGTACACAAATGACTGGCACAACATTAAGATTTATAAGACATAGACATAAAAGGAAAATGAACCTGTTGTACCCAGATTATAATTCTGAGAATGAGGATATGACATTAAATGACCCAAAGGAAGAATAGGAGAGAAAGTGACCTCCCAGAATATGAAGGTAGTAGAAAATGCATTCGGCTATTCTAATAAATTGTTCATCTCAGTTGGTTTAATAATTTAATACAAACTAAATAAAATTGAAAGGCCATTTAGGAATACACAAAAAGCATTTTTAGAAATCAGTGTTTGATGCTAGAAATAAGTGGGGAAATCAAAGACAGAGCAATCTAGCAGCACTTCTTCAAGCGGAGAGGAAGCCACAGGTAAGTTCCACGTCTGCACTCCATGACCTTATAGAAGTCTGAAGTGCAGAAACAATCACTAGCAAACAAACTTCACAGTCTCTTTCTTTCCCTAGTAAAATTCTCTTTGGTTTCAAGGGGACATTTATTAAAGCAAACTCCCAAATTTTTGCTTTGCTCTAAAAAGACAAACAAATCAATAAATTATCTCTGTAAAACAGCACAGAGGGAAAAAAAGGGGAATCTGAGTGAGAATATTAGTTTAACGGGTACCTTGAAAAGCAGTCATGACTCTTAAAGACTGTAGATTTAGATTATTCTTACACGCTTCTAACGGACTTACTTTGGGAACATAATATGCCTGTAACATTACAAGCGTACCTGGCACTCTTAGAACAGCAACAAACTATATCAAACCTGATGAGTCCTGCTCTTGTAGACCTGTTCTGATGAACAGTGCAAGGAAACTGCCTTGACTTTTAATCTATGAGTAAGGTCCATATCCAGTGAAAGCGTGCTCCTAAATGAAGGTGTTAATGTGTCAGGCGAAGCTATCAAGTTTATTCCCCTCTGGCTTTGACCCAGACATAGAAAGTTGGGGTTTGGTGGTTGGGTTTTATTTTTAAGTGTCATGGAAGTCTAAAGACAGCACAGCAGGAACTCACAAGAACATCCAAATAACTGCATCTTTTCCCCTCCCCTTTCAGCATGACCCTTAGAAAACTACTAAAACCAGTATCACTAAATAGCAGCAAGTGGGCAGTTATTACTGGTTTCAAAGAGTTTAGATAGGGTGATACTAACGATCTACAGTGATGACTTTATGGTTCCTTTCCTTGGTGTTCACAATAAACAAGGAACCAGTCCTTTAAGAGATACCTGCCCGTCCTTCCACGTAAGGGGTTGACACAGGAAAAGTCAAACTATTTGATTGAACCAAGAATGCTAACCCTTACATCTACCAAATCAGATTTCAGACTCCAAGGATAGAATTCTATTTCAAAATTGTTAATTGTATTTCAGAAACCTGTAGTTCTCTAGTTTCTGTTGTGAAAAATTCTGCATTCCTTGTTATCTCACTATTTTATCCCTATAGATCCAGCTGGAAACTAAAAGAGGGCAATAAAATCAAAGATGGACATCTAAAAGTGGAAATAGACTAGGTCCCTGGTTTGTGCAACTAAGGTGGCACCCAGATATGGGATGAGCATTTAAAATCCAGATCTCGAAGAAGTGACAGTCACTGCTCTGACTAAAGGAACTTGCAGTCATATAGATCAAGTAGGCAGACAGCAGCCAAGCGTCTATCATGAAAGAGGACAGGGTTAATACTAATTGATTCAGGGAAGAAACTACCAGATGATCACCCGAGGAACATAACGACTTTACTAAATGCTCAAAAATTCTTCCTACATGAACATCCTCAAAAAGCAATCTGAAGGGGAAAAAAAAAAAATAATCCAACCACAGTAGGACTACACGTCCTCCTTTAATTACAGGTCTCTGCAAAGAGACCTGTAATAATATCTCCTGTAATTTTTATAGGTATTCAAATGAAAGAAGAGCTTAGTGATTATCTTTTAAAAGCAGTGCAGGGAAAAGGAGGAGGGGAGAAGAAAGAAGCCTCGTAGAAATTTGCTACCAAATATACAGGAAGATGCACATTCATAAGTTTAAATGAGGACTCTCTGAAGAATTGAATGCAGCTGCGAATATAGCAACTGCAGAACTGAAGAGACACAACTGAACTACTTCAACGCAAGAATTTCCAATTACTTAATATTCTTTCAAGAAACTTAAAATTTTAATAGCCCCACAAAGGCTTAAAAATACTCTGGAGAACCACAAATCTTAAATTTTAAGATAACCTTGGAGGACAAGCTGTTCTTATATAGATCCACTAAGTGGTTACAAGAGAGAGATTTTGAGAACTACTTTAAATGAGATTTTCTCCTCACTTCCTGAAGTGGAAAACTCACTATTACCTCTGCAAACATGTTCTGTTTTTAAACCTGAGTAATAGTTTCTAGTAGTCTACTAGGACTACAAAGCAACTGTGAGACAATCTGCATTTCTATAGAAAATTATCCTGCATTATTTAAGATTTGGCAGTTAAACAGAGAAAGTAAGCTGTAAGTATTTCTCTGTAGAGCTAAACTTGGATCAAACAACATTATTCTTTTTTTTTTCTGAGGGAACTTAAATATATACACTAGTGTTTAATTTTTAAAAATTTGCCTTGCTGGGTTCATGCTTTGCCTGCTTGGGCAACCTAAGCAAATAACTTGCTGTTACTTGTGCAAAACTTTGTAGGAATTTAAGTTATTCTTCTCAAATATATAAATTCAGCTGGACAGAACTGAAGTGCCAAAAAAGAAATGGAACATAAGATAGCCAAAGAGATTAGAAACAATGACAGAAAAATACTTAAGGTTCCTTTTGAAAAACACGAGTTATGACATCACTTCTGAGTGTTTCTGTGCACAGAAGTGCTCAGACTGACAGCAACAGCCCCATATGACACATCTAAGATGTGTTCCAAGATCCATGGTGATGAGCAGTACATTCCCATTACTTCATACTTCTATTTTGGATATTGTTAAACCTGCTTGATAGTTGAAAATCTTTTAATTTGAAACAGAAACTAGTCAATGAAAAAGAACTTAAGACTTCTAAGAAATGGAAATTCGAGATATGTCCATGCATTTGGAGATACCTTCATAAATCAGGTAGGAGAAACCAGAAGTCTAGTGTCTTCCTACAGATAAGCTAGAAAAGTAGAAGACAGATTTTACCCCTCAGTTTCAGCCCATTTAATCCACCACAAATACCATCACATCCATAAATGTGAGTAAATAAAGCAGTGGTGTTTCATTCCTATTCGCACTCAAAATAAGAGCCCAATAATGCACATATAGATAATTCATGACACCTTCAGCTTTGCCTCTTATATGTTCTGTTTCTAAACATTCCAAGCAGACCCAGACCCTTCCTTCCTCCCACAACTACAATGGAGTTATTTCCTTTTCCATGCTGTCTAGATGGGAAGTATAATTTGTGAGGACAAAAAGACAGACAACTGGCTTCTCAGTCATCCCATTATGGAAAGTGCACAGACGGAAGCGTGGAAAGTCTGTGTGGTTGGAGTATGTTTAGTACGGACAGAAACCTGCTGCAAATTAACAAAAATTTTGACGGTTCAGTTTTCCAAACAACGTTTTGCCAGAAGTTTATAGCTTGACCAAATTTAGGTCAAAACCAGCAAAAGGCAACTCCATATTGCTTTAAAGTCTGTTTAAAATCAGAGTAAGGAGAAATAAAACATTTTTCTCTCTAAACCTCTTAACCATTCTAAAATTAAATCAAAAGCTTACCAAAACCAACTCAACTGGCATTAAAGGTCACCTTCAGTCTAAATTTTGGCAAAACTACAAATAACTGGAAAGACATTTTCATAAGGCTCATACAGCCTTATTAACAGGCAAAGGTATAGTACCTTACACATGGATGTTTTGGTCTCATTAAGGGATAACTGGCCTTTCATACTACATACAAAGAGAAATAGAATTTCATACAAATGAGATAACACATCTTCAAATAGGTATCTCATACCATGAGACTGTGATCCCTTTCAACAGACAGAATAATGGTACCGTGATATAGAGACAAATCAAGCATGATGAAGACAGATTTATCTTAACCTGAATGTACATTTCCTGATGTTTACATTTTTCTATGAAACTTTACACTTCTATTAGCATTACATAATTTCATAATAAATAAATCAGTAAAAAAGATTTCTAAAGTTTTATAATTTGTCAGGTCCTGTTTTGTTGGTTACTAACTACATCTGCAGAAAAAGCAATGTTTCTAAAACTAGACAGCAATAAAGATTCACAGGCTAGATGAAAGTTTCTACACTTGTATGCATACAACCTTACAAATCAGGTATTGAAATGCTTGAGAGTATAACTGGTTTCTATCACACTACTTGGTTTTCCAGTCTTCTTATTGTCTCCAAATGTTTCTTTGTAAGTCAAATTTGTTTTTAAAGGTAGGTCATCTTTCTAAATTTACGACATAGGGATTACAGAACTAAAAATTTATTTGAAACAGACAAATACTCTGCGAAGTTACTTAACAGAAGCTACTAAGCACTTGCTGGTTTAAGTTTTCTAAAGTGTTCATGAGTGTTACTTGGGAATGGATAGTTTAGGTGAGCAATTTAAGTTTATATTACTAAAAAATAAACAAAAACTATAGCATAAGGCAGTATATTCTCCTATTTGTAATATGCTAAGTAAACATCTCTTGAAATAAACACAAAGTAAGAATTTTTATCCTATAAGCTTCAATATTGACCTTTTTTGTTCTAATCCCCCACAAAAAATGAAATTTAAGTTGAAAGGTTGCTGCTAATGTTCACATTCCACTTTTTTTCTAAAATGGCTCATTGGGTTTTAAGCAGTATCTTCACATGCATACAACGTACTAAAAATCAACTCAAACCTGAAAGCTTCTGCAAAGACAAACACAAAAAACGGGCTGAGAGAACTTTTAAATACAAACGCACAGTACAAGTAAAAAAAAGCTGAAGACAAATTGATATAAAAATCAGTATTTATGTAAAAAAATAATGCATTGCATATTGTAAAATCAGTCAATAACAGTATTCACCTTCACACAGATTTCTAGATTTTCAGACTCCAAAAGGTTACATAGCAAAGAGACGAGACCATAACTACATGCGAGGCAGACTGCTTTCTAGTTTCCATCCCAGAAGTTTACACCCTGAGCCAGCAGGGAGATTAGGAGCAGAATATAAACTCTGCTTACAATGGCGTGTGTTTTTCTACTGCTGAAGCATTCACCCAGTTCACATGGATCTGGGAGCCAGAGTCAGCCTGCTTTCGACAAAGAAACAGCCAAAAAATTAAGCTTCTAAAAAGGGGCTGGAATGAAGGTGCAAATCAGTGAGTGGATCCCTCCATTTTCAACACACAGGAACTTTTCTGGAATCCAAAAAACTCACTTTATGAAGACTTCACTCAGTTAGTTTATCCAAGTTCAAATACACTTTACAAATACATTTCATACCATGCAAGTTTAAATAATATTTTACTGTAACACTAGAACTCAGCCTTTTTCTTCATGTTTTTCTCTGAAAAAAAAATCTGTATTACATAAACAGAACATTTTTTTTCACTAAGATAACTAAAGAAAGCCTAATCCTTACCTGTTGTAAATCACTATCACCCTATTGACAGTAATGCATTCATGTAGTTGAGGGTATGCCCCAAAACTATTTTAAAGCCATGTTATTAAAAAAATATGGTAACAGGATACCTTCTCTAAGAAATCCATCTAATATACAGTCTGATGAAGCATCAGAACTCTTATTACAGCTCTTCACTTTTAGGTACTAAATACTCCATAATAATCATCAGGTAATGATTCTTAGTAAGGAAATACAACAGCAACAGCTTTCCACTGTGGGGTTTTTTTTTTTTTCCTACTTCCAAAATGCCCTACAAAGCTGCAAAACCATGTAATTTTTAAAAAAGTATTGTAAGACAGACAACTTCATACTGAATTTTTGCTAAAAAAAACCTCAACTCTGTCGGCCATGATGGCTCAACAATGTTGAAACAAAAGCTGTGTATTAAAATGTCTCTGTATCTACAGACAGAGAAAACTAGTATCACATACTAGTTATTTGTTTCTCAGAAAATCGTATTTATAGTGTGCAGTTTACATCTAAGATAAGCAAAACAAGATTGTCAAAACAGTACTTCAACATGTATGAGATGAACATATAAAGGCACATACAGATTGTCCATGATTATATCACATTTTTTTGAAAACAGAGTATTTTCTGCACTTGTAAACAACTTAGTTTACATAAAGGCTCACACCTTTAAAGTGAGGTTAGTGCTGCTGACTCAGTTATTGCTACATTCACAGTTTAACAGAATTTTAGACAATATATGAGGTACACTCCCAAATAGAGCCATTCTCATTTCTTCCTTGTTAATTTGATCATTAGATAACTGAATTATGCAGACTAAAACTACTGACCATAGAAGCCAGTAACACCCAAATCACCAGATCCGAGACAAACATTAGCAGTGATTAAACTTCAAAAGAGCAAAAAGTCACCTTTGCAGAAAAAAGTTCCTGTTCTTCATTACTTGAATATTTTCTTCATTTTTATGTATGCTAGTAAACTTTTATCTGGGCACTTTAAGAGTCAATTCAAGACATATTAGAATTTTTGCACCTTTTGACCAGTATGTTAATTCAGTCTCTTGATTTAACAGCTTGAATTAAAAATCACCTTCCCTTTGATCTTCTGGCATACAAGTCTCTTACGCTTTTTGTTAGCTGCTTTACGAACACTTTGTATACTCTTCCACAGTATGTATGCGTGGTTTTCCGTAATTCCAGTTCTAGGGGTTGCAACAGGGAATGAAGCAGATCATCCCCAAAGGAATACTGTAAAGAAGTGAAGAAAAGCAGATTTAAGGTCCATATGGAATAGTGTCATTATTCAGAGTTATTAAAGAGTTTTATAAAAATGCCTTTGAACATTGTATTTGCTTTCTATAGATTTACTAAATGTTTTCAAGAACTCAGCTTCTGAATGCAATGTTTGAAAGACACCTCTAAATCACAAAGAATATTCTCTAATGCTTTCAATAAGCCTAACAAGCAAGATTTAAAAAAAAAACCCAAACAAAACAACAAACAAAACATAAGCAATGAACACATCCAGACAGACAAGGAGGAAATTTACCTTATTAAATTAAAAATTTACAGACCTAAAATGATTTCTGGTTATTTGTTTGTTGAACAGTAACTTTATTGAATGACATATAACTTTTAAGGAATACAATTCTTATCAAATTATAATGAAACAACAGTATGAAAAGTGGCACTACTGAAGTTTCATTAAACTGAATGATGGTCAAACACATCTTATATTTAACACTGACATGAAATAAAGATGTTATTAATTCAACAGTGCAATATTTTTTATTAACAAATGATAAGCTAAAACAGCATTTCAAAGTAACATAATTTTGTTCATCTTATTACTACTGAATCAGTAGTGTTTTACATACTTTCTCTGACATATTCATAAACCAAATGGGGTAATAAATAAATAGAAATAATTTTTTCTTCTGTTTTTGACAATGCTCAAAGGAAACAAAGAAATCATATTTTTATGGAAACACATTCACTTTCCCTGCAATGTATTCTCAGACCCCCAAAAGTACTTTTCTTCATTTTTATATCCATATGACAACATGTAATAAAGCACCATTAAAATATACTATTGATTTTTGAAGGTTATACACACACAATAGCCTGCTACATTAAAATGTGCATCAGTGCTAAATTTTACAGCTCTTCAGTGAGTATACTGATGTAGTGATAAATAGTTTATTAGATGACTTATTTGCAGAATGAAGTTACTGTGCTTAGTATTTAAAGGGACAGCAACATATTAATACACTGAATCTCTAGAAAAAGAAAAACACCATATAAAAAAAAATTTCTATGATCCAAATCTAGCTACAATTAAAGGTTAAAATGTTGCAGTAAATACATACAAACTTTAGGAAGAAGAAGGGTTTTTTCCCGCATTTTAAAATCTCCAGGAAAATTATGCTTCTGGTGATCTCCAAATGCTCACACAGATGTATTTATTAAAGGAATGGGAATAAACCCTTTTAAACAGACACTGACAACTACAAGCAATGTTTTAGAATCCTAACCTAGACATAGCCTACACCATGTTTCAAAAGATGCTTGTCACAAAAGGAATACACAAGCAGTAAACAAAAAATTGATGAAACACACAACATCACTTAAAAGAGAAAAAAATTACTTTGCTGCAGTCAAGGTAAGTATCAACAAAACCTACAAAATACATGCAGCACATATACATAAAAATACATAAGAAAAAATAACTTTGCACAAGTATAATGCTGAAAACACTCACATTTTTTATTGCTTCATAGACAGCCCTAAAAGTTGGTTGTTTATCATCATGGTAAACACCTCTGTTTCCATGAAGAATAAATATACCTTCTTCTTCAGCTTCCTTACAATTGCTTCCATAGATGCAGTGGTCAGGCCGGTAATTCCATTGGCAAGGAAAGACATAAAGACTTTCTGTGCAGAAAAATGAGAACTCTGGATTAAGTATCAAATTTTTTTTCAGGAAATACATTAATCTTCTCTTTTTTCTTAAGGCTGCTTCATACATGTCTGTAGTTGTTTTGAAACCCAACAGCTAATGACACTCTAGCAAACTCCAACGCTGTCTCTCAAAGTAAACACTTCCAGAAAACGAAAGAAGTTAAAAGTCCCTCGAATACTTTCACTGAAAAGTCTGCTACAAGAGTATCTTCCTGGATTTTTGAACATCATCGAAGAGATCAACTTTGTCATGTTACACTTAGAATCAATGCGGATTTACCTGGATTGTGAAAAAACATAATGTTCAATAGATCCTGATCACCCCATGTTATGTTCAACTTGTACTTCTTCAGCAGTGGCATAAGAATTTCTCCCCACTGTAACCGGACTGGTGTCATATCATTCTATTAAACAAAATAAAGCAAAAAAACACACATTCAGGATAATTATACCTATAAAGAAGGAAATGCCCTACAGAATTGCAGTAATCTGCTTTTCAAAGTTACAAATCTCAAATATATGGACAATTTCTTCCTTTTAAACAAATGAGCACATCTAAGGAAAAGTGTTATGGACATTTCCAATATGCTTTATTTTGTAATTATTATCTTACAAGGAAAATTAAATGCATCTCCTACTTCTATTTAACAGCCACATTAAATTTTTGTCTTAACATCTGAAACCAAAGTTCTAAGAAATAGCATGGTTTTCTTACACAGCAGTAGGATCTAACACAAAAACTGCATTTAAGTGATGCATGCAAGTAGATAGGCACTATTTAAATATTCACACTTCATGTACTTTGTCTTTATCACAGAGTGATAATATACACAGGTTTTAAAGTTAAATTCAAAAATTCAAAACAGATCAATATAAAATTAATTATTAAATAGTTCCAAACACATACAGATAAAAATATTGGCTACAGTGTACAAAAATACAGAAATCCTTCAAAGGTTTTCAGAAGAATTTTCAATGAGTTGAACTAATTTTTTTAGTTATTGAACTTGAACTTCCATAGCAAAGGCACAACTTTTCACTAGCAAAAGGCAGTAGACTCTAAACTAACAGCTGTTAAACTTAATTCTCAAATTCTTGATTTAGCAAAATCACTTCAGAGGAGGAGAAGGAGTTCTTCTAAGGTTTTGGCTGAGGAGGTCCTACTTGGAGTAAGCTGGCCTACACCGAACTCCACGTTACCAAAGGGGTTACCATCTGCAGTGTAATGGGTTATATATTCTAAAGCTAATTTCTTATCTTTACACTACATTTAAGCTCTACTAGAACAGAAAAGGAACAAAGCTGCTCACTCTGTACCTTCTACTTCAGTTGGGAGACTGAGGATGGAATATCAGTAAGTCCCAAAGCAAGAAAATTCCTGAACAAGTACAGGATTGTACCTTGATTCTTTTTAACCAAGTTGCCAAAAAAAAAAACAAACAACTAATTAGAACTCCAGTATGGTTTGGGATCTGTATACAGAAACACCATGTTAAGAAACAGAAAAGATGACCAAGAGCAAAACATTCAGGTTTAGAATTATAGTATCAAAGACTTTCTTCTCTGAGCTTTCCACTGACAAACTCGAAAGTGCAAAAATTAGCAGTTCAGTTTTAGACTTTCCTCAAATCATTTCAGCCATCAAATATGAAGTGCTTTCAGAAATGAAGACTAAAAAAAAGAAATACTATCAGATGTCAGATAAGAATTAATACAAAAAAGATCTATAGCTTAGATTATGTAAGAAGCCAAACAGAATATTACAGTCCCTTCTGTCCTAAAAAATTTATGACTATGATTGCTTGCAAGTATTCGATGAGAGCAGGCATAAGAAATGCACAAGAGAATTCTTCTTTAGCAAGAATTATCATTAGGCTCAGCGCAATGTGATTAAACAAAAGAAAACACAGGCTTAAGACCAAGCTAAAACCTTCCAAAAAGCAAATCAATCTGACTGAATCACAGTGGGTAAAGATTACTCCCTCACCTGAACTTTGTTATCCATGGAATATTAACCTAAGGTTTAAATTTAGACTCAATGCTACGAATTAAAAACAGAATTAAATTAGCTCACTGATACCAGGATAATCATAAGAGAATATACAGTAGTAAAAGTTTTAGAGCAACCCATAGAAATACCACTTTAAATTGTTGAAGTCATTATTCCATATAATTTTCATTTAACTTGTATAGTTTTAATAGCGGTGAAATCTAGAGTATATCCCAAGGTGATGCAAAGCAGGTAACAGCATACATCATATTGCCAGATGTCCAGAAGCAACACTACTTGACAAATAGTGCTATCAGATTTAAGAATGGGAAATTGTAATATTTCAACCTTTGCATAAATAGACAAAAGTTATATATTAATTTATTAGCACTGATGTATATTGAAACCAGTGTAGGAGTCAGAGCAAGAAAAACTATTTGAACAGTTATACAATCTCCTTCTTTAAAATTCTACTATAACTTGTAGTGAGGTCAAACAGCATAAGAAATAGAATGTTCAAGTTCAATCAAAATTGATGACAGAATTGCTTTTCAAAAGTTACTCAAGTAAATATGAGACAAATAACTCTATCATAACTTAGGGACTTCCAGAATATAAACCTCCTCTCCAATATTCAAGTTGCAAAGAAGGTTAAAGAGGTTTAAGAAAAAAAAACCCACAATGGTAGTGGGCATTTCTGAGATGCCATCAAGCTGATATATACCGGCTCTTACGAACCCTCAAAATTCCTTTTTTTTTTTGAGTGGAAAAAAATGTGTAAGAACAAAATACACTTAAGGACACTACAATATTCTCCTACATGTTTCTTTGGTTTAGATGCTGTGTTTTAATTAGTTTGGCCATTACTGTTTTCTGTCCCAGAAGACTTCTGCCTGGCCAGGGCTGAAGTCAGACTTACAAGGGCTGTCACATTCAGCCTTTAGCAACCTAGTGCTACCTCTCTCTCTTAATTCTAGTAAGAAAATACAAAGTTGAGGAAAAATACTCAAATCATACAGCAATATCTAAACAAGCTGCAGCTGTGTCCCACAAACAGTTGACCAATTTAAATTTCCTTAATACCAAATAAGAGCAAGCCCTCTTCCTTCTGGTTACATGACCCTATCCTGTTCTTGCATTAACAGTGTAGTGCTAACACTTACTAGATGTTTTTGTGAGCTGATTTACTTCACTAACCCAGCAGAAAGATTTATTTTTCCTACTGTTACCAAATTTAACTGAATCATAGAAGGGACCAACAAATACCAGAGGCTAGGACAAAGTGAATAAGAAAAGCAGGGAAAAGCAGCTGGTAAGAGATGAGAACCTTCCTTTTAGAAGCAATTAGCTTTTGCACAGGCCCACCATATTTCTTGGAACTATGGCCAAACCAATACTGAATGGCAAAAAAAAAAGTGTACAATGGCCTAGGTCATAGAAACTCTCTGAACATTGATCTCTTTTTTCTCTAAAGCATACCCATGAACCTCTCCTTTGCACACACTATCTGGAGTTATTTTGTTTGGGGCTTGTTTGATTTTCTAAAAGCTCATTCCTTTCTGTGACTGCCCACATCTCAGGCATCACAACAACTACGTTTCTTAATAAATTTTATAAAAGTTGTTGTTCTCTATTCACAAAGCCTCACTGGTCTAGGACTTTTTGTTAAAACACCATATCTGAGGTATTTGCTACGTCTCTGAGTTTAAAAGTATCTACATCTATATGTATACGAATACAAAAAAAAACCTCACCTACTATTACTTCTTCTAACTCCTAAATACTCTTGCATGTTTTACATTCCCATTTTCTAATTGCTGCTTAGCAAAGACAACAGGCATGCGCTATCCATCAGAAGCTTCATTACTGTTTCTAGTCTTATGGCCGGTTATGCAGTTTAATGACCACACTATATTCAATAACATATATGTGCATTCATATGTACCTGTATATATGTATACACCTGTGCATATATATGTATCTATACAACGCATATATTTGTACCATATGTATACAGAGAGTCTCAAAACACACAAGACAAATAAGATAGTTAGGACCAGATGTGACAACTTCCACTAGGCACTACAGACAGGCTGCCCAGAGAGGTTGCGGAGTCTCCTTCTCTGGAGACATTCAAAACCCGCCTGGACTCGTTCCTGTGTGATATGGTCTAGGCAATCCTGCTCCGGCAGGGGGATTGGACTAGATGACCTTTCGAGGTCCCTTCCAATCCCTAACATTCTGTGATTCTGTGACAGCCAAGCAGCTAGGACTGACATCCTGAGAAAACTGAGGCTTGAATAAGTGGATAAAATACATGGAACTACAGGTTTTCTGCTACCCAGGTGAGCACTATAACCATTGGCTAAAGTCTCTGGCTCTTCTTTTTATTTGTTCATCTTCTCGTTCCTCCTGACTCTTACAAATCAATGTGACAACAAAAGAAAGATGCTTAAAGGCCTCAAGCAGGTCGCCCTGTAATTTCAGGCTGAAGAAACTACAATAGACAAAGAACTCACAGTTTTAAATCCATTGTATTGGAGGAATATCCTGATCCAAAACTTCCACCGTTTAGACAAGCGCTCTAGCCACTAGACAGTCACAGGAGGATAGAAATCAGGAGGTAGTCTCCTGTCGGAAACAATTCTGAGCCTTCCAATACCAAAAAGTCTCCACTGGTAAGTATGTTGGTCACTGGCAATAAGGTCTAATGCGGAGTCTTAGCAAGCTAGTCTCACTGGAGAAAGTATTTAGCTCTACAGATTCAAAGTTTGAACAAATAGCAACCATTACACCTGCCAGAAACATACAGAGGCAAAACACC
Source organism: Nyctibius grandis (assembly GCF_013368605.1). Lineage (NCBI taxonomy): Eukaryota > Metazoa > Chordata > Aves > Nyctibiiformes > Nyctibiidae > Nyctibius > Nyctibius grandis. Next base: position 35,171,683 of record NC_090662.1, read on the forward strand.
TGGAATGAGTGCCAACAGCTAAACGCTCAGCATTTGTTACTCAAGGGCCTGAAAGATACTGGGGCAAGGTTTTAAATCAAGAAGGGTATCCAAAGAAGGCATTTCAAAAGGCTTCAGCTGAACCAGAAAATCCATATATGTCAAAACGTCATGCATCCAAACACTGTATCTGTGTTTCTTGCTCAAGATAATCAGACTAAGACTCCAGTGAAGATGTACAGGACGATGAAAGCGGGGGGGAAAAAAGGTATGGGAAAGGAAGGAAAAAGATGAATTTCATGCAAGAAATAACTTCTCAGCAACATGTTAAAAGCTGCACACACACACAAGAATAAAACCAACAACAAACAACCTCCAAAAAAAACAGGTTTTCGTTTTTACTTCTTACTGTCAACCAAGAGTGAAAGAATATTTCTTGATGGGTACCACTAGTCCCAAATGTTGGAGGAATAGCCACAGTGCACACACATGCATTCCTGGACAAATATGAAGTTCAGAAGACATGCAAAAGCGAGGGCTAGAAGTATATATGCATCAGACACTGAAGGAGAAGTCTTAAGTTTCAAGTGACAGTAAAGCCCTGGGAAGGATGCCAAAGAATGATGACTAATGATTAAGGGCAGAAAATGCTGTATTTCTAACATTTAAAAAGACTGAAGTGGAGCAGGGGAATGGGTTAATTGGTCTTTTTTATTTTTGTTAACTAAAGCCATCAAAAAGGGCTTTGAATCATGTGCTTTGCTATTGGGAAGCTTTGTTCTGTTTTTGCCTCCCTTTCTCAAGTGCCCTTTCATAATTCTGGATATTTAGTATACTTGCACAGCACTGGGTAGCTCACTCCAGTCTCAGTTCCTTTCCCTTAATTGTATGAATGCTAAGCCTGCAACTCATCAAGCAGACTTGCTTAGTACAGTACATACTGAACAATTTGAGAAAGAGCATTAAGATGAATGTTTTCAGGACAACTCAAGATTTTTTTTTGTTTCAATTCCCCACACTAGTTATGACACAATCTTCCTCACTACAGACAAGTTCAGTGGCCAACTTAGACAGAAACTGTACATCATGTTAGGTATACTGAAGTCTGCCAGCAGGATCATGAGAAAAGCGTACGGATTTGTGCCTTGCCTTACAGCTGAGGTCTTATAAATCACAGATATTTACCCCATTATAAAAAGCAATTATAAAAAAATCACTTCCTCCAAGGCTGGTTTTGGTTTAGCAATCTAACATGTTTCATTGCATAATAAATACACAACATGGCAACAACAGGAATATGTAGCAGATATTTTCAGGACCTGGAAAATACTCCAGCCCTCTAGTACCATGGGAAAGGGGCAATATTCCATGTTGAATTTAAAAATATTCACAAATTATTTCATCTACTTAAATCTGTATATATAGACTTAAATTTTAAGAAGCCACTGGTTTTAGGTGTTAAGGAGAAAGGACTTTATATTGTCCTCGAGAAAACTGCAGTTAATTTGAAGGACAATTTTAGTATCCTACATAATCTGTATACTTTTGAAAATTTTAACTCTGTTTTTAGTAAAAATACATAAAGTTTCCAATAAATTGATAACTAATAAATTGTACTGAGAAGCCCAAACAGAATTCTGGCACAGTATGAATAAAAGACCAACCTTATCTCAGAGTTTACCACACTAAAAATAATTCATTACACAGAAATACATTGTCAGAGGTTAAGATACATGCAGTTTTCAGTCCCATATTTTTCTTGTTATACTTTTTAATATTTTCATTTCTCCAGATGCTATAATCAAGAAAACAAACAAATAACAAAGTAAACAATGCAAGATTCCACTGTTGATATATACAGATAAGTTTTCTTCTTGGGGAAACTACAGCTATATACTACAGCTACTGAAACTTTCTACTTTAACTACAATTGAGATAATCCATTCTCCATTTTTCTTAAACTCTCTGTATTTCCATAACAAAAATACATAGCAAGAATGTTAAGATGAAAGCTAAATCTTTCTTAAATTGGAAATGGGGGAGAAGCAGTAGTGTCTACTGCAAGTTTATATTGCCCCTCTTAGGGGTGCACCTTCCAATAGTTTTTGACTGCATGATTATTTTTCCCTAATCAAACTTATCTTAAAGAGATGTACTTTTCTCCCTAGCATAATCACATAGCACTGCTTTTGTACTTGTGTTTCAAGTATATAAAAAAACTTCCCATCTGTGAAGCAACGACCATTTCTGCTGCTGCATGTGCTCCTTTAGTAAGTACTTTCATGATGAACTTATTTCTCTACAAAAACTCTGACTTCAAAGCAAATCAGAAGATACTTAAGGTGATAATCACCTGGTTGCAATTTAAAAGACCAAAATTTGGAAACAGTCCAGTTAAAATAACTTACTAAATGTTTTAGCACCACCTCCTGGTCATATTACTACACACATTTTTAAAGTTAGTTTACAGTATACATTAACTGTTTTCTGGGATCTCTACAGTGAAGAAAAAATACTAGAATATGTACTGACAAATGTAATTTACAGCAGACTGTATCACGTCACAGGATCTCTCAGAACTAAGAAAAATCAAAACAATCAAGCACACTTGAAATTCAGGAATTCCAAGCCTTACAGTGAATGACATTTAAAAAACACAAGTTAGATACCATTTTAAACACAGCGTATTTTTACAGCATTATTCCAATTACAATAAAAATATTTTGAAAAATACAGTCCCACATGAATTTGAAACAAGATTAGCATTAAAAGATGTGAAATCACAGAAAATGCAATAACGGCAACAGACATACCTTGAAATACTTTCTTCTGATACGTGTCATATTCATTAACATGACTCCAGAATTTATTCCAGTTACTCCATAGTAGGGATGTCTAGCAAAACGATTATACCACCCAATACGAGGCTCTTCATGTTCTGGTGCCATTGCAGCAATTTGTGTGGAGTTGAATTTTCCCAGAAAAGACCAAATATCATCAACAGGTCTCAAAAACAGGATGTCAGTATCAACATAGAGTAGTGAATCCACATTTTTGAGGATTAACTGTGAAGGAAATAAATTTAAAACCAAACTTTTAAGTTTTATTGAGCTTCTCTTCATAAAACAGAAGTTGTTGCCATTACACAATAAAGTTTAATACATTTTTGTCATATGCAAATAAACACACCTTAGACTGACAGTTTGCAGTCAATAAATTTGTCATTGTTCCCTCTTCTCTCATCTTGGAGAATTTTTGTAGAGTGAAACAGAGGTTTTACATAGAGTAGTAATGCAAAGGCACTCAGTCTATATTTTATATACCAGGGCTCCACAGGAGTAGGTCACAGACCAGGTGAAATATTACCATAACAGGAGCTCCTGTCTTCCTCCTGTTCCCCTGCTTTCCTATGTATCTAATCAAACAAGGGAGAGGTGTAAGGGAGCCCCAGAAGAGACAGTATTTGCGACATAGAATTATATAATCATTTAGGTTGGAAAAGACCTTTAAGATCATTGAGTCCAATCGTAAACCTAACACTGCCAAGTCCATCACTAAACCATGTCCCTAAACACCACGTCTACATGTCTTTTAAATACCTCCAGGGATGGTGGCTGTCACTGTTATAATTCACCTAGCCTGAAGTATGATTTCTGAACTGTCTTAGATCAGCAAAGAAAAAGCTGCACAAAACACTCTGGCAACGACAGCCCATTTCTTGTTTCATTTTTTCTAACACTTCTCAGACCTGTGCATGCAGGCAGCTTTCCAAGTAAATGAGCAGATGAAGTGTGATAAATCCTTACCTCTGAGAGGATGACATGACCTACACCACTCACTGAGGATACTGCACCATAATGCAGCAAGTGGGAAAAGGACTTCTATTCCATAGTGTATTAGTGCTACAGAAGGTTAAATTCTGAGGTTTTTTAGGATGTCACAAAAGTAACTTTTAGGAATAGTAGTTCTTCATTTAAAACTAGGCAGAAATTAGATTAACAAGGACAGCTTGATGCTTCGTAAACAGACTTCAGTATTGTCCTATTACAGAATAACTTACTGGCAAGAACAGCCTTTGTGAAGCACATGGTTTAAACAGTTTCTTCCATTCTGCTGCACTCTCAGTTGGAAATGTTATTGGATATAATGTGTAATTCACTTTGCCTTCATAGGGGAAGTCATCAAGCTATGTGAAAAGAAGATATCACAAAAATTACTTCAGTTCAATTCTATTACAAGAAATCAATCAATCCCCCGTTCAAACTGATAATTGACCACCATTGCAACACCTCTCTTCCATAACCTAAATGCTTCCTCAACCACAAAAATCTGTCAACTATTTAAAATACTTGAACATAAAGTGGCACCTGCAGGCCACTATAAAGAAAACACATCATATCAGATCATATAACTAAAGTAAGAGCAAGTAAAATACATTAGTATTTGCAAAAAGTAAATACATTAGTATTTGCAAAAAGTAAATACATTAGTATTTGCAAAAAGTAAATACATTAGTATTTGCAAAAAGTAAATACATTAGTATTTGCAAAAAGTAAATACATTAGATAAAACTTCTTCCTCTCTTAACTAGTTTCCACGAGAGAAATACCAATGAAGTCTTTCTCAATTTAAAATAACCTTACCCAATTTTTGCCACAGTTGCTGCTCGTATGACATTAGTGTATATATATGAGTATGTATAACATACTAATGTCATAGTTAGTATGACATTTTAAGCACAAAACCAGTAAAATCCTCCACAGCTATATACTAGTCAGCTTCTAATACTGCCATTCCAGTCATAATGTTATATTCATTAAGTGGAAGTTGCTAAAATTAGACATAACCATATCTACCATTTCCATTTTGTTTAGACAATATAAGGCTGACATACTTACTGTAAGCATAGGGACAAAAAACGATAGATCTCTATTTTCTCTTGTAAAACCAACTTTAAATAAGCTCACACAAGATAATTGGTTTGTGTTCAGAACATCAGGTTTGTATTTAACAGATTCAAGGTGACAAATCAGAAGTTTTGGTCTGTGTCTATGAGAAACTTTGATATCAGCAACTGGCATTTATCAGCAGGAAAAAAAAAACAAACAAGCAAACAAAAATCCCCATCCAACATTACAAAAGACTTGCATATTGCCTTATTTTTAGGCTTCTGCATTTCTGCCACTATATCCAACAATTACTACCCAAGTAGCAGAGAAATTGTTACATACTACTACAATTGTACTACAAATTGATTAAATAAGTTATTTGGTACTTACTATGTCTTTGAAACTCTCATGCAATTGGTCCTCAGCAAAAATATGAAACTGGAGAGGTTTGATGCTGAAAATAATGGCTGATCTCAACATAGTAACTGTTTCCTCCAGTCTCTCACCACAGGCAACCACTGCGAGATGCATTTTCTCAGAAGGATGTGTTTTCCTGTAATTGTATCTGATACAAAAATATTTTTTCATTTGACATTATTCCTAGCACAGGCTTAAAGAAAAACTCTACTATTTACTGCAGTATGTAATTTAACAAAATATCCTTTATCTTATTTCACAGAATCACAGAATGTTAGGGATTGGAAGGGACCTCGAAAGATCATCTAGTCCAATCCCCCTGCCGGAGCAGGATTGCCTAGACCATATCACACAGGAACGCGTCCAGGCGGGTTTTGAATGTCTCCAGACAAGGAGACTCCACAACCTCTCTGGGCAGCCTGTTCCAGTGTTCAGTCACCCTCACCGTAAAGAAGTTTTTCCTCATATTTAAGTGGAACCTCCTGTGTTCCAGCTTGCACCCAAAAACCATAAACCCATTTAAACCAGCAAAGGATAACTCAAATAGAACATGCAAAACTACAGCATTACACCTTGTATGTAGACTTACATTTAACTTGAACTATTCTCATATTCACTCCCACCATCCCAAGCCCATGAGGGAGGAACAAGATAAGGAAGAGCTATAGAGAATCTAAACAAACAAACATTTATTTCCTTAGTAGTCTTACTACCAATTACTAGCAAGGAATTCCATCAAAATAGCTATATTAAAAGAAAGGTGATGTGAAGTTACACTGAAACGTGAAAGGTTGACAGCACATTAAAGTCTATACCTGAGTCCATTTTCTCCTTTTCCTCTGGACACAGTACACAAATAGGTAAACATGATAAACATAGCAGAGTTAAATTCAACAACAAAAATCAGTAACCTCTACTTTTAAGAAATTCAGTTAATAACATTTTAAGTGACCTAGGCATTTTGTCAATTTTCTGCTCCAGCAAGTCCTTTTGTCAAACCCATGCTTCAGGGCTTCTAAACACTGGCAAAATGCAAAGAGCTTTCTCCTCTCCTTCCATCCTGCAGAAGTACAACTTCGTTTTGAAGGGAGTGAAGCTAACAGCTCAAATGGCTGTGTGGGATGTCCTGGTGCTCCAGCGGTTCTGGAAAATCCTCAGGAATGCTGACCACATGCACGGCCCATGTTCTTGGGGCTAAACCACTGCAAGGTGTGGCGATCGAGATGTCATTTCTCCCTGAAGACAGCTGTCCAACAGTTATGGTGAGAAGTGCCTGGTATTTATTATACAGGGTACGTTTAAAAGCTATTTCATCATTTTAATACAATAGGCTAAAATTATCATCGGGTAAATATCATTAGCTTGGTGGCAAACACAGTGGGCATACTAAACCTAAAACCATGTTTTCTCCTGGATTTCATATATTTAATTAGTCAGAAAAGCTTTCAAAGGTTTTAAACGTATGTCAACTCAAAGCCAATCTTCAAAACCGTATTCTGCGCTTGAGCTATACACACGGACTACGGGAGGAGAGGGGCTAATAGAAGTAAGAACATCTGACGGTTTAAATTACAAGTTTAATTCCAAGATACGCAGACAAAAAAATTTCTGAAGTTAGAAAAGACTTTTCCCAAACTGGTAACAGTAGAGAAATGCTTGGCAAACATACCACCCATTCTTGCCAAAGACAGAGACACTTCAAAACAGAAATTAACAGATGCGATTCTTAGCACATAATCTCCACACAATTTATGTAACTGAAACACATTTAGATGCATACACGTTTTCCCTTACATTGACAAAAGATACTATGCACATATGCCTTTTTTTCTTTAAGGAATGGAAGACACCTAAATGAAGATGCTAACATATGAGATTGTACCCAAAGTCTCATTAAAGCCAATGGAGATCTAGTAAGCAGGATATGGAGCGTAGACAGCAATTCATCTTATTTCAAAGAAATACCTAGGGCTTGATTCAATTTTTTTAACATAGGTATAGTGCTATTCAATATGCTCTAGAATATCCCACCTGACTTAAAGGTGCCAGTCCAAAAGGACTGGGTATCTCAAAGATCATGTTCTATCTACTAGTCCTTAAGAAGACATCTAGGATACCCAAGTGCTTCTCAATTAACACCAGTCATTTACTTCTCAGCAACTTAACGGCCAGTCACCTGGATGATTCTCTATGCTCTTTCAATTTTAACAACCGCTTAAGACCTACCTGACATAGTCACCTATATGCAGACGTCTACATTCAGATAATTTAATCCACAGATTGAAACCTTTTATAAGTCTGGCAGCAAAACCTGAAAAATTACTTCAGGTTAACAGGAAAAAAAATATAAAATAGAATCTTTAAATGTAACCGGGCATGCCCATTCAGACCTTTATGCATAAAGCTAATTCAAACATTACACCATGTAGTAAGTAGCTAATGTAAAAAACACAAAGCAAGCTGAATGCGAGAAGGGTAGCTTAAACCCACGAATAAGTACACTGCTGCAGTCTGAACAAGCTGCAAGCAGCAGATTAGCCTCATCACTAATCCATTCTGAAGGGAATTACAATAATTAAGCCCTGAAGTCATGAGGGCCTACAGTGATATTGCAAGGTCATGTGATAAGGGCACAACCTACACAAACTGCATAGCTGAAAGTCAAGTTCCTGAACCACATGTAACACACAGCTTTCCATGAATAAGGTTTGATGAAAATTATGCCAAAGCAACTCTAGAACGCACTGAGATTCAAAGACTGTATTTTATTATTTCTACATCTAGTGACATCTGCGAATAAAAGAACATTTCAAGCCACACAACAAAAACCAGACTGATCATATTATGCTTTTAGTCACTTTATTCACACAATCTCTCTTCTATGAGTTTCTGACTTCACGAGTTCTATTTTTTAAAGCTGTGCTCAAAAACAGTTTTTTGAAAAGGCATAAAAATATTAGAAAATGCTAATAACAACTGAATTTCAGCTGGCACAATATGGGGAACATCTGGACTCAGATCTCTAAGTCCACAACACAAAGCTTTATCCCTTGAAGCATGAAGCAGATGGAACAAGAAGCCATTGGAAAGAACAGGCCACTGTTCCCTCTGGGGACTATCCGCTAAGACAGGGATGAGACATATTAGGTCTCACAGAGACATTAAAGCTGGAGAAGTTATGAGACTCCAGAATCGTGATTCTTACTCCGACTCCATGAAGAGACATCCTTTAGCAATTATAAGCTGCAACCGACTTCCCTGCATGCAGACCACCGGCAATTGATACAAAAAAAATCGGAGATCTCCAAACCCCCTTGCTTTCTAACTTTCCTCACCGAAGTGGGAAGCTAGGTGCGGCTGTGTAAGGAGTCCGAAAGAAAACTCAATAACACCAGAGTGTGTTATTAAGCAGGCATTCTTTATTGCAGCGCTGGGCAGCACTGGGGATTATCCACCATGAGTGCTCCGCCGATTTTGCAGATTTTCAGAGATTATATACCATAAAGTTATACATAGTCATAAGATTCCCAATAACTCATTTGCATAGTCATGAGATTTCCTGGAACTCATTAATATATGTAAACGTCCGTTCCGCATGCGCAGTCGTTTTCTCTGGTGGTCGTCAGGGGTCTTCAGATGAAGGCTTATAGTCTTCCTCGCTGTGTTCGCTAACTGACCCCTGCTTCTGCGCAAACTCAGTCCAGGGATCACGTAGGTCACGTAGGCTGTGTCCTTCAAGGCAGCTGTTGCAACTCCCTTATCTTTAGGTTTCTGTGCCTCTGTTTTCCCAAGGCCAAGTTGTCTGAAGTGAAATACAGCCATCCTAATTAGAAACTATCTTTTCAAGGCCCAGTTGTCTGAAGTGAGATATACCCATCTAAATTAAAAAAAGACTCCCTTTGTTTATTTATATAACTAGGTTAGTCGAATGTCTAAGGTATTTACAACATCCTCCTTGTTCTTGGGGCCCTCAACCGTTTCACAATCACAGCCTCGTGTTTAATAACCAGGCCTCAGTGCCGCTCCTCTCCCCACATATGCACCTCTCTTCACTCCCAGCGGGAAATCATTGCCCCACCTTTATCCAGGGGCACTAACCACTTATACCTCTTGTGCTAATCCTCCGCTGCCAGCATCTTTCATCACTTTTTCCTCCTCCTGCCACTAGAAGCAGCATGAAATCTAAGCTGTCCAGCAGAGTTTATCAGCTTGAGCTCTGCAGTCTCACCTTCAATATTCACACGCCCCACAATCACAGAGCCATTTATCTATGCCGTGACTCGTCTCACTCCCTTCTTCAGTATTATGTCTACATGACTTTGGTCCTTCCCCTAATTCCTTTCAAAATTATCGACCCTCAACTGCTCCCTTCTCTACTTCTCCTTCCTGAATTTCACAGCCTCTGTAACCCTTTTCCCCATCTTCCCTCCACTGCAGTTAATCATGCAACTACCTCACCAGAAGACAGGGAAAGAAAACCTGTTCATTTAGACAGGCCTAGGTTGGGCATGACCTAATGACAAGCTTATTCAACAATACAGATTCTTTAGCAGTTCAGTAATAGAGCTGACCATGAGCAAAATAAAATGTATTTTACAAGAAACTGTAATTTTTTCTGAACGTGAGCAAGTTTGGTATCAGAGTATCACAGCTCTGCTATCAGAGCAATACCCTTATTGGACCTCAAATACAGGTTCTGAAAGTGTTAAGACACTTTCAAAAGTGAGGAGATACTTTCAAAAAACTGTTCAGAGGCAACATAGAAAACAAAAACATACAAATGAGGATTTTTATATGCACATTTCTAATTACTAGTAGCCTGATATTTTGGTGTGGGAGAACTTAGTGGAGAAGCTGGAAAAAGCAACAATAGAGTGAAATACAAATAGTGTATTTTAGCAAGGCTTTTGAATAGACTAACATGGAAAGTTCTAAAGAATTAAAAAAAAAAATCTCTGATAATGTGGGAGTCCTAGCTTCTGCAGGGGGAAAAAAAGCCTCTGGTGATTAAAATGGAAGAGCAAAGAATGCTCCAATAGAATATAATGAGCAAGATGCCATGACAGGATTTGAGTGATTAAGGACAAAATAAGAGAACTTTATTTGTCTGAGGATGCTAGTTACACATCAGTGGTAGGGACAGTAAAAATAAATTAAATATATCACTTTGTTTTGTGTTTGATCTAAATCAATTGATCATTAAGGAGCCTAACCCAGCAGCCTTTAGTCACCAGAAAAAGAAAAGCAAATAGAATGAGAAGGCAACAAGGCCTATGCTGATTAAAATGCAACTGTTAAATCATTCCCACATTTATAAGAAGTGGGATCAAGGTAACTACAGAAATTATCTGGATTGAAAGTGATGAAAATTCAAGTTTTTACTCAGCTTCTTAATTTCTGCTACTGCACTGAATTAAAAACAGGTCATAATCGGAGCTTATTTTGTAAAAGTATACTGATTATACCAGTGCATATGATGTTCAAATGTCGTCTATTCAACTACAAACTCAAGTAGTAGATTAGGTTTGAAGTTACAATATATTAGTCATTTAAAAATCTACTACAAAAGTCTGAAGCCACATCCTCCAATGACCTAGCTAGTTCAGAGAAGTCTTATTTTTCAGGACTGTCACAATTCATCTCAATATATCCACACCACCAGGACCTCAAATTACTAAAAAAAAAACAAGTGCCACTTATTCTTTTGATAGGCAATACAAGTTAAAACCCCCTTAGAAGCAACATACAACAACTGAAATCAGGCAGGTCAGATAGCCATAATAACAACCCCTAAGAATTTCGTCTTAATGACTCTCAGTAGGAAATAAGCAGCCATACCTGCTAGGTGACACTGGGCACCTTAAAAGGTGTACCAGAAAAGATACGCATCATCTAGATCATGTGAAACCTGAGCGTCATGTTATCTTTGTCAGCATTTTGTAAATTTTTGATAAAATCTATACCACTGCATGTAAAAGTGATCTCATGCTTCCTCAATCAATGCAAAAGTTAACAAGAAATATTCTGTGCCAAAAGCACGACACAAGACATTCTGATTCAATAATGTTGATAATCAGAATGGTGATAAAAAATTTGTGGGCAGAATAGCTCCAAAATCCTTCCCACATACAGCACAGGCAATAGAGCTTACACTAATTAACTTAGAGACAAGATCCTTATTATCCATTATTAAAATCAGCAACTGCTCAGAGCTCATTGATTTCAAATTATGTTGAATCAGCTATAGCATGAGTCATACTGAAGTCTACATACACACCTCTCTCCTCTATAGGTCGCTAACTCTTCTGTTACACTAACTTGAGGCTTACAAATCCACAGAACATTAGTTGTCACTTCACACTTTATACACTTAGAGCTACTCAGAGGAAATGACATAGAAAGCTGCACTTCAAAAATGTCTATGCCAAGCTTTCTCTCTCATGGATAAACAAACCCCGGTGGTTCTGATATCCAGGAGAAAAAAGCTAACTGGAATTTCAAATTCGATACAGAGAAAACAAGCTAAGTTTTTTTCAAAAAAAGACTTAAAAATCCAAAAGCTGAAGGAGTACCTTCCAATGTTTGGAAAACTTCACTGGTGAAGAGAAAGGAGACATTCTAACATTGAGTTAAACTTTACCCGCCTGGACGCGTTCCTGTGTGATATGGTCTAGGCAATCCTGCTCCGGCAGGGGGATTGGACTAGATGATCTTTCGAGGTCCCTTCCAATCCCTAACATTCTGTGGTTCTGTGATTCTGTGAATCTACTATTGGCAAAGAAATTCCGGCTATATGATCTGCTTCTCTGAAGAAACTCATTTGGTTAGTTTATTGAAAGAGCAAGACTAGAACACCAGAATCTCCATTCACAAACTGATTTATGATCTGGATAAATAGTGTTGCTCTCTTTTTATGGATTAAACCAGGCCACATAGAAGATTCAAGATAAATGTTAGTGTAGTTCAACGACCAGATTCTGCCATTTCTATTAAAACCAAACTCATTGGAATTCCCATTATTTTGCTGGCATGTCCATAGGCAGTGGAGTTAGCTAGCTTAAGATTTCAATAAGATACGTAACTCTTAGATTTTTCTCATATCCCTCTCCCTATCCCAATCTCTTCAGAGTCCAGCTTTATTCTGCCCCTCACTGCAGCAACTGCACTTAATTAGAACACAAAGTCTTAGTCAACCCAGGATCAAATTATTTGGAATAAGACACTACGGTAGAAGTCTCACTCCTTTTTATTTCAAAAGATACCCAATTTAGAACCACAATGTCGCCTCTTCACAGAAAAAGCTTTCAAGAGGATTTACCTTCATGAAGAACCTTGAATTGGCCCTACACATACAATCTCAGAAAACAAGAATGCTAGACTTCATTTGCTGTGGTTAATAAACTTGCATGGAATTAAGTTCATTCCTCTTCCTCCAAAAATCTGACTGCAAACTTCAGAACAACTACTAAGTATCATGTTTGAAGAATAAAATGATATCAAAGGTCTAAACCCTTCAACTTCTCAGTGCACCTAGTACAATGCACATATTTTGAGAGTTAAACGAAAATATAACTCATATCCAAAGCTGAAACTGAACTGCAACTATCTTCTGTGTTACTCCAACATATAGAATGAAATCAGGCTCAGGTGGCAGGTTCAGATGCTGAGCCATTGTAATTCCTTGCTGACATCCAAAAAGGGAGCACTTTCTCCTCCTCTCTGCCATCTTCCCCACTTCTTCTCTTACACAAACTCACTGCACCTCTCTGAAACCAACTGAACTTATTCAACAGAGCAAGAAATAAATAAAGTTTGTGGGAGTTAGAGCAGCTCACTCAGGTATTCAAGAAGCACCAGCATCAGCACAACATATAGGGATTAATTTAGTAGTAATATATTGATCAACCTCAATCAAACTCAATCTGAAATCAAACTCAGTACTTCAACAGACTTGTCTTCACAGCCACGCATGGCATTCTTAATAGAATAATACAAGTTACAGCTTAAGGTATGTGCAAAGGAACTGCACGGAGTTCCTCCACTTTTGGTTCCAAGTTCCCACTTGCCTTAAGCCTGGCAGAAAATCGAGAAAGGAAGTTTTCTGCTATTTTAGTGCATTACACTGTATCGTGGAGAGTTCATGGACATCATCATGGGCGATGAGGTCAGAAGACAGCGAGACCCTCTCCTCTTTCCGTACTACATAACTCTCAGACTGGCTCAGATGTCCATGGCACAGGCTAAGCTCCTATGCCCTCCACCACAACAGCACTGACATTTGGTTTACCTCCCTGTGCTAAACTTCATAAACCTAAACTCCCAAAAGCTAACCTTTGGGGGGGCGGGGGGAAGTGAATTGAGCCCATTCAGACAGCTAAATCTGCCAAAGCGAAAGTCAGATGAATCCCTGTGCCAAAAGAGGATGACACATCGGCTACCAAGGGCAGGGAGAAAGACGCAGCAGTCTCAAGTTACAGTTGCAGTTCACTAACAGACTAAAAATCAATCTAAGCCATCTCTTCAAGTACCTTCTTGGCAAGTGATGAGTTTAAAAAACACTGACAGCACTCAAGCAGAGAGGAACAGGGGTCAGATCTAGTCTTTCTCACAATCATATTTTAAAAAAAATACATTGCCTTGTGAAGTTACACTTTTTTTTCCCCCTTGCTTCCCTAGAAATATTCAAGCTTCAGACTAAGAGGAAGAAATAACCATATCAAAGGATGATCATTAAAATGTTAAATATAAGAAAAGTTAACTTCCAACTTTAGTTACATACTGAAGAGAACTATGCAGGTTAGAGAACATATCTGTCAAGTAGCTTAAGGCTTCTTCCATTTCTTTTCAAGCTACTTCTGTAATCCGACAACCTAAAGCATCTGAACAGCCACATCAAAACATTTAAACTTATTGTTAAAGATGCAACTTTAAGGACACAGTCTATGCTTTAACATACTGTATCTTAAAGCACATTCTAAAAATGGTTGTTTCAGTGCTTTTGGATGAAGCATCCTTCTCAAATTCTATAAAACATGTAACTTGAATAAAAAAACCTCCAAACTTAACTACTAAGCACATGTGCCAGTTTTTATTACAAGTTACATCATGCGTATTACTGTGCAGCAAGTTTTATTTATCAAAAATAATTAATTTATCAGTAACTTTTCAGACTATATTCAGATAGGCTTTTTACCAATGTTCGCAAGTCTCTATTTAAGGAAGCAACGTAACTGAAAAAAGTCTACTCTTTGCAATAACACTTGAGTCTACAATTTTAAAAACATAATAGAACAGGAGAAAGACCAGCTAAAGGTAACCATAATATAAGCTGGTGAAATGCATGTGAATCAATCAAAATATTTTGCTTCGTAACCTTGCTAAACAGCAAAAAGTTCTATCAGCTACACCTGTCTGCAATCAAATAATAAAGTACTATTTAATAACAGATCCTACCTAAAAGCAGCTTCCCAAAAGCAGTTCATTCCACAAACATCAGAGGGCAGCATCCAATAGGAATTCCAGAAAGATACAGACAAATTCTTACACCTAACAGAATAAGAGAAAAATAACCTATATAAATGTTACTGATTTTATGGCAAAGTTAAATGGATTACTTTCTACCTCATACATTAACTTGAATAGTTAATTACCTGGACGAAGATTGGCTATGTAATGGAACTTGGATAATACAAAAGAGGAGGTATTAGGTGCCAGCCAGGAGGAATCTTTATAAGGAAGAATGGTCCCCATCCTTTAGCCTTTCCTCTCCATATATTTTCAGAGTGAGAAAAACAGAGGGGCTGGAATTTTTGAGGGTCATTCTGTGCTCTTGGCTTTGTGTAAGTCCGTAGGTAGAGTGAATGGCCACACTTACTGCTGGAAAGAACTCCATCTTTGCAATACCTTTGTCTACTTCAAGCAGAAGAGCGAGTAGAACATTTGATTTTCAAAGTTACATTGTCCATTTAAACATAACCCCTATTCATCCATGGCTCTGGTGCAAACCTGCAAAGCTGATTTTTAAGAAAAAACAGAGCTTTTCAGCACCAACAAATTCCATTGTTTCATAACAAGAGGTAAATGCAATACAGAAATAATCACCACATCCGGCAAATTTTCCTTCTCCATACTAATGACGAGACTAATGATTTATTGACTTGTGCTACACTAACAACAAAAAGCAGGTTTTACAAGTCCACCACTACATTTTATGCAACAGTAATATAGGAAATATTTTAAAAGAGCAATAGAAGTGTATTTTCAAAGGTTCTGGTGAAGAAATCAAGATTTAAAATCTTAAATGAGCAAGTAGAATATTGCAAAGCAAGGGGTATACTCTTAAGTGACTTCCTCTGCTCCCTCTTCCTGCCCTGGTGACACAATGCCAATAGTGTTTATCCTCCTTTGAAAGTTTGTATCTGTGAATGAAAGATGTGCAAGAAGAAAACCCACACAAAAGCTTGATGATTAAAAGGTATTTAAGGACTACAGCTCAGAACTCTACTGGAAGCTGTCTTCACGAGTTTGAAATTAATCATCATCATCCTGGTAGGGCTATCTGGTATTTGTAAAGGCCAATGTTTTGCGAATACCAGATTTAATAGATTAACGTAGCATCAAAAATAGCAAGCTGTGTAATTTCTTCTTTTTTCAACACTTGAGAAAAATGACTTCATAAACACAGTTTCACAAAGCCTCACTAAGTGTTGGGGGGTGGAGCAGCTCTCTGGTAGAGATTGCAGGAAATCCTCGTATCCTGTAGATACATGAGTTTGCAAGAATTAGTCAAGTAATTTTATCTCATGACTTAAGAATGGTCTCCACAAACAAATATCCAGGTACAAAAAAGGACAATGTAGATTGTAACTGGGATATCTGCACTCCTCTGGGGAAAGTAAATGGTATAAAACCACAAGTTCTCTCTGCCAGATTCTTTCTTCCGTTAATCTTTGTGGCTTTTGAAGTTTCTTTAAAACTTCAAGGCACATTAAGACCACGCGCTTATCTGAAGAACAATCTTTACCATCTCCACTGTGTACCTTTTTGAAGTAACTGTTTCTCATTAATTTTAGGATAAAAGACTAGTCTCAAAAAGAGTTTTCTGGTTTGGAAGATTATTATCTTAATATTATTATTACAGGGGATTCCTCTTCCAGCTGTAAAGAGCTGTGTTTTTCTTAGCTGCCTTGAGCTACTGTCCTATCCAGACTACCAAGGCAAGAGGCAAGCTTGAATTAATGCCAAAGCCAGTCATTTCTCTGACACACTAGGCCTTTCCAATATACTGTTTAGTATGATGACAAGGCTGTCAGCCTTGGATTTGATTCATAAATTTCATGTTTGAAACAAAAATGTCACTAGGATACATATATATGTAATTTACCTGATGTTAGACTAAGACTTTTTTCCCACCAACAGAAGTCTCTCTCAACTGACCATACGCTACCATATTCCATAAAGCTTTCACAAACAAAGTATTAAGAGACTAGAATCATGGGACAGCATTTTCTTCTTGCTATTCACAAGAAGATTGTTGAAATGCCACTCATGAAGACTTTTTTTTACTTGAAATAAAACTTGAGAAAAGCTTAGACTACAAATAAGTACCACAAGTGCTTTAGAAAGCTAGGGAGATACACTGTTATCTGTTTATCAAACAGGCACAGTCATTGTTACCTGAGAGAGGTTACCAGTCAGACAGGAATAGTCACCTTCAGCATTAGGGAGGGATATTTTGCTCACATCTATTATAGGTTATGTGATTAAAGGCCAGTCTTCACAAATAGAAAGCAGAAAATAACGTCAGCTGAAGGAAACACAGCAATCTAATCCAGGCACATGGAACACCCTGACCCAGCCCCAATGTAGGAGAGCAGTCAGCCCATGGGGCAGGAAGAAGATCCACCAGATGAGACAACAGGAGAGGCTTTCCAGACCACTTTACCGACTGCCTACAGGGGTTACTGCCCGCAAGGGATGCAGGGCTCACTGTAGGATCAAGGTGGACTGGGGAGGAATGAGAATGCAAAAATGGAGAGAAAAGGATCCAGTCACATGAAACAGGGTGCCAGTCAGTATGACTGGCCGTGTTATGTGCCTGATCACCATCCTCCTTATTAAGCTCACCTTCTGTCTTCCTGGGTGAAGGGGGGCTCCATTCCACGTGCATGCATGTGCAGAGAGGTCCAAGTGCCAGGAAATGAAAAGGTGGTCACAGATCATACGGGCCCATGAGCCTGCAGTGCCAGAAACTAGAGAGACGTGCGTGCACATAGCACGTGGTTGAGCATTTTGGTGCACGTAATCACTAGCAAGTATCAAGCCAGACTAGCCCGCAAGCAGAGCAAGAGGCTTGGGAGCCAAGTACCAGATGGGACATAAGGCTGGGCCAGACTCTGCAGAGATCAGAGGGTCTAACCTACTGAAAGAACCTCTCTCTCAACGTAGCCACAAGAGACTAGTGCCTGACGGATGGCTACTAGAAGGACCAGAAGGTCCAAGCCAACCACCAGAAAGGCCCGAGGGTTTGAGGGCTGGCTAATGTTAAGGCCATAAGTCTGGACCAACTACCCGAAAGAGCCATTTGCATGAGGCAGTCCCATGACCAGCTGCCACAAGGCTAAGGCCAGTAACTGGAAGAATCCAATATACATCTGTGCACATGTGTGCCTGTCTAAGAGGGTCCAAGTACCAGCAACTGAATTGGGAGCTGCAAGCCTCACAGGTTTGCATGCCCAGGCCAGCAACAGGGGAGACCAGGGGATCAGGAGCCAGTTCCTGGACAGACTGAGTGTCTTAAGGCCAGTTACTGGAGGGATCCACGCTGTATACATTAAGATACTTTTCACTATAAGTCTTTCACCCTGACCAGCCAGCGAAGGGAACAGGATCAGGCTGCTTGTGTTGTTTGTGGTTGCACAAGCGCTGTTTTCTCTGTGTTAATCTCTGTGGCCAGCCACATATGTATGCACTGTGGGCATATGTGCCTATCGGGAATATATGCTCAGCTTTGCTACTGGTTGGACCCAGGGACATGAAGTTGCAGCAGCCTTGCCTCCATTGTACTTCTGGGTTGGAAAACTCCTAACACCAACCACTGTCAAAAATATTAAAACAAAGTAATATAAAGTTTTTAAAATCATTGGTATCATAGAAAAGCATTCTCAAAGATCTGTTTGCCAGTTCAAGGTATCTCTCCTTAAGCAACCAGCCATTTCATAATTACCTTTATCAGGTAATTTAGCTTCAACACCACTGGACAGTAAAAATTATAGTCTTGCAGACATAGCAAAGGTGTCTATATTGTGACCTCAAAAGAAGAATACTTTTCAGAATTAAAGGACAACTTTAAATTTGTGCAAAAAATACACAGCAACACACAAGTCACGTTCATGAAGACTGAGGCCCTGTGCTCAGGCAAGTCAAGCTTTTACCACAAGGAATCCCCAAACAGTCAGCGGTTAAAAAAAAAAAGTCCTTTTGTTAAGTGCACTGGTGGGCTTACTGTTAATGGAGATCAGTTTTCAAGTATACTTTTCAGTCCGTGTGACATCTTATACTACTGTAACTTCACAGCGAATTTAGCAGTAGGTCCAAACGGCGAGGGCTGCAGTCACGACTACTGCCTTCCCGGCGGTATTGCACTAACAGTCTAAGTCTACTCAACCGCAAGGATCAACTAACAGAGACAGACTGGTGTCTCTCCTGCAGCGTAACCCACCATGTGCAGCAAAACAGGAAGGACACATTTTTTAGTTCCTTCCTGCTCACAATCACGGGAGTAAAAATTTGGGAAGACAAGAGATGCTCAGTTCAACTCCCGAATGCACTGAGAATTTCTGAGTCATATCAACAGCTTTTCCTGAACATTTGCAGCAATACTGCAAATTCGTCATGATGTATTTTGTCAGAGAAGCAATGGCTTTATTAGATAGGAGACAGCAGATGTAATGTTAAATGGCTGACACAGGACAAACTTTTTTAACGGGAAAAATCCTGATAATGTTTCATTAATTTACAACATTTTTATGTAAAATAACATTTGCTAGCCAACTTAACTGCTTGACAAATTTAGCAATTTTTAAATAAAGTTTCAACTTCAAATTGTTCAATGTTTCATCCTTTTTAAAGTTTTAGTCATATTTTGAAATGCTTAGACAGTTTCTAGACCAATTTCTTAAGGCATGAGAGTAGTTGAGAAGCATTCTGGTGAAACTGCTGGTTACGTTCTGACACAGAGGAAAACACAGAATCAACCAGGTTGGAAGAGACCTCTGGGATCATCGAGTCCAACCATTGCCCTGACACCACCCTGTCAACTAGACCATGGCACTAAGTGCCATGTCCAGTCTTTTCTTAAACACATCCAGAGATGGTGACTCCACCACCTCCCTGGGCAGCCCGTTCCAATGTCTAATGACCCTTTCTGAAAAGAAATTCTTCCTAATGTCCAACCTGAACCTCCCCTGGTGAAGCTTGAGGCTGTGTCCTCTTGTCCTATTGCTAGTTGCCCGGGAGAAGAGGCCAACTCCCACTTCACTACAACCTCCCTTCAGGGAGTTGTAGACTGCAATAAGGTCACCTCTGAGCCTCTCCAGGCTAAACAACCCCAGCTCCCTCAGCTGAGCACAGTGCAAGGAAAGAACAAACTACCTATTACAACCACCCTCCTCTGCTGTCTAAGCTTGTGGGTGTACTTCCTACACTTCCATGCACTATAATCCACTTAACTCTCCCTTTGCCAGGATAGTTAGAGAGCAAGAGACAGATACAGTCAGATATCAGTGCGGCACATAACAAAACAGTATGGCTGGCTGCATGAAAATGCTGAATTACAGCATAATGGAAAAACGGTTCATTTTAATAGGGTCAAATTCATTGACCTCACTGAACTCACAGAACTGATGACAGACTCATTCCTGCTCTACTTCTCAAACTTGCCATTAGGATAGCACTTTTTTTGGATCTGAATAGAAAGATGAACATTACTTGCCTAATTGAAGTGGCAATATTGATAAAATTAACTGAAGATTCACTTCTCATAAGCACAGCCTGCTAATTAACTTATCAGAAAGCATGTGGAGAAAGACTTGAAAGGATACTCCACAGACAGCAGATTATAGCACTATTAAATGACATACATGTAGCAAACATGCATTTATTCACTCTATTTTTTTTCATTTTTTCACAGCTGCCTTCATCCATAAATCATACTAGCAAAGAAAAAAAGGCTGACTACATATGTCGGCTTTTGATTGACTTTATCTTCTGGAAGTAGACACTTCAATATTTCCTTTTTTTCAAGCTCAGATCTATTGTTCGTTTACCTCATATATGACAGTACTGACTATTCATTACTACTTTTCACACTGGAATGAATAATCAGGAGGACAATTTACCTTCAACGTTAATCCATCTTCACAGCTAAACCCCAGCTTTAGGATTTAGGTAATAAATTCTTGAAACGCGTTTCAGCTATTTACATCAAGTTTCAAGACACAAGGCTTTAGTTTCTAGTCATCTTGCTCCTCAGGCTACTGTAGCCTTTGAAACAAACAACTCCTTACCGAAGTGATTACCCAACAAGCTCCCCTGAACTACTATGTTTATTGGAGGATCTTGCCTCAACCTGTAATTCTAGTTTCAATATGGTACTTCCTTTTTAATTAAAGATTTTCTACTTAAAAGCGTCATCACTATTGCAAAATTCTTCCAGGTGCGGTATGCTTAAGCTTTCAATAAAGCTTGCAGTTTTCATGGTTGCATGCTTCTGAAAACTACCAGAAATCTGGACTTCCTCCTCTCCCCGGCCCCCATCACAGAGTGTGATTGAGCTCTTTCTGCCCTTATGTCACATACTAAACTAGATTATTCAGGCAAAGAAAACCCTTCTTGGCTAAAGAGAAGAGGAAATCACTGCTGAGTGCATAAACGCCTTCAGATGGCAGTTACATTTGCTTTTCCAAACTGTATTTTAAAGCTATCAGTGAAAACAGCTGAAGCAACTCATTACTGAATGTTACTACTAACACATACGAAACGTAAACTTCAAGAATGATTAGAAGGTTATCTGAACGCAATTTTCTCTATATGGTTATGAACCCTTTAGGATATTACAGGATCACAAGACAGACAGAAGTGGGCATAAAACAGCCATGTGGTTGTCATGCTCAGTCTCTACTAAAGAAACAGCTGCACCATAAAAACTGGAAAACACCAATACCTTCACCAAGATGTGTGTATCAGTTACACAAGAGAACATAATACAATTTAACACTTGAGAATAACTGAAACATACATCTAAACCAACATGCAGCAGGGCACTTCTTAACTGCCACACGACAGATTTTTCCCTTAAAAGCCTTTTAGGGACTGTTCTAAGGGACTGACTCACACCTGAGTTTTGCACACACTGTTTGCGCAAACACCTTATAAACGTCAATAATTTACAACAGGATGATGTTCATCCTGAGCCCTCAGTTTGACAGCAGTTTACAGGTGTAGTGGGCTTGTGGGGCAGGGTTTTGGTAGCAGGGGGGCTACAGGCACGTGTCAAACAGACACTGATTTTGCAATGAGATATGCCCCCATGAAACTGTACACACAGAAATTATTTGCCGCACTCAAGACCTTTGGAAAATAACTTTCTCGGTTTGTAAAGCTTTTCCACTTTGCAACACAGGGCAGATTTATATCTCATATCACCTCACTGTTGCAAGCAAGAAGCTTGTTGCACCTTGTTGGGCTTCTCCTCCACCACTATCTTTGTCTTAAAAACTACACTCCAGTACAAATACTAAAAAAGAAAAAAGTACAGCTTTTAAAATAAACTTGGTTCTTCTTTTGCTAATCAGGGGCATGATGCACCTGAAAGTACTTTCAATGTTTACTAATAAAAATTATTTAGATTATCACCTTTTACCCAAGACAAGTTTTTTTTCATGTAAATTGCGTATTTTCTTTAGTAAAACAAATATCATATATATGATTTTTTCCTCACATCTCTATTTAAAATTGATTTATTAAACCAAAGAAATCTTTCATAAAACTGTTAAACTTAATTCTTTTATTCCAGTTATCTTCTTCAGAACTAGCAGATTTCAGCTTCTCACAATGAGTTTTTAATCACGAACTAGAAGTGAGGAACAAGCATCCTCACATTTTTTTCAAGTCATTATCTGTATTAATCCAAACTAAAGCAAAAACATGGGGAAAAGTATTCTCTGAAGTAGTTACACCAGTCAAAAGCTGAGTTTCACGTTTCTGCTGACTCCACCCCTAGCAACTCAGAATACTGTTTCATGGTGTTTTGATTAAGTCAGAGCTTCTGTCACCCTGCCATCCTCCATAACTCCTTTGCACCAGCACCAACACTTTTGTAATGACATGAGCCAGTTCGGAGCGCTGAGCTGGCCAAAACCTAGGCAGTTCTCAGGCAGGTCAGCCTGCCAGATCACCTCACTGGTGAGATCAGAGGAGCCCAAGCAGCGTAAGGAGGGGGAGTGCCAGAGTGTGTGCAGCACTGGGAAGGAGGGACAGTCACCAAACCATCAAACTTACATCGCTTTAAACCGCTGTGGAATGTAAGCGGAATCAGAGATAAACTTTCCCAGAAAGGCCTGGTCTTAGTTTCTCCTCCATCTTTAGTAAGAGATTTCTTGTCACTCCTCTTTTCCTGGCATTAGCATTTTGGTAGCCACAGGTGGACAGGATCAGGAACTAATCTAAAGGAGAACTAGTGTTTTTTCATTCCGTATTTTATGCTGGATCACACAAAATTTCTGCTGACAGGACACAAGCAACAGAAATTCGCAGCTACGCAGAGCATGAGCTGCTCACATATACACCACTTTAACTGCGGAATGGACCTCGCAGTTCCCTGTGAGAAGACTGGCTTTATTAAAGTATCCCATAATAAGTATTTTTGCTTAAACTTATATTTGATAATCATGAAGTTATCAAGTTTCAGAACTGAGTAACACCCTGAAAGTGTCTTAGCTTGGGAAAAGAACACGCACCCTCCTCGCTTCATCTACCTTGCTGCAACACGGAAGCAGCCGGATTCGGACACGGGACGAAGGCGCAGGGCAGCTCCCCTGGCAGCGCGCCGGCCTCCTCCAGCTCCGCCGCTGCCCTGCCCCGCCGCGCACACAAAACATGCAATACTGCTTCTTAAAGTCTTCTTTTCTGTTTGTTTTTTCTCTTTCAACCTCCGTTCCCCGGTACCCGGCCCGCGGGATGATGCCGGGGCTGCTCGGGAGGGAGCACACAGCGACGCCACCACCCCCGCTCCCTCCCAAAGCACTTCCCGCCTCCACCCCGCCGCCAAAGCCAAGCGGCCGTGAGGGCGCTGCCAGCCGGCACCGAGCAGCCGGGGGCGCCCGCGGCCCCCGTGGGGGGCGAGGGCGAGCGCCGAGCCCCGCTCCGCCCGCGGGAGAGCGGCCAGCGCGCTCCCGTGCCTCGCCGGCCCTCCCCGCAGGAATGCGGGGGGAACCACCGCCCGCCCGCGCCCCCGCCTCCCCCGCCCGGCCCCGGCCCCCGCGTCCCGTACCTGCCGGCCCCCGCCTCCGCTCGGCCCGCACTCCCCGCCGCCCGGCCGCCGGGCGAAGCGGGGTCTGGGGCCTGCAGCTGCCGGCCGCCGCCGGGCTCCTGCTCCAGGGAGAGGGCTAGCTGGCTGAGGCCGTAGAGCAGCGAGCAGACGCCGCAGCCCAGGCACAGCAGCGCCACCCGCGCGAACCGCCTCATCCTCCCGCGCCGGCCCCGGCGGCGGCGCCAGGCGGCGGCCGGGGCCCAACTGGCAGCGCGAGCCCCAACGCACGCGGCGGCGGCACGAGCCCCGGCATGCGAGAGGCGGGGCCGGGCACGGCGGGGCGGGACGGCCGGGGGCGGGGCGAGCCCTGAGGCGCCCGCAGGGAGCCAGGTGCCGCCGGTGGGGCGGAGCGGAGCGGGTGGGAGGCCGAGCCTCAGGGGGCGGAGCGGGGGGGAGGCCGAGCCTCAGGGGGCGGAGAGGGAGTGTCGTGGCGGCTAAAGATCCCCGTTTAATTGCCCCGAACAGGAAGAAAGCTGTAAGTTCCCTTTCACCGCTGCAGATAGCCCGGGGGCGGGCGGGGAGCCTGGGGGTCGCCGCTGCCCTCGGTGTGCCGGCTGGGCCCGGTCCCCTGAGAAGGTGCTTGCCTCCACCGGGTCCCTGTGGTCAGCCTGGTCTCGCTGCCCGCTCAGACCTCTGGAAAACCCGTCCCTAGGAAAAAGTCGAGAGAAGAAATGTCCCAGGCAGAGGCAGAGGCAGCGTCCAGTCGTGACAAGCTAGAAGGCCGCAGGCTCAGCGCACAAGTGTCTCACCTTGTCTTCGTTAAGGGCAAAAGTGAGGCTAAAGTCCCCTGAAAATGACACTTTTTTGCTCCCACTCCAACGTTTCTGTTGTGGTATCTTGGATTTTCCCATGTAAAAGCTTCACAACTGCCTCTTCACAAGGATATTCCCTTATGTTCGTTAGGCAGCTGGGGTTACACAGGTGTCCTTTCTCCTTGTAGAGACACAATCTGAGTGTGCAAATCGTTTTGGACCCCAGTCCCCCTCCCTCCTCTGGCCTTGGCATGGGGGCCACTGCACAGCACCCTGGCCCGGGGAGCGGGTCCCAGCTGGGCATTGGGCCAAGCGGCTGCTGGGCTGGAGAAGCTTGGTGAACTGGGCCTGAAGGATTCGTTTGTGGTCACTAGCAAAGAGAGGGTTGTCTTGGCTCACCAAGTCATGCTTCTAGAGAACAAGAAGTAGGTGTGAGAAGCGGCGCACCAGGAGAAGAAATAACAGGTGTGCGTCCTGCTACACGGGGAGATGTTTGTTGGGTTTCAGCTGAATCCAATACAGGACCACATCCCCTCTCTCTGGCCCAGTCTGCTGAGCAAAGGTCTAACAGCCTAACCCACTACTGCCAAGGCAAGTGTTTTAAAGCCATCAGTTAGTGCTTCTCCCTCAGCTCTTGACATTGTTGGTTTTTTTTTTTAAAAAAAAGACAAATTTGAATTCATTCTGCTTGCTTTTTTGTCCTTACAGTGCATTTGGCTCACATTTTCTCTACAGACTGGACTTTTTTTCTCTGAGTAACACCCTGAAAGTGTCTTAGCTTGGGAAGACTTACTTTAAAATAAGTGATGACATCCCCACTTAATCACATGAATTCAGGACCCTGCATTTTAAGAAAAATGCCAATATGATTTACAATAAAGCTTAAAAAAAAAAGTTCTGTTGTAGATTCTGGGGTCTGAGTGTGTATATGATATGTGAATGCCCATAAAACCTGAGCCGTAGCTTACTGCTGCTCTTGGCTGTGTTTAAAAGAAGGGGGAAAGCAGAATGCCAGCTGCCGACTCTAGTAGCTGGAAGAGAAGTAATGACAAAATTGTCCTGCCAAAATTGTTCATCACCTCTTCCTCAAAACAAAAGTAGGAAGTGAGGAAAAAAGGTGGCCCTCAGAAATACTGGCTACTCAACGATGTTTGTAGTGCAGATACCAGGATGATTACTAAGGGGTGCAAGCAGGGAAACTGGGACTGGGAAAAGAAATAGACTCCAAGAGAAGTAAGGAACTAGGAAGGATGAGGAGCAAAGATGAGGATTCAGGGCCAATTATGGCAGGGCGATGATGGGAGAGTCACAGATGAAATGGGGGAAGATTAGTAAAAAGGACTCTAGAAAGAATTTGCTTAATGAAGTAAGGGTAATTTACGTTGGTAAGATCCACGTGCTGGCATGCATCACAGAAAGAACCAGCTCTGAAAGTGCCACTCAAAGCCTTAGCTGGGCTTTCTGCCCCTCTGTTTTCTGTTCCTCCATGCTTTCTGCCGCAACGGATGAACTTGCCGTTCTGCCAGCTTTCCCGAATCTGTGTTCACGTTCAAAACCTGGCTTATTGCTCTCATTGCGTATCTGCCTGCAGACCTGTATCAAGAATTCGCTCGCTGTCCCATTTCACAACCCCTTACATATACTATCAAGTCCATATGGCAGGGAATAAGTAACATAGCAATATGAGATTCAGAGTGGAGAGGGACAATGGAGTATTTACTGACAGTGAGCATAAAAGCGAAGACCAGTTAGCCCATGCTGAGGTGTGACACTTGCCTTCTGTATTGAAGAGTGTTCCTGTCAGGGAAAATGAGGTCCAAAGGGTGTTATAGAGGGACCAAGAGTAAATGTAGCAGCTGTGCAGCAATAATGCTTTCATGCTTCAGAAGAAGAAAGCATAGATGAGAAAAGAAGAAATCAAGAGTGCTAAAGAGAGATGACAGGGAGAAAAAAATTATTTTTGGATTATCAATCATACCATTTCCCAGATAGGAATTTACAGGATTCTCTTCATTCAGTGCTGTCCAGTAATGTCTGAATAATTAATGAGTGAGAATGTACCTGCAGTGCTCTAAAAATATAACTGAGGCACTGTCATACAGAAAGTTAGTCTCTCTTAAGGTATCTGATGTGATTGGGGAGAAAGAAACAGATAAACTTACACACACACAAGCCTTTTTTCACAATGCAAAATCTGTCCATTTAATCTAACTATCAGTTGGTTTGATAAAAGATAAAATGCCTCTCACTAGAAACTCAGCCTTGTGAATAACAAAGATAAGCAAAAGTGACTGGAATGTCATACCTAGGTTATATCACTGAGAAAAACACTATCAGACGATATCCAATTAGCTAATTCAGCTTTTAAAACTCTTTAAAGGGAAATATTATGTATCTTTATTACTCACCATAAACAGTTAATGAACAATAGATAACATTTTATGCTATAACATTTGCTAGTCTTTAATAAA
Source organism: Nyctibius grandis (assembly GCF_013368605.1). NCBI lineage: Eukaryota > Metazoa > Chordata > Aves > Nyctibiiformes > Nyctibiidae > Nyctibius > Nyctibius grandis. The sequence goes on from NC_090662.1 coordinate 35,198,780, forward strand.
TCTAATGGTGCAAGGTTCTCTCCATTTGTTACTAATTCTAAATCTTGAAATCCTTTTCTTGACTGAAATTTAGTTACTTAATCACAGTAATTTTTGTATCTTTAGGATTCAATTCTATTTACCATGTCCAGAAAACAGCTGAAATCCAGAAAACAGTAATCTTAGTGAACTACAGACGTTAAATAAGTAGTTAGGACAATTGATTTTTTTTTTTAAAGAATCAGCATCTTATATACTTCTGCAACTGTGTTCAAGGGTCATAAGAGCAGTTCCTGTATGCTAGCAAATTAAACCAAAATTCTAACCACTCATTAGATCAAGAGATAAATCAGATCAACTGAAAAAAAAAAAGAGAATTATTCACAATTACGGAAGGGGATAATCTGATGCAACAGAGCGAACAAAGAGAGAAATCAGTTTCCACTCCAACTTTCTGCTAATTAAAAACCCCAGTCCTAATCAGATGCATTTGTATCATTCCTTCTGGTTTTGTTCTTTCAGGAAGTTAAACCATTAGTTCAGTTGGCAAAGCAATAAGATGTTGGGCTGACAGATTTGTGTCAATGCTGCCTCGTGTGCAGACCAGTCAAGGGTTTTTCAAAGGCAAAGGCGCTTTCTTTGATGTTCACGTGCCCTTTCGTACAACCTGCAGCATCAATGCTTTGCTATGCTGGATTGCAAGGTTGGGTAAGTGAGGGGAAACTGCTTTACTGCCATGTGTTGTGCATATGGTATCATCAGACTTCTTGGTGCAATGTCCCTTTTCTGTTGCTGCCAGACATAATTTTTCTTTCCTTTCAAGTCATTTTTAAGACAAGGATTTAGTTTGTTACGACTGCTTTCTACTTTTATTGTATCTACTCTTCAAATTGCCCTATATTAGCTCCCAATGTTAAAAAAGTGTTAATAAAAATTCTCAAAATCAATTTTTATTGATGACCAAAATATTATTGTCATCCCCCATTTCTTCCCTTTTTAGCTCTCATTGTTTTGCATTGTAGTGTGCGTTTAACCTATTTAGACTATAAGCAGGAGCTTATTTTGCAGCTACTCTTGGTATCAGCAGTATACACACCTGAGGACAATAGCACACAAAATTAAATAAGCTGCATTGTAAGCAGTTTTGGAAGTGGTGTGATACTTTGCAAAATCCCTAGTTTCTTCTAATTTGAATCAATTATTTCTTCAATAGTACAGTTTACTTCAAAATTTATTTAATGGATCCTCTGGGAACAATTACAAGTTATTAAACAGCAGAGACTCAAAATATTTGTATTGTTCCTCTTAAGAAAGTGCAACTTCCATGTCCTAAACAAATAAATATGCATCTAAATATGTAGACTTGAACAATATTTAGTGCTTTACTACATTAAAAATAGCAGAAAGAATACTTTCTAGGAGCACAAAGAGAATTTTCTTTTTATCTCTTTTTCTGTATTTGTGTGTCAAAACCTTTTTTTTCTGTAAAGATTTCAAAATATGGAGCTCCAAGACATCAGTCCAAAGGGGATTATCAGTGTTGGGCTTTTGTTTCCTTGCCTCTTCTAAAACTCTCCAAGGACCGTACCTGGCACAGGTATTTGTGTTTAAAGTACTCCTGGAAGGAGTCAAAGCAAACCTACCTACTTACGCTAATATGTGCCAGGTACAAAAAAATAGAAATAAGGTAAGCAGGCCTGGCTGTTTGTTTGTTTGTTTATATATAACTATACTCAAGTTTAAAAGTCCTTATCTTGTCCTCCTGCTGTTTGCTACAGCATCAAGTGTTCCGAGTCCTCTGGCACCCGCATCAGCATCTTAAGTTTCTACAATACAACATAATTTTTTTCTTGTAATGTAACAAATATTTACTAACAATAATCATACACAATAGCAACATTGCATTATGGCTTGAAAGTTCGATTTTTAAGATGAAGGACATCAACTAATCTGAAGTTAATCCTGTACGATATTTTCTACCTTTTCCACTTTACAGTAACAGTGCAGACTCTATGCAGTGAATTTAATGCTACTGGTAAGAAGTATGCTCATCCTAGTCACTTTTTGGAAGACTCTCGGAATGTATTAGCTCATGAGATCCTCAGACCACAGACTGAAAACTACTGCTTTTTTTTAGTTATTTTTTCATATTTAATGTAAAAATTTTATACATTTTATGCATTTATTATTTCCAAGTACAAAAAGCCTGCATGGCTAGGAGAGTGAAACTGCACCTAGCGAACAGCTAAAACAAAAAAAAAAAGTTAGATGACAACTGCCAGCTGCCCTTACAAGAGGAAACAGGTTTAGGAGAATTGTCAGGGGCTCTGAGAGCCGTTCAGCAATGCAAGCCAGGTGATACGCTGGAGGCAGTGAGCCAGGCAGCCAGTTGCCCCTATTTCGAAAACAGCAGCATAGCCTGGAATGGAAAAGATGACAGACGGTCATTCAGTAAGGAGAGGTTTTGAAAAGCAGTCTGTCAGTCAAACCAGGTGAAGAGTTTATTTACTTTGTCAATATCTAGCAAGTCCACTTGGTATTCTACCATCATATTTTGTTTATCTGTACCCTGCTTTTGCTCCCTAGTCCCCTTCAAGTAGGGTTTAACATTGTAAACGGATGTAGAGACATGTCAAGGATAAAGTCCTAATGTTTGTCTCTCCACATCCTTTTCTCTAGGGGGTGCTTTATTTTCATAATTACTAATTCAAAAACCAGATTAGAGCAGTCAAAAGTGATAGCTGTTTAAAGCATTTAGTGCTTGAATTATCAGGAGGAAGAGATAAGACATTAATACTTTCTTTTGCACTGACTGCCCCTTTTAAAACTGAATAGAACAGTGACATAACAGACAAACACCCAAGGTACATAACAGGCTTCGGTACCAAATATCCTCACACTTGGTCAGCAGCCTTTATCATGTCTGAAGTTCACACAAGTAATTACGGTGAGCAGTCAGCTTAGCTTGCACAGTCCTGTGCCACTCCCTGCAGCGTGCAGAGATTATACTGATTTATTGAAGGTATCATTAGAACTGTGTTCTCAAACTACTCCACTGCATGAGTGGCAGCAGAATTGGTGAGGAGTTGGGATATTGCGTAGCACTGGAATTTGAGCCTGAAACATCTAAGAGATCTTCAAGCACTGCTGACTGATGATTGCACTTACACATTTCTCAGCCTTTCTTCACCCATCTTTTATCTATAACTTTAATTTTTATTTTATCTTTTCTTTCAGGTCAAGAAAGGGTAAAATAAAATTGGACACTGTCCTAAGCTATCTCCAGGCACCAGGCCCATAGTGGAATGCTGTGATCTCCCACGGCTGCCAAAACATTTGTGTGGAATTTAAGAAATTTGTTTTGTACTTCAGATCCATAATTGTGTACCAAACTTACCAAACAGTCAACAGAGGAAAGAAATGAACAGAAGGGTGATAGAAGGGCTTTATGGCTTGCTCTCAACTTTTGAATTCCTGTTCTTCTAAAATAGACAAGTAGACTAAATTAGACTCCCTTAATTAGTGACAATAGCCCCATTCTGGTATCTGATGCCAATTTAGTCTTGTACAAGTCAGTGTTCCTGCTCGTACCAAACCTGCTAGTTATGTCAACAGTTTGCTGCCACTTGCTTGTGTGCACTTCGGGATCTATGCTCAACACTTGCAGGGTGGCATTAAAAGCATTCTGCACCTGAGGATGTATCGGCCTCACACATTGCCTCCTTGGAGTGAGGATGAGTTTACATACTTATGGCCAACACTTCAGTCACCTGCTATGCAAATGGTAAACTCTGACTGTCTTTACAAGGGAACCACCTTCTTTCAAGAATGTCTTGGAGGATTTTAGCCTCATGCTGCAAAACAACACAAACAACAAACAATTCAGAGAGAATTGAACACTGGAACTGTACGTAACTTTAAGGTAACTTGAGACAACCCACAGAGATCATTGTTTTAGAACCTGCTTTAGTAACAAAAAGAGTAGCTGTATATATGATGACATGACACCTTAGACTAAGCCTTCTTTTCAAGCCGCTTACCTCAGTTGTTACTTTAATTTGCAAGCATAGAAACTTGCATGCACGCAACTTTCTTGCCTCGGAAGCAGTACTCTCAGGAGTATCTCAACTTCCATCATAGCTGAGAGGGGTAATGAGTCACCTGTGCCAATAAATTAGCAGAGGCCGCCTCTTGACATTTTGAGATCAAATTCCCTAAGTCTGCTGTTTATCCCCAAATTGCCCACTTACATTTCTTTTACTTTTTCTTAGGCAGTACAAATAATACATTCAGAGAAGGGTTTCAAACAACTTAATAGTTTTATTTACCATTTTATTTATCACAACAAACCCTAAGCATCACCACTGCCAGTCAAGATTTAATATAGTGCATCCACAATAGTTTTCACCAAAAATACTTGTTGGATTCTTCACAGGCAAGAAGTATTCATTTATTCCTGTAGAAGGCATTTCAATACGTGTCACTATTCTGGGCTTCAAAGACATCTGTTTATGCTCATCTGAAACCACCTGTATGTTTATCAAAAAATGCGAAATAACTGTAGAGTTGTTCATTTTAAAACACTTCCATTATGATTGTGTGGCATTTATTCTGGAAAAAAAAAAATCTTTGCACTGTGATTCCTACTGTTTCTTTCTTTCCAGCCACTTCCTCTCAGCTTTTCTGCCGAGCTTTCAGAATTTTAAATTGTTTAATAATGTCTCTGAATTGAGGTCAGGAAGAGGTCGGGTTAAGGCAGTGTCCTAATGGGCTACTACTATACACTTGGCTAAATGAGATGTATTGTCACAGAATCACAGACAATGTTAGGGATTGGAAGGGACCTCGAAAGATCATCTAGTCCAATCCCCCTGCCGGAGCAGGATTACCTAGACCATATGACACAGGAACACGTCCAGTGGCGGGTTTTGAATGTCTCCAGAGAAGGAGACTCCACAACCTCTCTGGGCAGGCTGTTCCAGTGTTCGGTCACCCCTCACCGTAAAGAAGTTTTTCCTCATATTTATGCGGAACCTCCTGTGTTCCAGCTTGCACCATTGCCCTTGTCCTGTCAAGGGATGTCACTGAGAAGAGCCTGGCTCCATCCTCGTGACACTGCCTCTTACATATTTAAAACATTAGGAGGTCACCCCTCAGTCTCCTCTTCTCTAAGCTAAAGAGACCCAGCTCCCTCAGCCTCTCCTCATAAGGGAGATGTTCCACTCCCTTAATCATCTTCGTGGCCTCTGGCGCTGGACCTCTCTCTAGCAGTTCCCTGCCCTTCTTGAACTGAGGGGCCCAGAACTGGACACAATATTCCAGATGCGTGCCTCACCAGGGCAGAGTAGAGGGGAGGAGAACCTCTCTTGAACTACTAACCACGCCCCTTCTACTACACCCCAGGATGCCATTGGCCTTCTTGGCCACAAGGGCACACTGCTGGCTCGTGGTCATCCTGCTGTCCATTAGGACCCCCAGGTCCCTTTCCCCTACGCTGCTCTCCAACAGGTCTGTCCCCAACTTGTACTCATACCTGGGGTTGTTCTTGCCCAGATGCAGGACTCTACACTTGCCCTTGTTATATTTCATTAAATTTCTCCCCGCCCAACTCTCCAGCCTGTCATCTTTATTTAAAAGAGTGAACATAGTTTATCAGACAGAAAATTGTAGCATCTCATGATGCAAACATGTATTTTCTGACTGCTACCCAGAGACCTTATAAGTGTAAACCAATATAGCGGTTATGTTTTTCTTAGGCAGTACCTTAGAATTTTATAATAAATTTGCATATATTAAAAAATTACAACCACACACAAACTTTTGTTCACAGAGATGTTTATTTTTGTCTTCAATGTTTGTAGGGAATACGATATCACTACAAAAGTGTCTCAGAGAAACTCCATCCAAAGTCTAGGCTTACGAATGAAGGGAAAATATACTTTCAGCTGTACCAGTCCTGAGCAAAGTTTAAAAAAAAAAAACCAAACCAAAAAATCCTCTAGAGATAGGAAGCCAGCACCAATAAAACCAGAGGGCCTCTTACTGATATCTGCTCATACTTTCTTTTCTGCTTGAGAATTGGCAAAAACTTAGGCAGGAAGAATTACCATATTAGAGTGTGGACCTAAGATTCACAGTCCCAATCTCTCGCCAAATACCACACATTCTTTTACAGTCAGAGTTCAGGGCCTCAGTTTTACTTTCCATTAAGTAGTCAGGACTGCTAACAGCAAGACTGTTGCCCCCACAGTGTAACATTTTCTCTTACTTAAATTGGTAAATAAATATTTATTTAATATACTTCTTTTAATAAATATTTATTTCCTATCAATACCAAGTTCCTGAAAAGTTACATTGTTCTTAGAAGTATACTACTCATAGCAGTTATAAAACTTCTGATAACATCAGGTCTCAAAATAATTCAAGTGGCTTACATTCTGTCGCTTGTTCTTTCTGTGAAAGGATTTCAAGCCATTGGTTAACACTCCGTACTTAACAGTTGGTTTATCCAGGACATTCAGATTCAATCTGACACAGTAAATACTTCTAAGAGTCAGAACAGAAAAGGCACTTACTCATTTTGGGGAAGACACCTGGCAGTTTAAAATTTTTACTTTCAAAATAACAAGCCCTTTTTCTGACAATAAAATCCTTAAAAACTACTGTTGGAGAAACATAAACCCTATGAATAAAACCAACTTATGTACCCCTTCCCAAGAAAGGTAATACTGTCCTTGATTGAGAAACTGAGACGTGTGAAAGCATCCAGAAGTACTCAGAAGTTTTATTCACTTCTGTGATATTCCAGTAGGCTATCACAGCTGACCAGAAGAAAAAAATCTCCAAAGAATGTGTATTTTACAAACTGAAAGCCTCAGAAATTTCTGGACTGTTTCTTATTAGGTACTTGTATCAGCAACAAAATATAAGATTCTAGTGTATTATAACCAGGAACATCACCGTGGTTACAACTGATAACCTGTGACTCCATCCAGAGGAGTAAATCTTTTATCAAACTTCCTTTCACTCAAACCATTGCCTCAGTGATGCTCTGAATAAGGCACTTATTAAGTTTTAAGAGCATCTGACAGTGCTGTTGGTAGTTTTTGATTTGTCTGTGACGATGCTCTACCAACACTTCAAGATTAACGCGTTAAAGTGTGGAATAATCACTGAAAACAGCCATATGAACTACTGGCCACAAAACTCTTCACAAGCCACATCCATTCTAGTCTGGGTTCTTATTACCTATTTAAACATAAAGTTATCCTTTTTCTAGTAGTCCAGGAATTGGACCCTTTAAATTGGGTAGTGTGTAAATATACAACAGGAATCTATTTTGTTCCTGACTATCTCTTTAATCAAAACTACTCCCCTTTTCAATAACTGACCCTGTACCCAAGAGAGAAAACGTTCATGGTATTTTCTATGAAATTCACAAAAAACTACATCTATCTTCAGGCCAAAAAGTCACTGAACCAACAGGTATAAAGAATCATAAAGCAACACACACCTCTAAGAAGTGTGGAATGCTGCCTACTTCCAATACAGTACACAGAGAAAGGAATACTAAACACACGAAGAAGCCCATTATATAGTGGCTTTTCTAGGTATTATTCTGAAAAGATTTTCTTTGTTTCTCCCCCCCTCCCCACCCCCCGTCTGTTTTGCTGGACTGAGGGTTTTTGAAGGTGTTTGACATTTTAGAAACAGAAGCTACTCAGAATTTCTGTAGGAAGGCTGAGAAAGCGCTCCTCGGATCTCTTTCTCCAGCTGGCACCGAGAGCGTTTTCTTGCACCTTTCAGAAAGCCTCCAGGTACTGCAAGTTACCTGGCAACGTTACGCCTCCGTCAGTTGTAAAGCATTTTGCTTATTTTTCCATGTTTGGAAGCCTCCCAGCAATAGAATCAGACCATTTGCAGAAATGCAGATAGGAAGGCCAGTAATTGGCATCCCAGAATGCCAGCTACCTCAGCCAGAATGCTTGATCGGTGCAGGACTGGTGTAAGTTTGCTCAGCAAGAATCTGTTCAGTAAGTCAATTATACAGAAACAAGGACAACGGTGACAAAACTGATCAATTACCTCTAAGCTCCACATACCATTGTTGGTCTTACAGAAACCAAGATATAGTTGAAGAACTGGGAATAGCAGCCAAAACTCCCAACTTACAAAAGCAGGCATAATAATTATTTCAAAACTCACTGTACCCACTTATACATGTACTTGGAATTATGGATACTGGAATGTGGCTGGGCACTAAAGCATTTTGATTTATTCTGTGCAAAGAAGTATCAGCTTGAAATAGACTTTCATGGATGGCAGTTATATAGTAGATGGCATATAAATAGGCAAATTAGATCTCTATTCCCAAAGTGGGTATTAAGAAAGCAGAATCAGCCTGACCGCTCACTTGTCCAAACTAGCAGACGCACCCGAAGTGACTGAACAACTCATCCTTTTCTAGTGACAAAGTACCTGTGACTGCCTTTGAACCAAACGGAATTTGCAGTCTGTAGAATCTAGTGAGCTTGGGAAGCCAAATTTCATTAGCCCTGGTTACATATATTTCCTTCTGTATGCTTTTGCTTCTTCATACAGAAGAGGAAAATTATGAGCACGTGGTTAGCAGGTTATCAAAAAATATATTAATGCTCTATTTTCCTCCGTTGTCTTCTCAATAACTCCATTGTAAATTAGAGCTCCATTGGTCTAAAGCCACATATCTTAAAATCTTAAGGTTTAAGGGAGCTTGTTCACTTTGCAAGCACTTTGACTAAGATCAGTATTTATACACAGAAACAGTATAATTAAAGATTACACTTTTCCAGGTGGCCTAGATCCTGAAAACGTAGTCCTGAAAGGCTTCTTGCTCAGATATTCCTACCTCTGTCAAGATACGCCATACTTTCCACAAAATAATTAACATTTTGGAACTATTCTTTAAATTATTGTTACTGGAACAATATTTTTTCTGGTGGTAATTTTCTTTTTAAACATGTGGGACAAGGAGTGATTAGATAATGTTGCTATTTTGTCTTTTACAAACCCCAAATGGTACAGCAATCTCTTGTGATTGTTCTTAGTAATACTCATTTGAGCTATGGAATATGCTTTTGCCCTTTATCTTCCATGTTTAACTCCTTAAAAGTACAGGTAAAACTTCCTGTGCCCATTAAACTGCCTGCTCTTACAATCTCCTGTGTCAGTAAACAGAGCAAGTTCTTCCACATGACTTTTATCTGTTTCTCATAATAAAAGGGGAAAGATTAGGATCAAAAACATTTCCTGAGGGATTAAGTATTATACAGTGGTGGTTCATTTTAATTACTTTTTACCAATACAGTTCAACAGAAGCTGTAAACAGCTCCTGCATTACTAAGACCCTAGTATCTGAAACAAATTTATTTGTCCACTGCATTTTCTTTCACTGTTTGAATCTAGTGGCATAGTTTAGGCAGAGGGGGGGACACCTGGACTCCTACGCCTTGTTCATAGACATATCACACTCTTCTTGCGTAATGTCTTAGGAAAGTCACTTAAACATCACTTGCTGTTGGATAATACCACTTACTAGCAAGTGTGCAGCTACCCATTGCTGTTGCACCATTTACTCCATTCTAGACAGGAAGTTACAGTAACATCTGTAAAGCATTGATTTGTAATTAACTTGTAAAGTACTTTTCTGATTTTAATTTAGTAGTTAAATCCTGTTAATTTTTAATAAAACGTGGGTGGTTCTTTAGATGCCAAACTAAGCTCAATATCTGATCGTTATTTTAGACAAATCTCTTAAGTCTCTTCTAACAGGAGAAAGTTTCTCCTCTTGTTAACACTCTGACAGTACAAAAGAAAACCAGCTGAGCTTCCTCAGTGTGACTGATTTTACTGTGCAGCTTTTGCTGGTTTGTGAAGTTACACCCTTTCAAATTGAGACTGCTTTGACATAAGTCAGGGCATAATTTCAGATAAGAAAAACCTTCAAAAGCTCAAGCAGTATTTCCAGCACACTCAAATCTTAACATTAAGATAGAAGTACGCATTTGCAAAATATCATTTGACTGGTCCACTAGCCAAAACCAGCATTAACTTTTTATCTTACCTGTCTTATTCCTGAGTAAGCACAGGCCAAATTTACTACAAGTATAGCACTTGCTGCTTGCCTTTGGAGAAATTAAATTAAATTGCATTTCTATTTCCATATAGTTTCTGATATTTGAAAGGAAGTATACCCAGCCTCCCTAGTAGGGAGCAGAGTCAAATAAAAGCATGTGACAGAAAAAACCAAGCAGATACAGTTAAAGAACCCTCGATGTACATAAAAAGTACACAATAGACAGTTCCATGCCAAATCCATCCTGTATAACAAAAGTCTAATCAATCAGCCTAATGTGGGAAACTGCCAGGCTTTTGAAACAGGAGAGAGAAAAATTAAAGAATCTAAGACACAGAGCCATACACTTGTGTCAAGTTTAGAAGACCTGACTGAACACTAGAGTGAACAGGTGGAAACAAATTACGAAAAGTATTCTATCTCACATGGCTACCTAAAAACATGCTATCCATAATATTTAAAAAAGTGCACAAATTATAAAATTAAAAAAAAAAAATGAGATTTTACAATCTATGCCACAAAACATCAAATATCTAGAGAAACGTGTAATAGGTTAAAACTTCAGTCATGGTCTTAATTTCAAGACTTTTAATAGCAAGAATCTTTTTTTAAATGTAATTTGTTTGTTTTCTTGTTTCAAACTATCACTTTGTTAGAATCAAGATTTCATATGGCATAATTTAACCTGCTACTACATAGAACAATTTCTGTTTATCTCCAATATACATACTTAATTTCAGGGAAAAAAAAGGATCAGTCTACAACTGTGTGTTTGTTCTTTTCCTTATACTACATATAATCAGTGGCAAATTTAGAAACATACGAGACTGAATTATTGTACACTTTATCAATGAACTAATTATGCTTCATTTTTCCCCATTTCTCCCCCCTTTTCCTTTCTGAAACCGGACAATCAATCAGCACATAAAGGAACTCATTTACATGGAACACTATCACACTTGTCTTTCTTGGGTCACCATTTCATGAACAACCCAGGATGTACGGCTGTTGAAGACCTGGGGCATATATAGAATTTAACAAATAACAGTTCTTATGCAGAGAGCAGTCACAGAGAAAAACAGCTAATCAAAACACATTACAACATTAAATATTCACTTTTTATAAATGGAGTAAAGATGCTTTTAAATATATTTACAGTTAGAAAAAGGACTTAGGATTATTACAAGTCAAAATTATTTAGAAATTATGGAAGTGAAGTTCACTTAAATTATAACATTATGAACAGAGTCAAATGCCATATTCTACTTAGAATTTATCTACTCTGCTGTCAGTATTGTCACATCCCTTTAATCACAAACAGGCAAAAATTATCATAACTTTGTATAATGCCAAAACAGGCATCATTACAATGTAAACACTGGCAAGGTGTAACAGTTCAGTTAAAACCACCACAGCTCAGTTTTTAGATCCTAGCTGACGTGTGTTCTATCTGTGGTTAGAAATTGCTTTTCTGTGTCTTATTACATAAAGAACAGTGAGACTTTTCTGCATTCTTTTTGATTATAACCATACTTGTACCACATTTTTGAGATTATTCTCTAGAGACAGTTGAATCTCAGTAAAATCCACTTCATCCACCCTTCCTTCCAAACCAAATGGCTACTTATTTCCGAAGATACAAAGAGACCTCTTGTTGGCAGTGCTGGGTGGTTTATTCACGTAAAGATAAATGAAAATACGTTTCCCATTTAGTGAACAACTGGTAATAGATTATTATTTGTTTGCAAGGAATTCTGAAATGTGTTAGCATTCATTACATTGTAAATTAGAAACACATTTCATAAAACTTCTTGCGATGAGATTTGCTATCATTAAACTGCTTACTTCAAACAGTTTCAGCTCTCTTGTAATCCATTACATCAGTATATTCTGCAAATAGTCCCACCTAAAAATAAAACATAAAAAAATAAAGTTGAGAAGCATGTATTTTTCTTTTAAAAACTAGTGTATGTTATTCTGAACACCAGCCCAGCCCCAAAAACATTTAAGAACCTTAAAATGCATTGTTTTACAGATACTAAGATTTGGCCAGGTAATGGCAATGAACAGACATCCTATTTAGTAAGATAAAGCAGAGTACATAATAAACAGGTCAGTAGTTATCCATCTGAAATAGCCTATAATTAACATTTGATGTCTAAAAAGTTTAAACAGTAACACCAAGGAATGAGGTATGTATGTTCTCAGATATCACATCAGACTTTCATTTTATGCAACTAACTATTTCACAACTAGCATCTTACAAAATAGAACAGTACCATTGTGCCTGTAGAAGTACTGCATTAAAAACAGAAAAATACATTACTACAAGAAACCACCAAACATCACAACTGTCAGGGGCTACAAAAATCCATTGTTAAGACAACGTATCATACGTTGGTAATAATTTGGGACTGGATTCACTACCAAGAAGGTCCATCCAACTTTTACATGGGCTTAAAAATACATTTATTTTAAATGAAAAAGAAGAGTCACAGGAGTGTAAGTGGACTACCTCACTAAAAGGAGCTAAATGGACTTTTGTACTGAACCTGAATCTATAATTTAAAATCTATACATGGATTGCATGTGTGTATCAAAACACTTATTGGTTGTAAACAAAAATGCAAAATCTGTATTCACAAAAATATTTTATTAGTAATTTTACATAATACCAGATGGGACTGTAAATAGTTCTGCTCTGTATCAGTATATTGCTAAGTGCGCAAATGTAGATAGTGTATGCCATAAAGTAGGGTGCTGAGTTTTTTCATATCATTTATGACATAATATATTCTAATAGGCCAAATCAAAATTAAAGAAACTGATTCAGGAACAAAAATTTAATAGTATTGTTATTTCCTTATTCTTGTGCAACATCTGATATTCCTGTAACGAAATGATAAGTGACTATACGACACTAGATAAATTTGGGGCAAGGAAACAGCACTAAGCAGAAATGAGAACTGCACTTCTGTTATTTTTAAAGCTTTTCCAAACTTCCACATTTCCAAATGTTAGTTTTTGCCAAATGCATAGTCATCTGAGGTTCAATATTTGTTACACAACACAGAATACCAGTGTACAGTGACAATGTAGTACTTTACCTGAATTGTAAGGTTAACCAATCAATGCTTAGAATGTGTTTTCTATTTTGCTTGTAAATATTACAATAAGTGTTTTAAGTGTGAAAAAGTATTGGTAAAACCATCAACACAATTCAGTAACAGTAATCTAGTAAAATGTGTCAAACATTGGCAAAAATTCATACAAATGTTTTATTTAATAACATTTTTCCTATTTAACCACACCAAGTACCAGCAGGTGTTTTTAAGAAGATAATTATTATGAAAATTCTGTTGCAGCAATAGTTGATTAAGTTGATCTCTGACTTGCATACATATAACTATGTTTCACAATTCTCAAATAATACATATTTAGGCAGCTTGAACTATGTTATAAAAATTTAAATTCAGTACATGCCAATAGTAGAGACTCCAAGAGTTGTGTTAGAATTCACTAAACTAAAAGTGAAAATGGACTTACCAATAACACTGCATAATGAACATTCAAACCACATTTTCATGGCACCTTTACACATGAAGATTAAAAAGTTCATCTGAAAACGCTTTGTAAGCATTTGTAAATTGCATTTAAATTATTGTTTCTATCACTGCAGTTTTTCTTTTTTTAAAACTGCACAAATTATGTTTCAGTCAACATACCAATTGTGCATGGATAATCTGTCATGAAAATGTGGTAACAGGTGACAGAAGTTACGTATTTGCATGTTTTGAAGAGAAGAGACTAAAGAAATTGGAGGAAATAAAACTTCAATGAGATTCCCCGTTCAGTGATGACGCTTCTCCTCTGGGTGAAGATGACCTGGACATTGCCCTCTCTGTGTTGTCAGAGCTAGAACCACTCTGACTGTGTTGATCTGCAGAAGCAGCACTGGAAGCAGGTGGTGACTTAGTTTTCTCCTTAAAGTCTGTAATTATGACTGTCAGATCTCCAACGGTAACTTCCAAATGCTGAGCGCTACTTCGATCCACATTTTTCAATCTTGGCCTAAATAAAGCAAATAATCATATTAAAAGCACACACACCATCTTATTATCTTGTCTTCCTCCTGCTTTTTAGGAGCTCTGGAGAACATACATGTGTATATAAGACTGCTACATGCAACATGTAATACAAAGGAAATCAACGTACACAAGTATTTATGGTAGAGTGTTTCCTAGTATGTTTTACAGTAAAATAGCTGAACCTAAGACATTACCTTCTCCTAAGATTATTTAAAGGTTGACCTTACGAATAATGTAACTGTGCAGCGATATGGATGTGTTGCACATGTGAAGGTTTTTACTTTTAAAAATTAAGTCTTTCTTTATTGTGGCTACAGAAAGTTATAAATTTGATCCAGAGAAGCATCCATCTCTGCAGCCACCTTAAGCAACAATTCAAAGTAAAAAATGACGTTCAGTAATGAAGATGTTGGTTTCTGTCTTTCCAATTCAACACCACAGATAGTGTTACTTGCAGCAGGTATTACTTCACCTCAAAACCTCACTAGGACTGCTAGTATACTATTTGAACTGGACTTTGTGTCCACAGTATAACGCTGGTATTCCCGGCATAGGCTGTGATTTAAATTATGCACAGAACTGAGTATTACACACAGTGTTGATAGGGTAAGTCTCTTCATCTAATCTTTCAATTGTTTGATTTTTCACAACATAAAGACCAGAGAAGAATATTTTGACTTATATTCTGCCATCATATTTTTGCTAGTGACTAGCATAAAGTACTTTCAATTTACTGTTTTCCTTTGGTGACAGTTTTTCATGGTAGTCAGACAGCTGAATATATACAATCAGTTATGAACAGCATAGTTTATGCATTTAACTGACTACACAGCTTTCACCAGCTCAAGCTGCAATAAAATACATTAATATGACATCACACGTTAGCAGGTGTGCTAACAGCAAAGCCCTAACCTCTACCCTATCATCTGACTTTGTTTGCAGTAGAATTGGTTTCCAGTCACTTCAGCTGAAACACCTCATGCCTTTCCTCTGCTAAAATAGAGAGTGGCTTTGACATCTTGTTCCCCGGAGGCTGGAGTAGCATGACTGAAGAATTTAAGAGAAAACTGAAAATCTGCTGCTCTGTAACATGGGAATGGAGAGAAAAATTCAGCATTATCAACCTGCATAAGTGCCATGCCTGGAGCTCATTAATCATATTGAGTGTGCATGCAGATTTTTATGACCATTTCCAGCAACAACATACAAGTTTTAAGGCAAAGAGAAAAGGATATCCTTTTCCCAAAGGATACTGAAGAAACCTGCTTAATCTAATCAAGCATTCTTAACTTGCTATCCTACCTAGTGAATCAATTCTGTGAAAAATTGAACTACTTGAAGCATTTTTTTTAAAAAAAAAAAAAAAGTAGCCTAGTTATTTTAAACAACAATTCTCAATGCAAATCTCAATACTGGTATTTCAGTCCAAGATTTTTATTTGGTTTAGTATTTTTCAGATGTTCTCCCTTCTTCCCTACCTCATTTCTGCATTTTTAATGTACTATTGCAATTCAAGCATCAATATTTCAATTTATAATATTTAATTAGCTGAATAAAACTATGTTAACTTAAAATACTTCATAACTGAAGTACTTCAGCTGCATGAGGTAAGCTAGGAAATTTGAGTTGGGGGGGACTGGGACATCTCAGTGTCCTTAATCCTAACCATGACTTTCTTAATGACTGTTCTCTCTTGACTCTCAATCTCTCCCTGGTTCTGATCCCGACGATCATATTTCAGGCACAAGAGAAGCATCTGCTACTTCTCTGCATAACTAAGTCCATTTTCCTTGGCTGGACTACTCTGGAGTGCTTCCAAAAAGGGAAAAAAACAACAAAAAAAATCAATAGTTCCTCCCGTGTTTGATTAGACTACATATCTTGTATACTTCTGAGCTGTTTGGCACAGCATTCTTCACACAATAACTTTATGCTTAGACTGTGATGATTTAGGCATTAAACTTGCTGCTTTTTGTTTTGCAGTTTACACCTTCCTTCCACCTGGTCTTACAGCAATATCAAGGCATTTACAACCACTTGTCTGTACTGTAATATTTCATGTTCTCAGTTTTAAGAGTCCAAGGTTTCCTTCAGCATCCCAGATGGAGCATAGAGATTTTTATCACTAGGTAATATACATGCCTTATCCTGTCACATTAATTTATACCCTAGTTCAGCCCTTCAAAGTTTATTCCAGTTCTGCAAGGACACCAACAAACATATTACTTTCCCACTCTTCTGCAGTCTGGTACTGGTTCTCTCTCTCTCTCTTATTATTTTGCATGAAAACTAGTCACTCCTGCCCCCTCTCTTTTCCAGAGATTAGTGTAATCCGTTTGCCTATCTACAGTTTTGTGTGGTGTGTGAGAAATACATCTGTAACCCTTAACAAAAATACCCAAGTGTTTCTATATTCAGCTGGTCTCCATCTTCTGGTCAAAATTACAAACTGCAGGTTTTCTTCACATTTAATAGGCATCCTAAACCAATGAAACTTCACGCACAAATATTTAGCCTTATTGTCTGTCCTGGTTTGGCCCAAACCAGGCCAATTAGTCTTAAAGAAACCAAGGTCACTGCTAAATTCCTCACTGCTTACGAGTGAAGAGCCGAAGGGGGCTCACACCTGCAGGGAGGAGCAGACAGGGCAGGTGACCCAAGATTGACCAACGAGGTATTCCATCCCATACACGTCATTCTCACTTTCCTATTTATCACTAACCCACTGCCACCTGGAGGTGGGGCCCAGGAGGGAGGGGCCCTCCTGTCTCCCACTGATTGGTACCAGCTTTGCCAATTCTCCAGTTAAAAGCCTGCAGGTGTGATAGCAGTGGAGCTACTGCATTTTCCCCTCTGCCCGTGCTGGGGGAGCAACTTTGCCTGAGGAGGATTTCCAAGCTCTCGATCTTGGTTTTGTATATATTTGTATATATTTGTATATATTTGATTATTTCTATTATTATTGTTATTATACTCTTTTTCATTACTATAGTTTATTAAAACTGTTTTAACTTTCCAACCCATAAGTCTCTCTCCCTTTTCCCTTTCCCTTGGGGGGGGGGGAGAGGGTTAACAGAGAGCATCTGCCACCTGGTTAATAGCTGGCCCAGCTTTAAACCGTGACATTGTCAAAAAAGTTTGCCACAGCACTTACAAAGCAGTAAAATCGCAGAACATTTTCTTATTTTCTTTTTTAAATTATGTTTTACCAATACTGCAAAAGTTTCTAAAATTTTTACCTGGTTTTCTTATGACTGTTCTTTTTGCTTGTTGTTTCCTTTTCACTTTTTTCCTTTTCTACTTTGTCTTTTTTCTCTTTCTTTGATTGTGTAGGGGGCACGAATTGCTGAGGAACCTGTTGTGCAACCAGCTGAGAGACAGGTCGAGGTTTCCTGTGTGCACATATATATAGACACGCATTATGCTTAGGCTTTACAACAAGTCTCAAACTCTCTACGCTTCAGTTAACAACAATAACAATCACTATAAAAAGAAATACTGCTAAAACTTACTTGCTGCTAATACTTAATTAAAATAGCATATCAAAGTTAAACCCATTACAGCCTTTTGTTTCACTTACTTGCATTATCAACAAATAAGGGGATTTTTTTGTGCTTTTTTTGTTTTTAAAGGATTTAGAGACAAGACTTTGCAATGTTCCCTCTTCTCCCAGTTGTCATATCCAGACAGAGACTTACAGAGTGAACTCCAAAAGATGAAGCTTCCAGAGGGAATACTTTACCACCCAATCCCAGCCCCCACAAATGATGAAGGGGTCTGTTTTGAGTGTACTGCAATACTGAAGTATACAATCCATATCACAAAAAGGAAAAAGCTGACCTTTCAGGTATCAGAGCTAAGGCCATTGTTGGCCTTATAGAGCAAAACTTAAGTGTTTTCAGCTCAAACAAATTTGTTGAAAGCAATGACAAATCCTGTTAAGTTGTGTATCATTTTTATCAAGTTGTTCACCGGAAAAAAATATACTGCACTAATAACAGTAGGATATAGCTGTCAGAACATATATACTTTAAATCTGGCAACAGAAACTTCTGACCACATTCCATCAGTATACACAGCACAGGTTTAATTTCCAAGTTTTGATCCAAAACCAGGGTAAGAATAACAGCAGGCAAAAGAATTTCAACAGTTTATTATTTTTACATTTTCTGAAATATTATTTTGAAATTGCTTCATTTTTATTTTATTTTGTATTGTAATACAAGGTTTCTAATGTGAAATGAAACATTTTACTCTTTCCAATGCAAAGGTATTTCTTTATTTTGAGATTTTGGAATTAAGAAATTTCAAGTCATGAGATATAAAAAGGAAGGTTCTGTGATTCCATTAAGACTTCGAAGATGAAAATTTATTCTCCAAAAGAACGTTTACCTTGCCAGGCTCTTGGGTTGTGTTAGCTGCGTTGTGTTGTTGAGTTTTTTAAACTAGAAAAAGCACAAACTATATGCACTATGTTACTCTGAAAATACAAAGCAGTTATTAAAGCAACAGAAGCTATCAGCTCTTACACATATTTATTTATCCCAACCCACAGGATCACGCTATCAGCACTTCTTGCTTAGGTGAAGTGATGAGTAAAATAACAAAAGCAGAAAATCAAGGTAGCTCCCATTAGCAAGTTGTATTACCAGTAATGATTGCAATAGTTCATGTTACAGAGTGAAAGCCAAGTCACAAGAATGCAGCAAGTGTGGGAAAGGCAGTTGATATAAAACAGCTGAGATTTCATGAGTTTTCACAGCAAGTTCTTAATGAATTAAAGTAAAAATAAAGACTATTAAAAATGTCAACACAAAAGAACTTCGGGGTTAAAACTAGACTACCGCATACCCTCTCATGAAGTAAGCCCACACTAACTCAGGGAGAGACAAAGATCAGCAACGGATCCCTCAGTGAAAACTACCCAGCTTGTATCAACTGGCAAATATATTACTAGATGCCTTTCAGGACAGCATTGCAACTAGGACCTTGGAAAACACACAGTAGAGTCCAAAATCACCGAAATGACTCAATGGACTACAATTGTTTCTGTTAACAGAGTACATAGGACATTTTTAAGAAAACCTGCCTCAGAACTGTTTCAACTGTTTGTCATAGTAGTTCATAACAAAGCAAGAAGAACCAAAGTGTAACTGATGCACAAGATTATTATTTCAGGTGGAAAACACTTGAGAGATATAAACAAAACTGATCATCTGTCTTGAATTGAAGATTGCTCCAGGAGATAGGGATACAGAGAGTTAATACTCCTAGTGACAGCCAAGTGACAATCCCATCATTACTACGTAGTGACCTGAGAGAATAATCTGACATGTTACTTATGAAGTAAGACAGTAGTGAACTTCTCGACACAGAATTAATTATTGCCCAGGGCAGTGGACAACACCATGATCATAGAAACTTGTTAAAAAGGGGTAGAGGGGGAAAAAAAAAAATTCTTAGCCAACTATTTCAGGAGTTCTCAATTTGCAACAATTTCAATTCCTGAGGGCAAACTAGATAATTTCTATAAGAGTACAGCTGGGAAAATAAGCTTAGAATGAAGTCCCAGGTTTAGAACTTCTTTTTCTGGTACCGTAAAACAAATGAGACTGACAAAAAAGATCTTTGCCACAAGGAACAGAAGTCAGTTAAGACAAAAAATAACCACAGAGAAATCATGCTTGGGAAGATGCACTACAAATGAATCAAGAGGTTCCATGTGGTTTTGCTGTGTCAAGAAATTCCACTCAGTTATTTTATTCCTCCCAATTAAACATGCATCTTTTTGTTGTCAGTTATTTCTATAGCTGTCTATCAGTTATATCTATGTTCCAAAATTTATTATCTGTTTTGTCACTTCCAGATTTCTTAAATGAGGCATTCAATGTTTTTATATTAAAAAATTGCGAAAAAATAAATTCACATCTCTTAACACTGAGAGTGTCTTTCAAGCATTCAATTTTTTTTTTTTCCCAGGTACTCAAAAGGGGCTACTGAACTGCAACCAAGCACTTTGCAAGCCATGCAGGCTTCAGGAGATAACTTTATCCTCATGAAGCTTTAACCTGATAGAATTGTTCATGAGTTAGCAGTGGCTGAATCACATCATTCAAGCACAAAGGAATTCATACAGAGAAGGCTTTCTCGAAGAGAACATAAGTGTAAGAAAAACTATTCCTGTAACAGGAAATTGATTTTGATGATTTGCCAAAATGCGACATTTTAAATGACTGGTTTTCAAAACCAGTTAGTTAAAGACTCCTTGTAATAGGCTGCTACAAATTAAGTAGATACAGACAATGTAAACACCGCCTTTTATTTAATCAATATATGTACATTAATTTGCTTTTTGAGCATATCCAAGAGCACCTGAGCTAACTGGTGTTTAGAAAGAAGCTCTACAAACTTCTGCATTATGATTACAAGTATTTTTGCCTCTACCACTGGGAGTGACTTTACAACTGAACAATCCAGAACTACAGGCAGAAACATTCATAAATACAATACATATTGCTTAGTCAGCCCCTCAAAACTGCATTTTTATCTAATAATTTCACTTCAGTTGTTTTACGTGGAACACTAACCAAGAGAGGCATACACTATTACAAAAGATAAGAGCTATCAATTCTTTCCAACAGAGAAGAACTTTATGGTTTAGGCCCTAAGCACTGCAGCTGTACCAATAAACTGATTTACTGAGCTTCCAAGAGATCACTGAACATCATTGCTCCGAATATTATGCCTCTCCTTCTCTATCACATAGTTCTCCTTTTCAGCCAGTGTTACCCTTCTTCTAAGTTAACATCAGCCAAACTTCTACCTACATTTCTATTCCAACCTCATCCATTATGGTTTTATTAATTATCTAATTCCAATGTTGCTTTCAAGGTCCTGCAAATACAAATAATCACACACTTCATAATCTCCTTTAAAAAACATGGAAAACTAACACTTTTGTTTTTTAAAAAGCCAACAGACAGTAATACAAATGTTCAAGGATACATTTTTTGTCTTCCCTACAATTCCCATTAATGCTAAACTACAAGGATGTCATCATTTTAACTCTATTCTTCTTGTTCCAGGATGTGACTACATTTTATCTTACAGGATTTGACCCAGCTGCTGGTTTAGTGAGTATATTTACAGAGGCTGCACAGGCTTGTCTATTTAGGTTTTGTGTGCAGAAACTCATTCAACACTGATGCTCTCAAAGGGAGCGAATATTTAATACTGAGAAGGATGAACTAGTTTTCATTGTTGGCATTCTTAAAAAAAAATAAAAGCTTTACAGCATGGCAATTTACATGCCTAGAGATGAAAAATACTCATTCAAGAATACATGCAGTGCACTAGACCAACTTTTGCCCTGACTCATTTCCCTTTCCCAGAGCTCAACACGATACCTTCCTGCTCATAAGTCACTTTGGACATCTCACAGCAGTACATGCTTCCTTAATTTTCCTCACCTTGTATTCACCAATAATCTATGCAAAAAGAATTTTGACCGATTTGGTTCGGTGGATAACTTGGTCTCATTGCAACAAAGTGGGTCCATTTTGAAAACAGAAATAAACAAAAAAATACCTATGTACAATACTAATCATCAACATATGCAGCAGAAGTACAGTAGACTCTCAATCGCCCGAGTTGTGCACCAAACATGCAGACAACCAAACTGGGTTAATGCTGAGGCATATTGGGGTCTGGCTTAATTTATTTAATTTATACAGAGCACAACTACATTTGCACAGTGCTGCTTCTACAGCCATCAGGAGTCTATAAAGCAGTCTAATATCTCCTGCACTACTCAGAGTATAAGCTCAAATTCTGACAGACCTGAGCCACTTATCTGTCAAACCAGCTCTAGGGTCCATCTGCTACAGTCTGGAAACAAAGAGCATGATATGGACAACCGTGACAGTTTTTCCATGAACCAACCCCAAATCTACCTACATCTCAAGTGAGTCCTGTGTCAGCTTGATGCTCCCGTGTATGCAGGATTCGAGGAAGATTCATCCATTTGGTGCTGCATATCCTGAACATGCAGAGCCAACCAAGTATGACTGCCAAGCAGCACAGTGCAGCCAAGCAAATAAGAGTGCTGAGAAGCACAGCGCAGAAGAATCAACAGTCCAACAGAGCAGCTAACACCTTAGCTTTGATTCAGTGTGAACCATGCTGGACTTGGACTGGTCCACACAGAACCAGTATCCATATTCTCCCAGTATCCACAGATCTCAGAACATATCCTATACTTTTCTATACAGAAAGCTAGACAGTATAACTAAATCTCAGTGTTGAATACATACACCTTTTCAGCCTCTTGTGTGAGAAGTGTACTATCTATAATGTGCAGCTTACAGAGTTCAGATATTCTGAAGGAGACATACTCAAAGGCACGCTCTTTCTTGAAGCTAAATCTCCTCTGCTTTGTATATTTTACTACTGCAAAAGTATTAAAATTATGATTTCCCAGTCTTAACAGAATGGGTCTAAATTAAGGAAATGTCACCTCAGCTTTCAATCAACCTGAAAGATGCTCTTCAATTCATGACCTGGATCCAGAATAATATCTGCCAAGCAGCGACTTTTAGAATACCACATGCTAAGCCAGATATTTAAGTCTGCTCTTGAGCTCTGGTGACTTTACTTGCCACTTCTCCTTCAATAACTAGAGCAATATTGTAGTCCAGTTTTACTTACCCATCAATGAGCTGATACAATTCTGTTTTCAAATTCATCTTACTCCCTGGTTTCCTATGAAATTATACACATCTTGCCCCATCCTAGAAATCAGGAAGAAATTGCCTGTGAAACAGTATTCCTACAGAAGGTTGTTAGGTCGTAGCTGCCCATTATGGTATTGATCTATCTTTGGTTCATGGACTCAGAAGTTTCTCTTCCAGATACTAGAGAAGCTACTTTTTGAATGACAGAAGGATTGAATGAAACAGATACAGATATGTTCATACTATCAAACAGAACAGGTAACTGTTATATACCACGAATCATTTATTCACCAGAACAGTTTAAGCTTTCAGGCTGATCAGCAATATCTTATCTCCTAACATATTTTCATTCCAAGAAAAGACCAGCTCCTAAGCAAAACAAAGCCTCTGATATTTCTTCAAAATTCTTCACCTGCTTTTATGTAGAATCTCTACACGGTATCCCATGCATTCCATAATTTCAACTTTGCACACAAATTTTTTCCTTTCCTCCCCTGTAAAAGATCATAATTTCTTAAAAAAAAAAAAACAAGTTTCAGAGATTTCAGGTTTTATTCAAAGGCACCCCTAATCCTTAAGCAGTACCATTTATCTAAACTTCTCTTCCCTGCAGGGAGACACTGACCTTTTGTTCAAGACAGCAGATTCATCCCTCAAGGAAGAGAGGTAAGAAATATCTGGAACAGAAACCTCACTGATTTTGTCTTGCCCTTGGTCAGAGAATCCCTTCTTCAAAAATGAAAAATCCACATTATTCTTTAAATATAAAATATTCTTCCCTTTCATGTGATTCAGAAGGACTGAATAAATGTTTCCAAGTTAATGGCAGTTCCCAAATCTTCTACTCCTTGTTGCTTTAAGGCCCTCACTGCACAGGACTCAAGTAATAAGTTCAGTATGTTTTTGAACATCAGCTTCATTCACACTTCTGCAATCTGTTCTGTCCCACCAGCAAGGCATGGCAGGACTCATTCTTTGGAAACAAGTAATCTAGTCAATCAGTGCCCTGAATTTCACTCTCCCAGGTTTTTCAAAGATTATCAAAATTGCTATTGCCAAAAGGCCTTACAAGCAGTAACTAATCCATTTCTATAAGTCATCTTTGGTCAAACTTGCAAAGCTGATTGCTAAAGAATAGGATCAGTACAAAAAAAAAAAAAAAAAAAAAAAAAAAAGCTTTGGCCTTTACAAACTCCACTCACATGCTTTTTATGATATCTCCTTGGGAAAGTCTTGGATTTTATTCCAAAAGCTGCATTATAAACACAGTGTATGCTGATGCGCTATGGATTAAACACAGAATACTTGTCACAGTTCTGACTGAGGTAGGAGAAACTCTAAAACAAAAGTCAGGCATTCCCAATTAAGTATCTTCAGGCAAAGCATAAGAGAACAAGCTCAGTCAGCTTCCAGGAAAAAAAAACCTAGAACTAATCACTACGCATCAGAGAAGGTCAGTCAGCTCCTCAAACCACTGCAATTTTCCTCTATCCCACCTTCTTCTTTGTTTACCACTTATTAAGGACAACTGCTTAAAAAGCAAGCTTCCCAAAATCGAGCACTTCTGACAGTCACAAAGAAATATGACTACCACAGTATCGTCATGACATTGCCTCCACTTTCCATCTGATTAATACCCCTTTGATTTTTCCGTCTATCTTATCTGATATACAAGCTTATGCAACTTCTACTTTAAGTCATGCCAAAATTCAGCTGGTTTCTATTTGGATAGCTAGAAATTTTTCTTCAAGCACTCATCCTTACTTTAATTACAGAAGCTTTTCTTCCATTTGCCTATAATTACACTGCTTGCTTCTTCCTTTGACAGCTCTGTTGTCCCCTGACTTCCACATAAAATGTGTCCCATAGATCTACCGAAATATAAATAAAGTATCATGGATAAGCTGATATGCTGTAACCAGCTATGTGCACTCTTAAGCCACTGCAAATGCTCAGTAACTTCGGACAGAAAACAAATTTGCTGTGGAACCTTCCTGCAGGTAGTTCTGACGAGGTGATGCACAGAAACGTGTTATATTACTGTAAAAATTCAAACAGCGTTAAAATTTTAAGACACTTTTCAAAATTACTGCCAAATGCACGGAAAGCATTTAACTCATTCTTCTCAAATTCAAAATTAGCACCTTCCCCACAGGCTGACCTTCAAGTCAAGTAATGATATGATACTTCAAAGATTAACCACTCTTCCTATGGTTTTCGCAAACCCACCCATATCCACTGTTATTCATACTTAAAATCTTCTTGGTTTTGTCCAAAATGATACTCTCCTCTATACTATCCCCAGTATTTAAACATCTGATTTTTAAGGTATTCAACCATGCTAGAAGGTTCAGACATGGCAAATACATGTTTACACTGCCTACAAGACTGATAAAATTGTTGGATACCCGAAAACAGCATAGAACTTACAGTAATATATACCGTGTTATACAAACACTGTTACCATGACACAACTAATTTCTACACTAATTGTACCTTGTTGTCCTCCCTCCAACCCACCTCTTTTCGGGGGGTCTGTCTTCTTTTTGAAATGCAAGCTTTAGAAGCCACTATCAAACTCTTCTAAGCTTACTCTGCACCAAATTTAAGATTTCACACTTCATAGCAAACCTACAAAAGTTGTGTGTAGTTTGTTCACCTAGAAGTTACCATAGATTTACATCTTTATGAAAAAATGGTATTCCTCTCTCTCCAGTGCCCTGCAGGCTTGCCTATCTCCTCTCCATCTGCTACTGCAGAGCTTCTGTTGTGTTTCTGACCGAGCTGACTGAGTTAAGATACTTTTTTTTCAAATGGAATTCTAATTTTGATCATGTACTAGTACTTCTTCTCCACCAGCTTTTGCTATTCCCTCATCTAGCAAGAATTTCAGAAATTCCTGACATGTTAACTTGCCTGAGTTTTTCCAACCTTCAATTCTTTTAAAACTTGGTAGTAAATTTAATTCTTCTGACAGAAGGTGGACTGAAGATCTTTAGTTGTCTGTATTTTGTAATGCATTGCCATTGAAAATAAGAGTAATCCCTGCTAAAGGAGGAGAGACCTTAGAATTAATTAAATTTAGTCATCTCCTTCTTACAGCTTCACCCTTTATGCAGAAAATAACAGGATGGGGGCCATTTCCAATGACCATTTTTTAAAGTGTGCTACCCATTTTATAACAGCAAACATATTTTACTTCAGACAAGTCAATACAGTCTTGGAAAATTCATAGCATAATTTTAGTACTGCATCTTGAATACAGGGTTATATTTCAGATATTTGTACTTAGAAATGCATGCTGTTGTATTATTCAATATTCTGTATCGCTCCATTGCTTCTTTATTTTTATATTTTATCATATATTCCTCACCTCCAGACAACACAAAGCCAACCTCATGATGATTATGACTGTCTCTTCATCTAAATCATACTAAATCTTACCATTAAATCTCACCTTCTCTGGAGATATTCAAAACCCGCCTGGACGTGACTCTGTGCAACATGCTCTAGGTGAAACTGCTTTGGCAGGGGGTTGGACTAGATGATCTCCAGAGGTCCCTTCTAACCCTAACCATTCTGTGATTTTGTGATCAGATACCTAATCAAATAATTTTGTAAATATCCCTTCATAAATATCACTTGACTGGATAATTTCAGAGAGCTGTTAAAAGTAAAGCCTATTGTACATTGGCTAGTCTAAAATTCTGCAAAACTATATTAAAAACAACTGAAACAGAGTCCTAGTGGACAGCAGGATGACCATGAGCCAGCAATGTGCCCTTGTGGCCAAGAAGGCCAATGGCATCCTGGGGTGTAGTAGAAGGGGTGTGGTTAGCAGGTCAAGAGAGGTTCTCCTCCCCCTCTACTCTGCCCTGGTGAGGCCGCATCTGGAATATTGTGTCCAGTTCTGGGCCCCTCAGTTCAAGAAGGACAGGGAACTGCTAGAGAGAGTCCAGCGCAGAGCCACGAAGATGATTAAGGGAGTGGAACATCTCCCTTATGAGGAGAGGCTGAGGGAGCTGGGTCTCTTTAGCTTGGAGAAGAGGAGACTGAGGGGTGACCTCATTAATGTTTATAAATATGTAAAGGGCAAGTGTCATGAGGATGGAGCCAGGCTCTTCTCAGTGACATCCCTTGACAGGACAAGGGGCAACGGGTGCAAGCTGGAACACAGGAGGTTCCACATAAATATGAGGAAAAACTTCTTTACGGTGAGGGTAACTGAACACTGGAACAGGCTGCCCAGAGAGGTTGTGGAGTCTCCTTCTCTGGAGACATTCAAAACCCGCCTGGACGTGTTCCTGTGTGATATGATCTAGGTAATCCTGCTCTGGCAGGGGGATTGGACTAGATGATCTTTTGAGGTCCCTTTCAATCCCTAAAATTCTGTGATTCTGTGAAAACACTTCCACAAGTGTTTTTAGAATGCATGTGCAAGACAGTACGGGACCTGATGTATCAGTTCACCAAGAAAAACCACACATGTTCATTCCACAGAGATGTGTATCTAATAAGACCACCCTGCTCAACACTTCTTGGAACTGTCACCAAAACCAAAAAGACAAACTCCTGTAAAGCTAATATTAGAGTAAGTACTTGTTTGTTTTTTCTTAAATAATTAATCTCCTTGAGCAAGAAACAAAACTCTAACACTGTACTGTTTATTCCACTTCAAGTAACTCAATTAACAACATGAACTAAACAAAACTATTTGAAGAAATAAGGTTAGGTTTAACCAAACCCTAATAAAAATCTTGGTTTGCTGATCTTTGTATTATACACATCTTTTAAAAGTCTAAACAGAATACAATTAAGTGTATTAAAGTCTTGTTAAGAACAAAGTCAAATCATTCAAATCCTACTCTGTTCTTTCATTACTAGACTGGATCATTTCCCAATACAAAAGTACAGGCTTTAAATATCTTATAATTTATTTGAAGATCATTTTCCACTCATGTCTATCCTAAATATTAATGTCTCAAGAAGCTAATAGAAATCTGATATCCACAGTAATACTCTAATCTCCATATTTCTAGTTCACAGTCATTACTGAAATCTCAAGAAAAGCTTATCTTTGCATACTTTCTACTTAATCATCATATTCCTCCTAGTCCCTACTCAAATCTCTTTCACCCCATGTCCTCATTACTTGAACTAAGGTCCACATTCTCAAATATATCTTAACACAGTAATTAGAGCAATTAATTTAAAAATAAAAAGTTGTTCCTAATCTCCAAAGCAAGTAGATGCATACAGGGAGTCAGCTGGAAAGACGTGTGATTTTACAGTAAGTAGCTTTTTAAGCAGACAGAAAGAAGGATATGAAATAGTGGTTTTAGGTAGAAGTTTTTCTAAGTGAAAGACTACTCCTGTAACATCTATTATTAGGAAAGTATCTTCACTTAGGTATGAAAGTTTTGATCAATTCTTATGGCATTTATTTCCATAACTTTTCCAGGGTACAGCTATAGTTAAATATTGTAGCAATATTACAGTATGATACACTTCCTGTGTGTTTTCAAAAAGACATTAATTATGCAAAGTTTAACTGTAACTTTGTAATAGAGCTTAGACAGCTTTCTACTGTGAAGATCACAGGACAGATTACAACCAGCAGCTTTGGAATGCGACTTTTCCATGATGGACTGCTGATGTAGATTTAGATGCCAGAAGGTCTAAATGGCTCCAGAACTAAAAATATATCTATACATACATATATTTTTCAGAATTCATTTTCTGTAACAAGTAATACAGTGCCTTGAAGTAGAAGCTACTAAGAAGTAAATAAACTTTCCTCCCACTTGATAGTCAATTCTTTTTAATACAATTATATCCCTCCCCCCATCTTCATATACTGATAACGAGTAACTTTACAAATATCAAGTAATTAACATTTCTACTTCCTCAGGCATGTTTTCTCCCTTTTTCAGAAGTCTTTCTGCAAAACAGGTTACAATGACGCTAGTGATTTTTGCATCTATGCCCCCCTCCAGAGTCTCTTTTCCCTCCCACTGTAACTGGCTTTAATAATAGCAAATGTGAGAAACTTCACCTAAACAGATGGAAAAATTAAACATATACACAGCTACCCCAGTCTTCCTTTTTTAGGCTGATCCGTGCCTGTAAAGAGCTTAACTTCAAAGAGACTTTTTTTGTAAAGACTATGAATCCATGAAAAATGTTGGAAGGCCAAGGTGTATATTTATACAGACATTGCAATAGTGTTGACAGCTTTAAATAAAATAAATGGAACCATCATGGGTTACAAATGCACAGGTGAAGAATTTCCTAAGAGTCAAGAAATCGTTACTTAAATTCTTTATAATATAGAAAGAAAGCAACAGAACCGAGATATACAAAATGCATTAAGTCATTGCTGTAGCTGTCCTCATGTAATAACGCAGTCAACGGTCAGTTTGACACATAGTGAACGGCAGAATCTTATTAAACTTAAAGTGAGAAGGCAAAAGTTTAAGTCTTACATTTTAGGCCATTCATTCCAGTTTATGCACAAATCCATATTGTTAAGGTGTAAGTACGTGCAATCTGGCTGTACAGAAGCCAAGAAAAGAATTCCCTATCTTTACCCTCTCGATTTCCCTATCTTTTTTACTGATCTTTCTTCATGCATCAAGAAGACGATGAATTTTTCAACTGCTAGTTTGGCAGTAAACATCTAAAGCATGAAATATTTTTCAAACTTCGATAGTGGAGGACTATTTTTGTCAAATGCAAAACACTCATTCCCAAATAGAATTGCCACACATGTCTATATACAAAACACACACCAGCTTTTAATATACCCTTCCACATATTTGCAGATTAGTAGCTACAATGTTTTGAGACTTTATTTTCTTCCATCAGGCAATTTTTCAACTAACTTAACATTTTAATTTTTCTAGATTTGATATATAAGCAAAATTTGCTTTTTTTAATCACATTTAACTTTTAGTGGACTATCACATCTACTCCACAAGCTCTTTGTGCAGCACCTTGTGCAACAAGAGCTTCTATGTTTGGCCAAAATACCAAAGAAACAATATTCCAGAAACAAAGGAAACTACTTTTTCAACTTCACTAAAAGCCCAGCACAAATATTTGTTCCATTACCATTGCTGATTTTTGTGATCAAGTGCAATCAGACCACAACTTTGCCTCCTAATACCAAAGAAAGAATGAAAAAAAAATAAGATTCATTTATGCATAAGCACATCAGTGATATTATTTAAAGCAAATGGGAGATCATCAGGAACACTGTGTATACTACGTAATATTGCAAACACTGTGGCCAATTAGATCTTGCAAACTGTGGTCTATACAGAAGCTAGCAGTTCATGTAATGATGCCACCCCTGATTTTTAGCAGTTAGTCACATTATGAAAAGCAAAAAATATTTCCTATTACCAGTTCTTGTAATGCAAGTACAATAGTTGCTAGCAATTATATTAAATCACTAGCAGGAGAAGCAGTCTTTGGATTCTGACACAGATCAGCTCACCCTCCCTCAGTCGTCAGTACTCTATTAAGCTATTCGTGGAATAAAAACTATCAGATTAAACTACGTTTAGCTTGCTGTGTCACATGAATATGCTCATGCTAATCACCACACAAAGCCATCTTGTAAGAAACTAGTCTTTATTTCTACATTGAAGCAGTTTATGATTAAATGTATCTTCAACATCGGTAATTTATGTTGTTATCCAAAATTATTTTTTCTCATTACCATCACTTCTGTCATATCCTAGAGTGTTAAGAGTACATTACACTGCCTCCACAGATAATACAACTGAATAATTATGACAGTGAAAACAATGGAGCTAGTGCTCTGTGTGGGAAAACATAATATAGACACATATGCACACTGCAGAGTAACAATGCAATTTCTACACATCCTGTGTATATTTGAATTCTAACTTTCAGCCAGCTCCGATTTCCAGTGCTTTCATATTCCTAGCTGTTTTACAGCGTGAATCATTTACTTGGCATTCATCCATTCAGTGCATTTCTAGCAATTCTGTCTTTCAATAAAAGCTGATTCAATTAGAATAGACTTACAAGACCCATATGGTTTTATCAGTCACTGTATAAATGTGCAGAAAACTACCCCTTGAGGCAGTGTCCCTATTTAATCATTCCCTTAAAGGGAATGCCCTATTTTCCAGGTGACATTTAACAGATGAGGCCAGCAAGTCTCCTGAAGACAACTGGTACACTGCACAAGTTTGCCCTAAGAAGAAATATCCATATCAGGACCTTTAGAAAGACCAAATTCATCTTCATGGATAGTTTTTAAAGCAGCCATCAAATGTTACTTTTCCAACAACCAGTTTTAAGGCTTCAACCTCTCGCACGCGTTTGTTAGAGATTCTTTCCCATAAGCCATAAACTGTGGTTCACCAATGCTCAGCATAAGTGACAGCTATAATGAAAATATCCTCTTTGAGAAACATATGGGTATCCACCAACTCGTGTTTCCTAGATGACAATCTGCTACATATGAGCAGGGGTCAGGAAGCTCAATTTCCTTAACAACATCCCCTGAGGAGGCAGTATTTGGGAGTCTGCAGAGAAGGCAGTGGTTACAGTCTTTTAGACCCCTAGATCCTTGGGATTCATGGGGAAATGACCTCTCCCAACTTCCAATCCCACAAAGGATTGGATCCTCCAGGCTGCTCCTCTGTCCCCTTCCTGTAGAAACTGTGATGCTTCTTGCATCTATGCAAAAAAACACACGCAAAACATGAGGTTCATACTGATGCAGCAGCACAGTTCTTGTTGCACAAAACAGGGTGAATACTTGGCACAGCTAGTTTTGTGACCAAACAGGTAAGCGTTTGCTTCTGACCTATCTTATTTGTTCTGTACTGTGAGTGTGATCTTCCTAGAAGGCTGCAGCATTCTAGAAACTTACTCCATTCAGAGCCAGCCCCACAAAGATGTCCACCTTAAGTAGGGGAAAAGACTACACACTTTCCCTAAAAAATCAAGTCTCCATAATGCTCTTCTGGAAAGATGTATATTAATAGAAAAAGATGCCCTCACCTTTTCTTTTTCCCTTCTTACTCAATTACAAAACTTCTAGCTCATGACCCCAATCACAGAATTCAATGATATCCATAAGAAACAACTTTCCTTTCACTGAAAGTGTCAAAACAACTTTTTTCAGCTTTTAGTGTTAGGAACTCTATTTTAAAAATAAATTTAAAAACCCCCACTCATTCACACATTTTTTTTCTACCAAGGACTGTCATTTGAACTGTGCAGTTCAGATAAAGTATGTTCAAGCATTATGGAAAAGTTTCAAGGTAAGTCCCAAACTTCCAGTAAGTCAGAATGGGAAAATTTTCAATTTTCATTTCCTGCCCTCTAAGAAAACAAGAAAAAACTTGTAGCAGACGTCAAGGTTGTATCTCGTAGTCTTCAATCTGACTTCTGATGGAAAGTTTGCCAGCCAAAAGCCTACCAACAACATTCTGCAGCTAAACTCTCCAAGTTCAAGCCTGCTCTACATCAACGTACCACATACCAGCAGAATGCACTTCAGAGAGAACAGACAATCCTCAGGGTCTCTCTGTCCTACTTAAACCAGGATAAGCTACTGCATGAAAGCATAAAAAATGAACCCTTAATATTTTGTTCCACTACAGTCTACTTTGAAAGTATTTTGTAGCTGTGACTGTATCAGCCAACAAGACAAGACATCATCTGATACTGTGAGAAAATTTTCTGCAAAGCATACTGTCCTAACCTGACTTTCAAGATGAAAAGTACAGGCACTTGTATCAAGTTTTAAACAGGAACAGACATAGTGGGCTGTCACAACAGAAAAGAAAAAATTGATATAAAAAGTCAGGGGGCAGAAAATGTAACTTCTCATCACTCTACAGGCAATACAAGAGCTTTCTTCGTACCAGCTAGGCTTCTCTTTTAACATACTTAATCTTATTGTAGGTGTTTATTCAAATCCCAATAGCTTTTAGACCAGGACAGCTAATCATTTTCCCTAAAAAAGACGTAGTGAGCAAGAATACCACTGGTGACACTAAAAACAAAGATGACATTTCCACCTAAAAAAAAAAAAAAAAAAAAAAAAAAAAAAAAGCTAAACACATTGAAACACAGACTACTTATGCCCCAAAGGAAAGTACTTAATCATAGAAAGAAAGAAGTATATCCATTATCAGACATGGAAAGAAAGCAAATACCAGACGGCATAAAGGCTTCTTTGCTTCAGACTCCACACAAAAGTTTAATTCTATATAAACAAATTAAACAAGCGGATAGAAGTACAAGTTAGAATAAGAAACAGACCGGGCTACTGAATGTTATGTATGGCAGTCAACAGCATCTAATGAAATTCACCCTCAGAAACATATTGTTTAGAGAACTACAGGAAGATGGAAGAAGTCATCAAGTACTGCAGAAGAGAAAAAGAAAAAAATAAAAGAGAAATCACAAGATGGGTAAATAAAAATGCAGGAAGTAGCAGATGACTCAGCCTAACTCAAATTTTGGAAAGATACTAGAAAGAAATTATTTAACAATTGGAAGCATTAAAGGATAAGGCCAATTGGCTTGACACAGTCTAGTTTCTTTAATGGACTAATTGTCTTAGTGACTAGGAGAAAAGTAATACACATCCCAAGTCTTGACTTGAGACACAATCAAAAAAACATTCTCCCACTCAGGCTAGACTATGATCGGGACAAAGCTGTGCAGAATGAAGTTCAAAATTAGGGTTTGTTTGTTTGTTTTTAATAGTTCTCAACCACCAGCTGTAGATGTAGGATAGCGTTTATAGTGAGGTTCTACAGGTATACTATTTAATATTCTTAATCATGCTTTGGGCAAAGGAATAAGGAATAGAACAAGCAGAAAGGTGGTGAGAACTATCTGCCAAGACCATCATGAGTTAAGATGACTCAAAAATCAAAACGATGAAATCCAGTAAAGACAGCATAAAGCACCACAGGCCCCACGACTGCATAAAAAAAACCCTACTTAAGTTACAATGGGACACAAAAGGACACCAGGCTGTACTGGATTAAGTAGATTGCAAGGCACAGAGAAGCCAACATCATGATACTATTGCACAAAAGGAAAATCTTCATTCAGGGAAGTACCAACATCAGACATCATTAGCAGGACCCTGGAAAGGCACAGTCCCACTACATCTTACACTAGAAATGACTCAGCTGAAGGTCTGTCCTCATTCTGGGCTACTACTGTAAGAAACAGGTGGGTCGAGTGAAGAGGCAAGAATCATGATATAAACTGAAGAAAACTGTCACCTATGAGAAAGGGCTGCTGCAATTTTGTTTCTGTAAGAAAGACTTAAGAGAGAGAAAATGGGTGAACATGGAAACCATAATCCAATAACCAAAGAACTACAAATATAGTGGGTAATTCATTTGGGATAGGGGGAGTATAAATCAACTTATCTTACTGAACAGAAAGGTTAGATACCTGGCAAAACATCAAGGGTAAAAAGTACTAAAAATAAGCTGTCTAAAGGGGTTACAATCTCCTTCACTGGAGACTCATTAGGACAAAAATTATGTTAGAAGTTGCCCAGGTTTACTGATCCTCTTGCAATATGGGAGAGGGTCTAACTCACCGGAAGACCTTTTCCATCCTGAGTTCCTAGGGCAACACTGATAAGCCAAGTGAGACATGTCAGCCTTCTTAGAACCATCCCTGTAATGAACCCAAATGTATTCAAAGCTTTTACTACTTTAGTAACTGTGGAAAACAAATGCTAATCTATTTTGCTTGGCTTTGGCACAATTCAGCTGAACAAGCCATTCTTAACTGGCAGAACTTACCTCTGACCCTGCAGTGCTCATTAACAAAGCTGGCCTTCTAGAGAGCATATCTCCTAAATCCATGATCAGATCCAAGATCTTGGAAACAGAGGGCTAAGAAGTTTTTCTTCCTGTTCAGCAGCTCTGACATCATTAGTTATCACAGAAGGGGAACAGAGAAAGTTTACAGTAACAGGTTTCTTTCTGCTCCCTGTTTGTTTCTTTAATTACATAAGGCATATACACATAGAAGGCCAAGTCACAATGACATCCACCTAAATTTCTGGCCAAAGATGACTGCTGATATAACTACTATCTTCAATATGATGCAAAAAAACCCAACTAAACTAGATTTAAATCAGCTATCAAAGTTGGATCAAACAGGCCCTACTGGGTCTTAGCCCAATATCAAATGAAATACTGTTTGTTTTGTTCTGGGGAGTTTGCATTCAAAACAGGGAAGAAAAAAAATCTCAAGCTATAACAGGACATCAGGAAGGAGTTACAGAAAAAAACAAAACAAAACAAAACAAAAGATCATCAAACGAAAAATACCAAGCTCATGATTGGGGAAAAAAAAAAAGCACATTTTTTTTCATGAGCTGTTTAGAGTAATGGATTCAAATATCTGTTAGGGTCAAAGCTGATTTAACAACAGAATTAACCTTAAAAAAAACCAAACCACCAACAAAACCGAAAACCAGCTACTTATGTAGTCTTTCTAAAATATAAGACTTATCTTCTTTTGATTGGCTGCCCATTGCATTCTCTATTGACCATACAAGATACACCTAACACCACCATCTAGCAGAGTAACCCTAATCAATAAAAATGACTTCATTGTTTTATATGGAAAAAAAAAAACTTCATTCAAGTTGATGTGTGCAAAATTCTTAAGTTTCATTACATTTTTCAGGACAAAAAATGCCTAAATAAATTCCTAAATCATTCCAAAGGTTACTTTTAAAACCTGTTCTTAAAAATAAGACTGGAAGTCCAGAATGACTAGATTACCTGATGGCTATCTACAGAGCTATGAGAACTATTTATTCATGCTCCTTTTCATAATTTAATATTTAAGCAAAAACATAAAATTTGTAATACAGAGCTTGGTAAAGCATGGATTATGTATGACGTTTCCACTCACATCATTCCTGCAAATATTTCCCTCTCCAAACTACCACAAGTAACGAACAGCTCTTCAGCCTGTTAAGCTTGATTCAGTCATGTATTTGTAAAATCAGCATGACAGGCAGTTCTTCCTCTTTTTCTCCTTCACAACCTTCCCCCTGACATACGCATGCGTGTGTGCACACAGAGGCTGCATACTGGAAGGCAGAAGAGAGAGTCCTTAACAAGCTGTTGTAAAACAGGCATGTTAAACCAGATATACGAGATAAGTACCAACTCTCTGTCCTGAGCAGTACTGCATTTCAACAGACATACAAATACCAGATTTGGTTAAATGTAACTGATTTGTGCTTATAAACATCCAGATGGTACATGACTAAACAAATTGCACATATTTTCTGAAGAAAAATGACCTTGATATCCAAGTTAAAAAATTAAACATTTTATTTATGCTTCTCAAAGCATAAACCAAACTCATGACAGCTTCAAGTAGAGACCTGTATCTTATATTTAGGAGATTGTCAGACATGCTTATAAAATACATGCAGATACTGAATGGCCACACTCTCAGGCACAATCAAGGAACACAGACCAAATACAAAGCAAACACACAAAGACAGCATCCCAGCTCCTTATACTTCAGACTCTTCTGTCTGGTATAATTTAAAGTTGGCTTTTCATACCTTAGGCTGGGAGAAAAGGACCGATTCGGTAATGGAGATCAATAGAGCACAGGACATAGACACCATTCAGCTGGTTATATATGTTTCTACTTCAGCAGTACAGGATGTTAAAGAGGTATACATGCCAAATCCACAGAAATTCATCCTGACTTGAGATGACTTTCTCATTCTGGCTACAAATTTCAGGGGCTATTTTATGTAAATGATATTGCATATAACAGCTCACCCAACGTGTATTAGCAAGGAATACCTAAAAAAAAAACCAAAAACGTCACAGAAGTCACCTGTACCTGTTTTATCTCCTTCCTTTCCCCTGG
Organism: Nyctibius grandis; assembly: GCF_013368605.1. NCBI lineage: Eukaryota > Metazoa > Chordata > Aves > Nyctibiiformes > Nyctibiidae > Nyctibius > Nyctibius grandis. Next base: position 35,235,631 of record NC_090662.1, read on the forward strand.
CAAAGAAATAATTTGGCTTGAATAGTGTGTACTCAGTCTCATAGATAAGTTTTTACTTAATTCAAAGCAAGCAGTAAAAGCAGTTTCTAAAATATAAAATTAAATTAAACCACAACAAGCATAAAATATTTCACTCTTGTACAACAATCCTCTTTCCTACTATTAGCTAAGAGAATACTATTAGTGAAAATATCCTTTGGAATTCTGCCCTTTTTCCTATTCTGAAAAAATCACAGAATACTATGGACTCTGGAAAGGGGAAATTGATCACATACCCCTGCCCTCCTTTTTTCTTTTATTCTACACAGCAGAGTAATCATGCCCAAGCCATTTCAAGTTTAAAAAGCTGGATTTGCAGTGTCCTCCTGTAGCTCTCACTACATTCCCCTGGATGCTCATCCTACCCACTGAATGAAGAAGCAGTTTGTCATAGCATTGAAAAAAGAATGGGATCCTAGCAACTAGAGACCAGACCACAATACACATGCATAAAAAGCACATTAAGAAGAGCAAGTGACAGGTAATTTTAAATCTGGCTGCTGTCACTTAACTGAATAACAAGAGCGTTAATATGATCTGAGGAAGATGGAGCAGAGAGGTGATGGGAGCAGCTAATGCAGCCTCTTAGAAGAGAGCAGCAAACGTACATCCTCTAGAGAGAATGCCAGTCCTCCTGTGTACTTCTCCCCAGCAACACTAGAACTGAATTACAATGACTAAAAAAAAACCAAACACCTATTGAAGGACAGACAAAATGGGAGCAAATACTTGCTGCAGTAAGGTCTGTCCAAGGATCCAGCCCAGTTCTTGAAGGTCAAACCAGTATTGGTGTACTCCTGATTCAGATAGTGCCACAAAGAGCAGAAGGAAAGAAAGAAAAGAAATAGTAGTGTGCCCATGGAGGCAACTTTCTTTTAGCAAAGCACAAATTGTTAGTCAGACCAAACTCAGCAATGCCACTATAACCTCCCCAGGAGCCAAATAATTCCCTTCTGGGTTTCCAGCATAATATCATTGCCACTCTTGCTTTTACAGTGATGCTGGTCTGGGCTTTTTCAGTGTTCTAGCAATTACTTTACTTTCTGTGCAAAGCTACAGAGGGGGGGAACGATGATTTTCAAGTGTTTATGTCTCAGCAAAACTTAAACAATTTAATGGGGCAAGCAAATCAAACCACTTATTTAGCCTAAGGACTCTTCCTCTTGCCAAACTTCAATGGCTTTTGCAAACAATAGAGCGTCTCAAAGAGATCATACAAATTCTTTATAATGGAAACTATTAGGCAACCTAAATATAGAGTTCATTACCAGTTCCCTCTATAACACAGTAGGTTAGGGTTCTATTTCAGCATTCCTTACTTGTGCTTCTAACAAACTTCAGCAGGAGATCTGTCCATGTAAGGAATGATTATTACAGCCTTAAGTTCCTTACATTTGTACATCTTTCATCTAGAAAGATTTCAAAATGTTTTAAAGGTCACATATAGAAAATTACTATATTCAGTACAGTCTCCTATCAAGAGGAACATAGTAATTTCTCAGTACCCAAGCAACAATCAGAACAATTTAGAAAGTAAATAAGAAAAGCCATGTCTACAGGGAGAATTTAGATCCTCAATGACGTTACCAAATTAAAATCTGGCAATGGCTCTACAGTAAAAGGTACAGGGATTTCCAACTGGCAGATAGGATCTTAGTTTTACATCTGACTCATGGCACATCTAACTGGCACCATGCTGGGGCAATTCCTTTAGTACTAACGCAAAGAGAAGAGTGCTGCCTTGGGAATCGGTTATACCACTTCCTGCAGCACCCCAGGATTCCTCTTGGACATCTCCTATCCAAGCACAGCCCAGTTTAACCATTCAAAGTGATACTGCCCTGGACAAAGTTAATTTAACTCCATGATACAATCTGCTTTGAAAATTCAGCCTAGAAGTATATTAAAATATCATCAAGAAGCCTTAAGAATTATTTCCACTAATCTTAACAATTCCACCACTTGTTAAAGATCATAATCCATGTCTAGCCTCTGGCATAAAAGATATTTTTTTCAGAGAGAAGAAATTATTCAACAGTGAAAACACCCACAAACCCTGCCCCACACCTGAAAATGCTTCCGTAAAGTCAATTGTACATGATTAGTACAAAAAATACAACTGTTTTAATCAACTTTGCACCTAATTTCCAGTGGCCTTCAACACCACTAAACTTGATTATGATTGCCTGTTTTTCCATCTGCAAATCTGGCTACATCTAGTGAATTTTAACATGCAGAAGCAGACATTAAACCATCCACCACAATGAAACAGATTTCTCTGAACTAAAACCCCAGTGCTTTACAGTGTCTTATAGACAAAGCTCTCATCAGTAAGGAAATGTAGTAGAAATTTTGAAGTAAGAACCGTGCTGAGGCATCGACTTAACCTAACATTAAGCTTCACAATGGAAGACACACAAAAAAAATGACACTATGAATGCATCAAAACACCACAGTATTGTTATTCTGACCAACACTGATGAAAAATATTTTATTGTATAGGCAGTACCAGCAAATGTTTTAACAAGGCCCCAATTTGGTCTCTTGGACTCCAGCTCCTTTAAAAAAAAAAAAAAACCAAAAAAACGCCCAAATGGCCTTTTGTGTCTCTTTGGCACCCTAATGATTCTCTCCATAGACACAAAGGTCTACTTACTCGCTCAAATCTAATTTCAGAATTGGGACCTCAAACTGCCTGGCCTAAAACCTCAACCTGTATTTATCTCATGCCATGTGTAAACCCTGGACTGTGCAAACATGTGAAATTTAAACCTTACGGGGAAAAAGAAACCCATAAACCTACTCAGCTAGACATTGTTTCAGAGTTTAAGCAGAGAACCAAAAATCAATGTTTCAACTAAAGCTGTACCAGATCACTGTGGGGGAGAAACCGGAAACAAAAAAACCCACAACAACAAAAAAAGACATTTTGTTGCTAAAATATTAAGAAAATATAAAATATTCAAGCAGGACAAAAAAGAAGGTAATGATAATATTGATTTCTCAGGACTGTTTATTTTTTTCCGCACTCTTTGTTTTGGTTTGGTTTTGTGTTTTGTTTTTTTTTTTTTTTAAGTTTTAGTGCTTTATCCAACTGAGTTTCCAGTGAACAAAACATAATTTTTAAAACTGACTTTGCCTATCAAACTGACTGGAGGTTAAAGAGGCTTTATTCGTGCCTTTTTAAAGATTTTGCATTCATTATTTCAGCAGTATTATTTTGTTGAATATTACCGATCTGTACACATCTATATGTGATATAAACATAATGCCATTGTTATAACTGGAAACCACACTATACGTGACAGATGCCATTCCTCTCAGTGTATTTTACCTCACTGATTTCCTTGGTTAAAAAAAAAATTAAAAAAATCAACTAATATTCAAAACTGAAGTTATGAGAAGTGTTTTCGACATTCATTCCAGTTTTCAGAAGTCTAAGAAATCAACTCTAGAAATAAAAATGAATCTTTTTTATCAGGTAATTGGACTCAATCAAGCACTTACAATTTCAAATGTAACATTTGTCGCAAGTCATATTCAGCACTGCTTTGACCGATATCTACAATGTCATTGCTGCTTTTGATAGGATTGCAACTTTTATTTTCACTTAAACTTTTCTTGCTGACAGTATTAACCCATAGGTATGATAACCGTAACAAAGGACTCTTCAGCAATATTCACTTTGTTTAGCGTGCAACAGCTACAAGCTCCTGTTGGTTTTATAAAAAGCCTCCATTCCCCAAGCACGCACGTTTAGGTCACAATACTCAAAGAGACTGGCAGATGCAGGAACCAGGTAATCCACCGCAAGCTTTCTGACGGGTCCACAGAGAAAAGGTCCTCCTGGGAAGTCATGGATACGCAGGGTGGCACTTCCATACGGCGCAGTTCAGCTAATCAACAATCCCTCCCTAAACAGCTAAGGGTTATTATCCACCCCCACAGCCCCCAGAAACCTGCACGGTGATGCTCAGTGATGAAAAGTGAAATAAAAAAATAATTAAAAAAAAGAGGGGGAGTATTTATGGGGCAAAGTTTAAACTCATAGAAAAAATGAATCTTGGAAGGAAATAAAAACATTAGAAGGGAGTCGCTAGCAGGCACACCCCGGGTGACGGCTCTTCTTCCGTGTCGAGGGCACTGGCCTCCCCGGGGTTACACTGTGCAGGCAATTATGCCCTTCCTGGCTATTTATTATTCCTGTTTCCACACACGCCGGCGCACCGCTCCCCGGCCTGGGTCACGTTCACCATGTCCCCAGCCCCGGCCCGGGGCTCCCCGGTAAACGTGCCCCCGATTCCTGTCACGGCCACCCTCCCTCACGCCCCGGCGGCGCGGAGGCCGCACACAGGCTCCCCCCGGACCCCGACTGCTGTCACGCCGCCCTCCCTCACACCCCGGGCGGCGGGAGGCCGCACAGCGGCTCCCCCCCCCGCCCCCGCTTCCCCCTCAGCCTCCGCCGGCGACCCACCGTGTGGAGGTGCCCTTCCTCAACGTCGCCACATCATGCACTTGAAGGCCTCGGCGCTGTTGCGGAAGGTGCAGACGCTGCAGTCCCAGTAGCCCTCGTCCGAGGAGGGTTTCGGCTGCCGCTTCGGCCTGCGGAGAGACACGCGCGCCAGGGGCAACACCGGACGCGACGCCTCACGCCGCCGCCTCCGCCGCCGCCTCCCCCCGGGAGCGCCCCGCCGGCCGCCATCGCCGCCGGCTCCCGCGCACACCGGCCGCCGCGGAGAGGGCCCGGGGAAAGGAGGAGGCGCCGCCGCCGCTGCCCCTACCTGGTCGGGCTCTTCTTGTTCTCCCATGCCGGCTCCAGACGCGTCCCCGGCCCGGCCCTTTGTGTGTTTGTCAATAAGGAGGAGCGCGGGGGGTCTCTAGGCTCTAACGGGACCCGGGAGGAGGAGCCGCCGCCGCAACCTCCAGCTGTCGGGGAAACTCCTGCCGCGGGCCGCTGCCCCCCTCCCCCTCACTGTGTCCCCCCCGCCGCCAACCAGCGGCTGCCCGCAGGCCGCGGCGCCCGGCGGGCCGCGCCCGGCGGCAGGTTCGCAACCGCCGGGCGGCTCGGGCGCTGCGAGCCGGGCGGCGGCGTGGCCGGGCGCCTGCGGGGGCTGCTGGGGGCGGCCGGGAGGGGAGGGGCGGGGGCAGCCGCGGCGGGCCCGGCGCTGAGGAGGCGGTGCGGCGGCGGCAGCGGGGAGGGGGTCGGCGCCGAGGGGCGGGCCCCGGCGCAGTTGGCGTGCGGGCGCCCCGCGGCCATATGTCCCGCCGGGGAGCGGGGACGGGGCCGCCCCGGGGGGGATGGCGGCCTTCCGCCCGCCGCGGCGGCGCCGGGGTAGGCCCGGGCGGGCTGAGGGGCCGGGGGGCCTGCGCGGGGCCGGCGGGGAGGAGCTGCCCCGCGGCTCCCCGCCCGGGCGGAGCCGGCGGCCGGTGCCCGTCTCAAAGGGCCGCAGCCGAGGCAGGCCGCGGGGAGCCCGCGGCCCCGCTGCGCAGCCCCTCCGCCGGCGCGGCCCGGGCGGTGGGGTCTGAGACACGCCGAGCGGCGGAGGGACTGTCCCGGGCGGGGAGGCGTGAGGCGGTGCTGGGCAAAACGGGCTGTACCGGTGAGTACGAGTGATTTAAACTGGCCCGCACGGTCTCCCCTGGAAAAATGCTTTTCTGTATCACGGGGTATCGCTTTGCCATAGCGTCTAGATTGCCTTGTTCTCCTTCCCAAAGGAATTGCTCCAGGCCGTGCTTTACAGTAAGAAGGAAACAGGGAAAAAACTAAACGTGAGTGCTTAGAAACCTTGGTCTAAACCAGCCCGTTACCCTGAGGCAGGTGGAGAACATGATGGGTACCGACACAAAACCAGGAGAGTGGTGTTACTTAATACCCGTGTGCAGTGCGGTGCTTTTACACTTAAAAGCATACAAGGTACTACGTGGTTCACGTACAGCATAGCAACGTTAACAAAACACTGGTGTTTGCTACCTGTATTATCTTGGTGCACAGGAACCCCAGTCACAGACTAGGATGCCATTTTGCAAGATGCTGTACAAAGAGAACAAAGAGCACATGTCCTAAGTACGTAACAAAAGACAGCAGTTAGATGCAGGTAGATGGCAGAGTGCAAGCAGACAATGACAAGATACTGGTCAGCATTGTAGTGGTCAAAGATATTTTTGCTGCATTGTCTTTGTCAAGAAACGATGAGATTTTGAGAACAAAATATGCCTGAGGGGAGCTTTACCCAAGCATGTCCAAAAGCATAACTGAAGACGCAGACATCTTTGAAATTAAGCAAGTGGACAACGGAGACACTTTCTGATTCTGAAGGCAACGTTGTCAAAAAGAATTTCTACTAGAAATACTGTGGTATGACGAAGAGGAAGGAAAACGTAGGTAAAGTGCTCGATGTCTTCTTAGAGAAGCAATGAAAGACTCATTAGTTGGAACATACATTTATGTAAAAGTACTAATACTTTTGCAAGGTTCACAGTTTTCTGTGTCTCTCTAGCAATTACTGTACACCAGCAATTTGAACGCTGTGTAGTATTTCCTACTTGGTTTTGGACTTTTATCCTAATTTCCTTCTGCATTCACATCCTGCTTCCAGTATTGTAATTTTCCCCACCTTCTGGGTTTTTTCCATATTTGCCTTGCCTCTTCCTTTCTTCCTCTATTGCAAATTTCTTTCTTTCTTCTCTTTATATGCTTCTCATAGAGCCTTCTGTAAATTACAAATAAAATGTATGGATTGCACATCTGAGGACGGGCCGTGCCAGGCACAGACAGCTGGCCTGCGTTTGTTTGTATTTAGTTAGACATCTACATGAACTAGGTGCCCAGACCCAAACCCCAGCAGGAGAAACAAGCTCCTGCTGAAGGTGATTGATCTGATGCTGAGACAGGCATATGATTTTCTCAATCTATGGGGACCATTTCTCTCACTGACTATAAAGAGAGCTTTGCACCAGTAGTCCAGAACAGGACATCTACCCTTTCAAATTACAGAATTATATGAGGTGACTCACCTGTGCTTGAACCTCATGCTATGTAGAAATCTCTAGACAGGAAGCAGTGGAGAAACCTGTCTCCTTGTGCCCTTTTCCACAGCTGTGTTCCCTCTGCTGTGTGAATAAACATATTCTTTCCCCGCTTTCAGAAGCAATTAGTTTGAAACAACATCTTTCTCTTGACGTTTCCTCTGTCACAGCCCTGCTTTTTCCATACCAATTGTGAGAAACAAAACAGAACTTCCACTGATGGTTACAAAATGCTGGGGTATATTGTAATCCCACAGGAACCATTCTTGGAGAGAACCGTTTCTAATCAGCAGCAGGAATTGCAACTGCCAGCCACAAATGTTATCCCTAACAGCCGAGTAATCTTTCTGGTTGCCATGTTCCAGACCTTCTGCTGCATGGCCATCACCCAAACACTGCGCTTAAAGATCACGATGTTTTTCTGCAGCATTGAGCCTGTTTTCCACTGAACTCCCAACTAATCCTTATTTTGGGAACTGAAAAGTGACTCGGATGGTCCATTCAAAAGTTCGAGTGGATGGGTCATGGTGCTCTCCATGTGGTGCCACCTTGGCGCCCGTGGGTCTGTGCAAGGATGAGTCTCATTCTTGAGTAAGTCTGAAGAGGCAGGAAAGCGCCATTTTTCCTCACACCTTGTTCTGTCCTAAATAGGAGCACAAGAGAAAGACAGTGAAAGCACCAAGCCATCCCAAGTCATCTCTGCAACTGAAATGGTGGTGGTTTGTCATAGGATTGAGAGGGAGGAGCACACAGTCTTCAATTCACAAGAGGTTATGGAAGAAAGCCAGACTAAGCAACTCCAAGCAAATCCTGAACTTAGTCCAGTAACAGGACATTACCCTAGGATGGACAAAAATGTACCACATTGCTGACAAGTCTGGTGAGAGTACCTGTATTTCTTGGAGAATGGTGTTTCTTTCTTCTCTGAAATAAGTACTGACTTTTGTCCATTTATGGAATCATGTTTCATTTCTGAAATAGACTGTTTGAGCCAATGATCCCATTTTCAGGAAAGCATCTTTTAGCAGCAGTGCAGGAAAGCACATGGAAGAGGTGTGCATAATAGTCAAATGCTTAATTGAGAGATTTAGGAGGGACTTTTGCTACAAACTGACAAAGTTGGGAATTCCATAGCCAGACATTTTGTCATCCAGTGATAACCCATGTGAATCCAGAAAACTCATCTGTCTTCTGCCTAAATATTTGTATGGGACATGACCCAGATAGTTGAATGACAAAATGATGGCGTCAGTATCAGCAGTCTTTAAAAAAATGTTCAGGGGAAAGAGGTGTGAATGAAGCTCCATTTTGAATTTCCTTAGTTTTAAGTTCAATTTTATCTAGAAGTACCGTTGTTCGGAATAGTTATTTGGACTCTATCATAATTCAGCTGAGCTAAAGTAAACACCTCTTTAAGACGGAAGGCAGGACAATATATTTGTCTCTTTGTACATCAGGTATTCACTATCTACCTAGTGTTTGGTCTCTTACTGTCTTAAAATTGACTTTTTTATAGCATTGTACTAGGGAAATGCTCTCAGTATGATTATGATATTGAATATGATATCAGTGTGATAGCTTTGTGGAAGTTTAAATATTCTAATAATATTTTCAACATCTTATGGTATAAATGTTCTGGCATGCATGACTTGTCAGTTAAAAGTTTATTCATATTAAAGAGGATGTTGAAAGGGGATGGTAGCAATTTCTAAGTATCTTTTTGTGTGAAAATTCTTGCTGCAGAGAAAATTACAGTTGTTCCTGAGAAAGCGTTCACATATAAGGTTATTTAAGAATAGGCTGTTGCTGTGTAAATCCATGTGAAGACTTGCCATTTAGTCAATACTTGAACCATTGTTGCACACATCAAACCTCTGCCAGCAGGTGCATTACCAGCACATTGAGCAATTAAGTAATCGCTTCATCACTGCCTTGAGTTTAAAAACTCCCCATAAGATGATTATCATTATATCGTAGGTAAACCACCTTTTAATCCCTATTTATAAAAGGAAAACTAAGTTAAGTATAAAATTGCCACTTGGAACAAATGCACATTATTCCAGCACAGTATATCTGTTTTGCTTGGGTTGCACTGATATAATAAAATCAACACAATTAAATCAATTAATGGAATTTTCTGGTGAGTTTTTTAACATGTTTGCATAATGAGGCCCAAATCCTGTCTGGGCTTCCATATGTTATAGCACTGCAAAACCGAAAGAAATCAGAGCTTTTGAAAAGTGAAATGGTACTTTGCAGACCCTATAATAAAGACAATAAGATTGGTGACAGGGAGAACTGCCCCTCCAGTGGGTGTTTGCTCAGCATTGGGTCAGCCCAAGCTATTCAAAAAAGTAGCAGCTCCCTGGCAGTCCACACTTTCTCTACTAGTGTGTGGAGGGAGGAGAGTGAAATTCTGCTTTAAAAACGGCGGGGGCAGAGAGGGACCACATCTAGAGTACATTGTAACATCAGAGAGCCTAAAACATGTTTTAAAAGAGTTTTCATGCACTTGCGTGTACAAGCCTGACCTAAACACATTTTATAATTTTTAGGAAACTACTGCATTCATGAGACTTGGTTCACCACCAGATCCTTCAGGTTCCACACAGTTAGAATGGCCCTGACATCAGCAGGAATATGCTGTCATGAACCTGGAGTAACATAGTGGTGAATAAGTCCAGGAGTCTTTCTAGGGCCATATTTACTGTATGTTTGTGAGAATTTGCTTCAAACAGAAAACAAAGAGTATTTTACACAGAACACGCGCAGGTTTTAGTGCGACAGCAGTGTATAGTCGTCTGTGTAGGTGTAAATTTGACCATAGTGGTTATTTTTTATGTTTTGCCCTCTGTGTACTGGAATGAAATCATCAAACCGCCTTAATTTTGTGGTAATTAGCAAATAATTATTTCAGTTACTGCTTACTTCTCATTTGCTCAACTGGTGTGGGCCCAGGCTTTATCTCTGAAGATTTTGTAGTGAATTTAAAGATGACAAATGTTCAGCTCTGTAGTTTCTGTAAGTCCTCTACTCGTCACAGAAAACTCTTAAAGTAGAAGTTTTCCCTGCTTTTTCCATTCAGCCTCTCTCAGAGGTAATCCAAGGTGTGAAGGATCACTGCTAGGTGCAAAAGAATGTTCTCCACACTCATTAAATATTTCTAGTCCTTTTGCTGGAGATTCCCAGCATGGTGGTGCACATGACAGTCTTTTAGATGGAAGATGATAATTCATTTCAGATAGGTCCCTAAAGGTTGTTAATAAATAATACCAATACTTAATTCTTCTATCATAGCTCTCACGGGAGAGGTGTGCTAAAAACTGCCTGTGAATTCTAGAATGAAGGTGTGCCAGGTCGATGGCTTCAGACACCGGAAAGGTGTTTACACAACCTGTGTTTGAACTTGAGGAGCCAGTGGAAGTTTCCCTCCTAACAAATGGTGAAAGACGGGCTTCTCTAGGGCAAATGGTTCAAGTGGTTTAAAGCTGGGGTCTTGCTTGAACCACTATTTAAAGGGAGCAGAGGGAGACAAGGCTCACTAGCCTCGGTAAAGTTGGGTCTCGGGGGTTAAAGGAACCAGCGTGAAGCTGTCATTATCAACTATTTAAATTTGGGGCTAAATCTTTCCCTGGCTGCTCCCATCAGGGTGAATTGAGGTAGTGTCCAAGTACATCCTCTGCCACGGGGGATTCATTCGGGCAAAGCCAGAGCCCCCTCTGAGGAGAATGGGTGTGTATTGCAGAGGCTCCTTTAAACAGAAAACAATCTGTCTTCAGCTTCCAAGTTCTTGCTGACATCAGCATAAGATCTAGCTGGCTACAGGGGTGAACACATACATACCTTGATTAGCAAGCCAAGCTCCCTCGGGGCTATAGGAGAGAAAAAAAAATAGCCCACTCTGAGTGCTATCTGTTCAGGTCTGCTCCCTGATTTCATCATCTGCCTTTATCCCTCCTACTTTGCTTCCTCTTTCCACTCTCTGCTATTTTTCATCTTCCTGGTTGATTTTTTTCCCCCTTTTCCTTCTCTTCTTTATTGTGTTCCTTTATCCTCCTTTCTGTTTTCTTTTCCTCCTTGTCTTTACATCTGAGATTTATCTTTCTGCCTCGTCTTCTGTACTGCTAATTCTGCCTGCTCCATCCTCCAACTTCCCTTTCTGTCACGTCTCACTCTTCTTGTGCTTGCTTTTCACCTTCACTGATGCTCTCTCTTTTAGGAGTTGTTTTAAAGCATTAAAATCTGACCAGAGGTTGAGTTTCCTATTTTTGTGTCATGCAGGTGGCAGGCTTCCAGTGGAAATAGTGCCAAAGGAAGAACAGCAGCCCAGAGGAGATTTCACACTTTACAGCAATGTTTAAAGCATTCTGGATCTGATTAGGGAATATGGCTGAAAGTCACATAGCTTCGTGGTCCTACATGGCATTTTTTTAAAAGCTGTCAGAGCAAAACTGAAATACTGGAACTAAAGCCCCTAAGCAAGTTCCAGCTTCAGTTCAGTACTCCGACGTAGTGTCAGTCAGCATGCAAACACCTACTGCAACGGCTGGATTCACAAGTGCCATAAGCCACCGTTGGATCAAAAGTGCCATTCAGTTTTTCTCACAGTAAATCTCTTTTATACATTCCTCCGGATTTACTTTGAGATCAGAAAAAAACTTGACTTACAGGCACTATCTCTGACAAATGAAGGGGAAAAGGTGAATGTGTAGCACTGTGGCATCAGGAGGAAAAAAGGATATTGCAGATGTACTGCGTTTTTCAGCTCTAATAGGAGTAGTGGATGAACAAACCAACTTTCTGTCAGAAAAAAAACAACAATGATGATGACTCCTTAAGAAGAATGCCTTCTCTGTGTGTAATAAAAAGCATATTTCGCTGCTCATAGCTATATATACACATATACACACACAGAGACATGGATACATAAATATTCAAACCAGCTGCAAATTTATCTTAAATGGCATTCTATATCAGGTCATTACATTTTCATTATTAAATACTCTGAGGTAAGAGATCTCCATGAGAAACCTTTCCAGTCCACTTTTCCCAATTCCCACACTATTCTAGATAAGAGAAAGATGGACTTAATAAAGGTGCAGCAGGCAGGAGTGCTGGTAAGAGATCTCACTCTTTTTTTTTGGCTCAGAATCACGAGCTTTGCCTCAGTTTGGCAAAGGATTATATCCTTCATGACCTAATCCATGTCAGTATCTTCTGCCTCCAGCCCCAGTGTCACGCTTTCCATTTTTCCTTTTTTTCCCATCCTTTTAATTAAATGAATATAAAATATAGCATCTAAACAACAAAAAGGAACAAAAAAAGCACAGGGATCAGATCCAGCTAATAGAACACATCACCGTGTGGGTTCAGAATCAAGGCTGGGCAAGGAAGCCTCTCCCCTGAGGAGAAGACAATTTCCTTGCCACTCTGCTAAGGTGACTGCAATGCCAGCATCCCTAAATAACGACGCACTGCATCTTACCACCCCTTCGTCTCTCTCCCTGTCCTTTTGGCGTGGACTTGTATTGCTGCCAAGTGCAGGGCTGGACTGTGTAGAGACTCAATATTTGGTAGAAGCTCTTTACAGAGCTCTGTGAAGAGCTCATATTTTCAAAATAAATAGATATAGAAATGAGAGTGAGAAAGAGTAGCGAAGTTCTTTATATTAACATGGAGCGTACCCTCAGGCTTTTGCCTGTGGGCTCAGAGCACTGTCTGTAGCGAGCCCATTGCACTGACAGGTGGGCTGGGGCTGGGAGAAGCAGAAATCTCCCAGAGGAACCTGTCAGTCAACATGGATCGGTGTTAATTCTTCCTGTTAGGTAATTGCTGAAGTAGAAGACTCTCCAAATTGTTCAGCATTCAAGAAGAACTGTTCAAATAAAAGACTATCTAATCTTGCGGCACTGCTATTTTTAAGATTATTTAAACCTTAAAAAAAGTGCCCTGGAAAAAATATTGCAATTACAAGATGATCATCACAGATCACCATCACTGGACGTTGAACACTGAGGTCAGACAACTTCTTTACGAAGTTAGCTGCACGGCACGGTCTGACTGCTGCTGTCTAGCCTGCAAATGACCAGGGAAGCTGCACGACTAACGCTGCAAAGTCACACCACTGATGCAAAAGCTCTGCTCTCAAGCTAAACTGCTGCTCTCTGACTGCTAAAAAGGAAAGGAAATGTAGTTACATAAAAGGGAGTTGAAAAACGACAAATTTTGCTACTTAATTCTGCATTGGAGTTATCATCATCTGTAGCCGTTACGTACATTTGACTAACCCTCAGAATGCTCTTGCACAGCCTTACAAGAAATCTTCAAGAAACACCGGGATCAAGGCAGTGTAAGCACAAGCTTTAAGTCAGCTTTGCGTGACAACTTCTGATTTATGATTTCAAATGTACCCACAGATCTCTGCCTCAGTTTGTTAGTTACCATTTGCAACATACATAAGGATATGCAGTGCCTTAATATACCTCTCCCAGAAGAATAAAATCTTTATACGTACTCTATTAAATTAGATGGTTCAGAGAAGAATTACATTTTCCTGAACACTGGATTTATGAAAAGACTATCTAGAAGCTTCTATTTTCAATTATTTGCAAATTCTGTAGCATTCTAGACAACTTTAATGTCCAAATTTGTCCTCACTAAGTCTATTTAACTACTACTCTTTTCATATAAACATTGATAAATATGCTAAGAATAAAGTGTTGAACGTCTTTTTATGATACTAGTAGAACATACAGTAAAGGCTTTACCAGTTCCCTTATCCTTGGGGACATACTTAAGCAGATGAAATAATTAATAATGTGAGTTCCTAGCCTATATAGTAACAACAGAATATTTCTTAGCTGCACATGTAAGAAGATTTCAAATAAATTCAGTAGTTCTATCTGTAGGTCAATTCTTTGAAAGAAAAAAATCCTATAATTGGATTTATTTGTTGAAAAAAAGCTATTTCACAGTTAAGAAGGGAGATGTAGCAGAAACCCTCTAGCCACGTGTCCTCATTAATGTGCAGTAAAATGAGCTAGATACTCTTCTTGGATTAACCCAACTAACATACCTTTATGCAGGCTGTTTGAGCGTATACTTAATTCTAGATAAGAATCTGTCCCGGTGTGTAACTAGAAGATAACAAACTATAGTAGACATAGGAAAAAAGTACCTCAACTAGAGAGTGGCAGGAAATGATTGATTGACTTTGTGTTCGTTTGGTAACCTCAGGAGGTCAAATAAAAGAGAGGTCATAGAGCTTCAAAGTCTAAAAAGCACACATATTCTAAGAGCTGTGTTCTGTCTTCTTAGGAGCTTGCCTGGGCCGCTAGCCAGAATAGCACTGCAATAGCACCTGACAGATAAAATTAAAGCATGAATCATAATCTCCCTGGGCTGCCAAACCTGAGCTTTATCAAGTTGTAGCTTTAAGATAGATTACAGTTTATAATTTGCTGGAATGTCCAAAAGCTAACTATCCCTTCATTTCAAACAGTGTTGTGGGGAGCTCGTGTATTTGCGCTGGGGTACTAACTTGGGTTTGTGTGATGAGAATTGAGTGAAGGGTGTTCAAAATCATAATGGTTTCTATTGTTTAAATTTAAATGAAATACCAGCTGGACATTTGCCAGGATAAGATATCATTCTGACAGAGCAGAACACTCAAGTATATCGAGCGAGCTCTGATTAGTCTAAAGGAATAAAGGGCATCCTAACACTCTTACAAGGCAGGGAAAATGTGGAATGCTTCAAAAACAAGCCTTCAAATAGCATTGATAATAAATCATTTAATGGAATTTGGAATATGGAATTCTGATGTTTGAAACCTTTTTTTTAGATATGAGGAAAAAGGCAGGCAGACTAGACCTGGAAGAAAACCTATTATAGGGTATAAAGGTATTATTTCACTAATGGTAGCATTATTGATAGGCTGATCTTCCAAAACAAATCTACTTAATCTGTCATCTTTGAAGCTATAGATTTAGTTGGGTACCACAGTAAGTATCATCCTTCCAATTTTCATTTTAGACGCTGTAGCAATCAAAGGATGATATAGCTTCAAAGAGTAATGCGACCTAGTTTGAAGTTCAATTTATAATGCTGGTAACGGACCAGACACTGGCATGTTTTAGTTGGCTTGAGTGGGACAAGGGATGGACATACAGAAGTCTTCAATCATCAGACTACCTTGATATGCATGACTAATTGGTCATCTGAATATAGGGTTATGTAAACTAAACACTTCGTAATTGACAGCAAACTGCCTGATCAACACCGATAAAAAAGACTAATGCTATCTAAGAGTTTTTCTTTCTGTGCCTAGATATGCAGCAGATTTCTTTCTCTTAACAAGTGTTGTAATCCATAGACCAAAGGATAAAATAATATAGAAATAAAACAGACTATTCAATTTTAATTCCAAGCATTCTTACATTTGAGTTAGCAACTTACAGAAGTAAAATAGCTAGGAGACTTCTGTGCAAGAATATGTATTTACTTTTACTCCCTTTGGTAGTGTCCATTCAGGACCCAACATTCAGTTCATCAGTTGCAGATATGACCAAATCTGTGAAAAAGGGATCTAGATTTTGATGTGAGTAGCCATCACTAGATGCAGGTTCATATCTTTTTCTGGGAGTACTTTCAGTTAAATTAGTGATAGCATTCTCAATATTGACTCCAATTTAACATGATCTTTGGCCTGAGAATTTCTTTAAAAGGTTTTTATATACGAACATTTAACAAGAAAACCCAGGAAGAAACCCAATAAGAAGACACATGAATGGTAGCATAATATCCACCATAAACTAAAGATATATATGAAGAATCTGGCTCAGCTGAAAATGTTGTCTGAAGTTTTGAGACAGATTCATCAGTTGACACTAGTTGCTTTGAGCTGCTACATGGCAATGCGAAGCAAACAAAACATAGTGATAAGCTAGGCCAGGTCTATAGCTGCTTTGCATTACTGAGGGAACTAACACCAGCCAAAGAGACCTTATAAGCCTGATCGTTAATTGACTAGCAGTCAGGCACAGAGATCCTTTACAAGATTGACACTGGGGACCGGGTGGTAATTGTGTGCGCTGTCAGGGAGAGCTATTAGCAGATGAGGCCGGTGTTCCCTGACTGATTTTGCCCAATAAACTGAATCATGCAAATCAGGGAGTGAGGAAGGATGACGCTTGGCTTTGTTGTCTCCAGTGTTATACATCAAGGTATAGATCTGCACCTGCTTATCGCCTACAGCGGTTTCTATAGCAGTCGTTAATAACATACTGTCAATGTATGTCCTCCAGCTGAAGCCTACGTGTGAGATTTCAGGAGCTTTAACACTATGGAAAGTTTTAATGCTCTTGTGTTTTCACATTGTTGCACAGAGATGTGGGATAAAATTCTGGCAAATTTCTAAAGCGACTGGGGCTTTTTTGTTGTTTTAATTTTTAAGTTAAAAATGAATTGAAACATTTTATCTGTAAATTGTCACAAAAAGTGTTGTACCCAAAGCATAGGTGATTACATCCTATGAAAATCCATATCCTAGGTGATGCATCTACAATCCACTTGAAAGGATCTTGGACCTTTGATGTGTACAAAGCAAAGAAGACTGAACCATTCACTCAGATCTCTATAGGAAGACACATACCACAAACACGCCCGGTACGCTATGTTCCTTACAGTATATTCAAGGTCTGGAAATGTGACCAAAAATAAAATCACCTACAGTGATGATATTACAGATTATATAAGCTTTCTCTGATGTTCAGAAGGTGTAGAAAGGATTGGCGTAGTAGGCATAGTCAGGATGATCTCTCACAGCATGCGGCCACTTCAGTTTGAAGTCCTCAGTAAAGAGCTTGGAAGAATTATTTCTGGCCAGTCCAATCATAGTGGTTTAGATGTGCTGATGAATGGTGTTGCTGTACAAAACCCCCAAGTCAGAAGCAACCTTGAAATGTCTGTTTCCAGTGCTATCAAAGATGGGAAGTTATTGTGAAGCTAAAGTTACCATACAAAGATGAACAGCAGGAATGTCAGTGATAATGTGAAGTGTGCTGCAGCTGTACCTGGACAGTGGTAAAGCCAGGGAGTTAAAAGCAAAAGACAGTCAGTTCCTGAAGATGGTCTGGGTGAAATGTTTCTTTATTGTCTGCTGTTTATTTCATTTTTAGTTGGTGAGGAAGAGGGGTCATATTCTGATACCAGGAGCCTTCCAAAAGTCAAGAAATGTCGTACACAAAGTAAGTCAGTGTAGTTTTTTTATTTTCTTGGAAAAGCTACCAGCTATTAACTTGCTTTATTAGACACACATTTATTTTAAGAAGAAACTGAACATTATACAGAGGGTAACAAACTATGTAATAGGTGGAGTTTGTCTTCTATTGCACATGAAATATTTTGCACAGGCAAATGTGACTGCACAGTCACTTTCTTTGTGTTTGAAATCAAATAGAGATGGAAGAATCAGAGCATTGTAAAAACTAGTGATACACCATGTTTTTTCAGCTGTATTACGATAACTGCATTGCTGTATTGGGAAAAAAACATTCTCAGCTGGAAAGCCCAGATACATTACTCCAGGATACCAGTAACCCCTGCAAATGTTTTGCATTGAGGTCTGCATAGAAAGATTAAATGATGTTCTCAGAAAAAATTTCTTGCTACTAGCTTTTATGCGTCCAGTAACTTGCAGTTGTTGTAGCCTCTTGGTATTTTTAGCAAATGAACTAAGTTAGGTAAGTTCTTAGAGCTTTTTTTTTTTTTTTTTTTTTTTTTTTTTTTTAACGGAGGCTGCCCTTGCAACGCATAAATCCCCAGAATCATGGCAATATTCTCCTTTACTCCAGCCTGGCTTCCCACTTAACTAGCAGCTAAGTACTGGAGCTTAGTATTCAATACTCCTCCAGTGTCCCAGCTGAGGGACCTTCTCTTGGTAGTTACTGCCTGAATTGATTCACAGACTTTATTTCAAGATAGCATTATGTGTGTGCACTGAAATAAATGGTGGGCGCAAGTTTTTTCTTGTTTAAACCTGCTTCCAGGTGTTTACATGTGTTCCTAACTCAGCTTGGACCTAAGATGTTGAGTTCTTATCTGTCCGTCACTGTAAATCTTCAGTGACTCTGCTTAAATCCAAGCATTAACTCTGGATTTTGAAGAGGTTTAAATGGATGCAGACTTTTCAGTTTTATCTTGTTTGGTTTTTTTCCCTTTCTTTTCCACTTGGGAAATAAAATAAGCAGATGGAATCTCAAGTCTTTTGAGAACAACCGCAGGGAAGAAGTTTTCCATGGGTGTGCAAAAAACAAGCTAGAGGACAATTTGTAATTTATTGTTGCACTGCTGAGTCTGAAGTAATTGTCTCGCTTCTGAGCCATCTGAGAAGGCTGGGTGAAAGCACACATTAACATGGGAATGCTACTAGAAAAAAGTGCCACGTCAAACTGGCTAGTTCCCACAAAAATTGCTGATGTGGAAATAACAGAAAAACTGTTATTTTTCTGGATTATGTTAAACTATGTATGGATTAAGTTGTATTAAAAATAAATAAATTTACAGCTTTTCTGGTTAGAAACCAGTGTTAATGAATGTGAATACAACATTAAGAATGATTTGTTTATTGCCAGCCAAAGTATTCTGACATAATTATAGCACTCCACGGTCTTTCTTAATGGATAGTGTTAATTTTGGAGCCTATCTGGGTTTGCAAAATTACTCACTGTATTAATAGGTGCCAGCTGTGAGATCAGCTACTGACAGCTTCTTAAAAATACCGTTGTTCTTTTCAGACTGACTTCATGTAAAGCTAATCATTGCACAGTTCTGCATTTGTTGCCAAAAGCTAGAAAGAAAACCACCACTTCACTTTATTATTGTAAATATTTAACTGATGAAGTATAAAATCTTCTGTGGCCTGCTCTTGTTCCATGCCAGAAGAAATAACCATTTTTAAATACTCATCCTTTTCTGTTACATTTGTTCAAGGGGAAAAAAATATACGGTCGTATGTCTTTTACTGATTCTGCTGCTGCATGGGGAATTTCTCCTGGAACTTCCAATGTAAAACATCTGAAGAAAATTTTTAATGCAAGTGCCTTCTGAAGAGCAAAAGGTGACTGGTCTTGCACTTTCCACGATCACTTTATACAAGCTAATTGTAGGCTGCACCCGCAGGGAGCACTCCCCTTCTCTGCCTCCCCCCTGCCTTGGCTGCCGTAGGGACAGAGCAGGGCATGGGGAGCTGGATCAGCTTGCCAGGCTGACTGTAACCGCACTGCTGGGTTTTCTGCAGAGTTCATTTTCTCTGCTCTGATCTGTGAGCTAGTCCAGCTCAGCCCACAGCTGTTTGATTGGAAGCAGCGGGAGGTTGTAACCAGAGGCAAGGAGGAGAGAGCCGGACCGTTCTTTCTAGGCTGCGGCAAGTCAGGCTCCATTGCACACATCACAAGTCAGCAATATAAAAATAGGTAACCTGAGCAATAAGACGGCATTGGAGATTGCACTGAAAATCACTCAAAAAAGAAATTGTCCTAATGTCAAAAAGGACAAGAATCTGACCTGTGATCAAAAGACAGAAAAGCCTCCAAACAGGCAGCTTGCCGGGAAGCAAAAAGCTCTTTGTAGATTATCACTTATTTAATAGCAGACATGTAAGTGGTACTTCATAGATAAAGGACTTGAATCCTGTCACTCGCAGTCTAAACCCTTGCCCTGTACACTGCAAGACAGAGGCACAGAGACCAGCCTACATCACAGGGTTGCAGTCCTGAAGGATCAGACCCTATATTAAATAATTAAACGTGACAGTGGGAGAACTGACCCAGACAGTGACTAGACACATCTACATTAACTTACAAGAATAAAACTGTACTATCTCACAGCTTGCTGACGTGAGAAGCTAAGGCCCTGCTTTCCCAGGGTTAATCCCGGCCATATGGCCCCACCTTTTCCCATTTTCTTGCCTCTGGCACTGTCTGACCCATGGGTGAGCCAGGTCAGCTCACTAGACTAGCTTTCTGCCAGCTCAGCCAGTGAATCCAACAAATGGTGGGGCCATGTGAGCAGCAACAAGAAAGCAGCAGGATTGGCAGAGGGGGAATCATCCTTCTGGGGGCAGCCAGGCATCCGAGGGTCTCAGCTGTAATGGGAACCCTCCCAACAGTTCTCCAATGGACTAATTATTTGCATTCGGTTTATAGCACTACTGACAGCAAACCTATGTCTGGTTATTTTTTACTTTAAAAAAATCATAGGGTCACAGGATAATTCAGGTTGGAAGGGATCTCAGGAGGTCTGTAGTCCAATCTTCAGCTCAAAGCAGGGTCAGCTTTGAAGTCAGACTGGGTTGCTCACGGCTTTGTCCATTCTTGCCTTGAAAAATCATTATCCTTATTTGAGAAGTTGCACAGTTTATATAAAGTCTGTGATATTTTCCAGGGAAAATGCCTTTCCTCTGCCACAAAAACATCTAGGTAGCTTTAGCAGAGAACGAAATTATAAAAAGTGATCATTGTCCTCCTGTTTGGGTTGCTCAGGTGTAGGCAGAAGAGCCCTCTGCAAATGCCTCCGTGCAAACAGCACCCTGGCACACTCATAGCCTTCTCTGTGGGGAGGCACCATTTCTTAGGTACCATTCCTTAGGGTCTGCTGAGAGAGTTACGAACTCCAACCCTGTGACCTGTGACTTTCCCATAACCATTTCAGTCCGAATGATGCACATGAACAAAGCCTCCTGCTTACCCTGTTTAACCTGGAGTGATTTCAGTCTGACCTTGGAGGCCGACGGTAGGCTCAGCTGGCGGGTACTAGGGCATAGGAGATTTTCCTGGGGAAGAGGTAGGTGACTACAAACCTGTAAGGAGGATAACTCTTTGCCCCAGCACAGCTGGACGTGGAAAAGGGCATCTGTCCGTAGCCTGGGACACACATAACACGGTTGTATTTTCTTCTTTAAAATAAACTTGAGATTTTTGGTAAAAGAAGCAAGGAAGCTACTTAAAAAGAGTGTTATGTGGGTAGCAAAATCAGCTACCCAAAAGTAAGAAGATGCCAGCTGACTAATATGACCTTGACTTGGTCCCCTGCACAAAGTGCATTATGCAGTATCAGCACGTATTGTTCCTCCATGGGATCTCTGTCTGGTTCAGTGCAGAATACAGATGAAAAAGGAGTAATAAGGGGATCTTAAACTTGCCACTTTCTAACGTTCAAAAGCTTCACCTTGGACCCTATATCCCTATTAATATTCCTGTAATGTAGAGGGTTACATGCAGTATGCATGATGTGTGTAGACACACCTGTATATACTTTGGACCAGGTTCTCATCTGAAAGAAAAGTAAAAATGCCTTTAAAAAGACTGAAAAATCAAATGATTAATGGTGAGATTTGATTTTAACTCCTTTTACAATTTGTGTTAACTTTGACTTACAAGGTCATATTAAACAATTTATATAGGAAACAGTAAATCAGCTTATCATAGCAAATGTAAAACAAATATGATCGTGTTTGGATGTGACCGCGTGAACAGTCACATGGGGAGAAAATCCAGGCAGCTGCCTCCAAATAACCATTAATCCTCCCAAAGGTGAACAGACAAGAGAATGGCCTAGGGCCGCTAAGAGCCAGACCCTATGCATTTCAGGAGAAGCAACACTGAGGAAGCTGGGATGAGGCAGAAAACTGAGAGGAGAGCTCACCTACAGTGGCATCATTTGGTACAAATGCTACCTTTTTTCCATCTCTCAATTCCTTCAGCTTTTTTTTTCTTTTTCTTTTTCCTCCGTCCAGAGTCTGAAGTAAATTCCAGAAGACAATATGTGTGTAACATCAGTCACATCATTAAAAATTTAAATGTTTAGGAAACAGAGCTATTTTTGGGTAAAATTTCTTATCTTCCTGTCATTCTCGTGAAAGGCCAAGAAACCTGTAGAATGGGCTTAAAGGTGGGAAATCTGTGCCATATACTGAGTTCAGCAGTCCTGTTGTCTAGCCCTCTGTCTCTTTACTGCTTCGTATTGCCTTTGTGAATGAGATACGGGGACCTGGTATACCGGCTTTTATTTGGTCCCCTAATTCCTATTAAGAAAATGGGGAAATTCTAACATGTTGGCAGCAACACACATTGGATGAAAAAGTACAGCAGGAGGGTGAACAGGTTTCTCATTGATTTGGTGTGATCAAGATTTACACCACTGTTTTTTTAAAAATACATCCATTTCTAAATGTCCATGCAATAAAAGAGCCAAAAGGTGCCTGCATTTAATCAGAAAAACACACAGAAAAGAACCATTATAAAAGATGAAAACCCTTCTGACATAAATAAGATGTCTTTAAAGATACTGTTTTAACTCAGATAGAGTGTTTGTCAATTAAGAGCATTAACTGGGGACACAGTCATCCTAACTGGCTTATGCATTCATTCATGGACGTAGCCTGGAGGGGTGGTGATCAATTATTCAGCAAGGCATTTTATGTTGCCTCCACCTTTCATAGCACATCATCTGCTAGATTGTGATCAGCAGCAAATGTCTGAACAGCAGCAAATGAGAAAACAATATTTCTCGGTTGAAGCTAAGTGAGATTTTAATTTCCTCAGTAAAAATTGTCCTCAGTTACTCGATTACGGAAGATGCATGAGTCCGGCTCCTTCTTTTCTCTAGAAAGAGCTGAGATGGTGGTTTCTGATTCTCCAAATATACCATATGCTTTCGCATTCAAACCCCTCAGAATTCTGTCTCTTCCATCACATTTATCGTCACCTCCTCTTCCTCCTCCTGATCTTTGCTGTTGGTCCAGCAGCATATTGATAGAGAACAGCCCTCCCTGTGTTCTTTTCCAGTTTTGAAGCTGCCTAAGACTGCAGTCAGAAACCTTGCTCTGGCTAAAGCTGATGGAGGTAAAGAGGTCACTGCCCCACACACTCATCAATTTATTCCCCATCCTCCCCATCTACCTCCAGCTCAGTTCTCTTGGGTCAGCCCAAACTATCCCACCAAAAACCTGTTCATTTTCTGTTGGATCAGAGGAGATGATGCACCCTGAAGTTGCATAATCCCTCGATGAGATGCAAGGAAGAGAACAGGGACACATGTGGGAGTGGGGACATGAAGACAGAAAGACTGCCATCTTTGGTGGCAGCCCACAGTTGTACTAGATTAAGTGCAGCGTGAACCACTCTCGGAGAAGAACATGTTGACCACAATCTCTCTACTGTGGAAAATACAATATGATAAGGTAACATAAGCTACTTCCCACTTCTTTTGGCTTTTTTAGTTTGTCTTTCATTGGCTTGCCCCTCTCAGGAGCTGGAGTCCCAGTTTATGCACTTCAGAAATGAGATACATGTAAAAATTCCTTCAGACCAAGTTATTTTTTCTTAAACTATCACTAACACATGCCTGGATAAATCCATGAAGGACTCTTTCCAGACTCATTCTCTCACTTTCTAGGTTATTTATATTTCATGCCCTTACCACGTAGGCTCTACATATTTTTTATGTGTAGCAAATAGCTTTTTTTGCCTCATAACAGGAAAAACATACCAGAGGTCATTATAAAACAATCAAGATCATTAATCCTATTCTTCTCCTGGGAGCTGCTTTGTGTTTCTGTTGCTCCAGGGCATCCATCTCTTAAAAGTGCATATTCAGTGTTTTCCCCCTTGTATTTTTTGTTGTCATGGGTAATATCAGGTATGGAGCAGGATACGTGGGTGAAATTGCAGTCTCTCTTCATCTCTCACTCTCTCCTAGGAGGCTAGGGATAAGAGCAACATGACCTGGGAGGCAGCATTTCAGTTGATCTTCCTGTGGGCAGTTATTGTATCTGCGTTGTCTAGGTGCATTTGCTTGGCATCTTGAAAAGGCCTGGCTGATTCTAACCTGAGGTCAATATTTGGAAAAGAAAATGTTTTCTACTATGAGATTAAAAGGAACTGGTAGCTCTGAAGGAGCTCGGTAGCTCTGTAAGAAGTAAACTGTGCAGTTCTTATTTTTGAGTTCATAATCAGATCTAAACGTAAACCTAAATAATCCAACCTATTAGGTAACTGAACTATGTTCTGGGTGGACTTAAACACATAACTAAAAGAAGTAATTCACAAGAAAACATCTTGGTCACAAAGGTGCCTCAGTATGCCTAGTTTTCACAAAAAAACAGTCATCTAATTTCTGGTATTGCTTAAGTGAGATATATATGAACACTGAAAACTGGCAAAGGATGGACAGCTAGGTTGGTTCTATGTCCATCCATTGCCAAAACACTTTCTGACGGTAATAAACAGCTCTGGGTTTGTGTGAGATGTGTGAATGTGTCTGCCATCACTTTAAAAATTGTGTTTATGCCTGTTCAGTAGGAAAGGCTTTGGGAGAGAGCGAGCAAGAAAAAACTAAATGCTTAGAAGTAGTCGCCCAACCACTGAGCAATGGGGATGTGACATGGTCTTGATCAAAGCTTCTGAGGTGGGATGGGCGAGAGAAGGGAGCATCTCTGCTGCGGAAAGGTCAGGGTGTGGGGTAACTGAGAAGACTGGACTGCCCTGCCGGAAAACCCTGGTGCTTGGCAATAAGCCCAGGAAATCAGATTTGTCATGAAAAGGAAACAAAGCACCCACAAATGGCATTGTCCCTCATTTTGTCCCCCTGTTGGCTGGGACCTTGTCAAGGGCACCTGGGAACTGAGGAAGTCGTTTATCCACTGTCCCTGCCGTCGCTGCTTTCACAATACTCTGATCAGCGTAGATGGATGCCCTTCTTCAGAGGAGGGGAAGTGGCTCCTACAGAAGGAAGGCTTGGGGCTGTACCACCAAATCCTTGCTGTACTTGGGAACTGCATCCCCCTGTCACACCAACTGCAGCCTAGTTCATTCTGCTACAAACAAGACATCCCCCAGCACTGGACCATATATTTGTATTCTTAGACTTTTATAGGCCCTCTTTAGAGCCTTGATTAGGTGCTCCACTGGTCTAAGTAAGTCCTTTTGATGCCTCTCCTTAAGCATGCATGAGGCAATGGCACTGTATTCCTTATCACTGGCCATTTTGTCAGTGAGGGACTGCTGCCCAGCAGCTCTTCCCCAGAGCCTCAGCAGGTCTCTTCCCGGATCCGTGTTGGATCACAGCCACTAAGGCTGAGAACAAATGACATTTCTATGGCCTTTGATGGGCTCTACATGGGTGACAGTGCCACTGCTGGCTACTATGGCAGTGGAGACCGCTGGTATAAGGCCAGGTCCAAGGCAAAGGCTGTACCTGCAGGAAAAGGAAGGACAGGGCTGAGAATCGACACTTTGAAGAATCATCTTTGCTCTTGGGCAAAACAGTTATAAGTGGGCAAAGAACTGACCAACAAAAGGCTTGAAGACAGATATGGGAGGTCCAATAAAACCCTAGTGAGAAAAGATGTGATCTGTCGTAAGACCCATCAGCAAACACTTACCCCTTTTGGAAACACTTCACCTTTTGGAGTGACTTTATACTCCATCAGTATTTTGTATTATGTAGCTGCAATATTTTGATCGGGTGCAAGGCATTCAAAAGTCAGGCTTAGTGCTTTGCCAGGCCATGACCGACAGCTCTTCAGCCTGCAGCGCTGTCACATCTGCTAGGACAGAGCAGGACCCGGGAATGGCAGGTGGACCTTGCCACTCTGTAAACCACTGTGTGATTTTTTTTCCTGTTTCGTCTACCATAAACTGTAAAGCACCGTTGTGAAAGAGGGTTATTAAATAAATAAAAGCTGGTGATGAACAGCCTCCTCTTAAGCGGGAAACTGTGTGTCATCGAGCTTCTCGCTTATGTCAGGGAAGAGAGGAGTGAAGGAGAGGTGATAATGACAGGGGTTGTCTCCAGGGAGGGAGGTGGAGACAGCCTTGGAGGGGGTGGAGACCTCAGATTGGGGCGAGAGGAGAAAAGGAATACAGTACAGTCAAAGGAATTTGGTGGAAACAGATAAAAGTCAAGCAAAAGAAGAATTTATTATAAGTGAAACAAAGCAGAACCACCCAAACCTTCAGAGCTATAAAAACGAGGAAAGGAGAAAACGTATGAAAACATTCTCATCAAAATTCCTAAAACAGGCACATGTTAGCACACTTGGAGCAGGAAAAATATAACAGGGAGGCTTCGATCTCATCTGTCTCTTTCTCTAATCTAGCCAGCAGTGTGCCCACGTTCCCACGCAACGTGACTATAATTATAAACTGTGATCTATCAAAGCAAGACCTGGAAATTTTCATCTTATTGCCCTGCAAACATATGGGGAAGGCTGCAAAATTGTTAAAGTGTTGACTCTTCTCATCTAACCACATTGTTATTTAGCACCATGATTCTATACATAATGAGGGTGGCTGGGTTTCCAGTGAGTAAGTCTTGATAGTATCATACAATTAGATAAGAAACGTAATGAACATGACCAACACCTCACCCAGGTTCACTGTCTCTTGGTGTCTAATGGAAACCGCTTGCAGTTGCCTCCTCTTTAAATGATGATCCCACACAAGGCTCTCTTTCCAACTAACAAATAGTCTTGAAGTGTAAGAACACATTTAAAGAGCCCTTTTTCCAGTTTTGTCACTTTTGTGCTCAAGAGTCTGTTTCTCGTTCTTCCCCCCACATGCTGTTAAACTCCATGCTGACAGACTGAAGGGGTTGAACTCAACTGAGCTCTGAAAATTTGTATTTCAGCTTTGGCATTTATTACATTGGCAATGGATGCCTCCCCCCACCACTTCACCAGAGCATCAGCCTCCTGCTGTAAAGGAGTATAAACCCAGGCAAAGATACGATTGGCCTCAATCTAAGAACACTGAAGTATTTTATAAATGTTTATTTGACTTTGTTAGTGGTGGGAGGTTATTGATACTCAAAGGAGCATCACAGCTAGAGGCATAATGGAGCTTATTGGGGACTGTGGGAAATACAGTCTATGGCCCCAGGCTTCAACATAGCCTTGAAAGACAGAGGACAGTATTAGCTTTGAAGATCTTAAAAATGCCTCCAAGGAAAAGAGTCTTGTTTTGCCAGACAGGGACTTTGAAGATAAAAAAACCCAAACAAACAAATGTAAACCCCAAAACAAACAGTCCCCCTCCCCAAAACAAAACCCCCCACTCTACCCAGATTTGCAGGATCTCTTCCTGAAATATTGAAGTGCCTAGTGAACCAAATATTACCAGACCCACATTCTCTGGGAAAGAGATACAGAAATCTACTGAAAACTTAGATCAGGAAAAAATGGTTAAGTGTGTGAAACCACAGGGGCTTCAGTCTCATTTTTATCTGGAAAGATTTTATTAAAAAATTGTGCCTTGGAGTTGCACTTAGTTACCGATCATCTTGCCATTGTCCCTGTAGGACCAAGACACATAAGCCTCGAGCATAGGTCAGTTCAGCTGGTGAAATCGCAGTGAGAAGCAGAGGGCAGAAGCCCATGCCAGAATGGAAGAACCATGGGGAGAAGCAAGGGCTGAGCAGAAGGTGCTTGCAGAGGTCCTCAGAAGTAACTGATTAGCTCAGGAACAGACAGGAAAGGAAGAGCTATTCTCATGCCCATTCAATATTCAGCAGTATCAGATGAAAGGCCAAGAAGGCTGGTGTCCTCCGTGATGCTCGTTATTCACAAGTTTTAGAAGCATATTTTCCATTCTACCATCCAAGGTTTTAAGGAGAGTATTGAACAGTATCGCATTCGTGACAGATCTCTGCAGAATCCCACTCAGTACATGTCATCAGTTTGTCTGTGAATTACTGAGAGCAGTTTTCCCCAAAAATTTTCACTCAAGTTATAGTAGTAGCATTTAGAATCATGTTGTTACTATGTCACAATATCACAGATCTTAATGAAGTCAAGATAAACAATAACTACACCTTTTACATGTAAAATCCGTACCCTTGTACAGAAAGACATCAGATTGATTGCAGTCTGTATTGATTTTTACTTCTCACCCTTTCGCTCAATAATTTTGTTCCAGGATTTTTTTTTTTACCTATGGGTCTAAAATTCCTCAGCTCCCGTTTTTTAAAACCAGAATCTGAGTGTGTACTTGTAAATGCAAATTCTCAAAGACAAACTCCTAAAATTGCCTTGGGTTCTCTAGGTACTCTGGGAAGACCAGCCATTTAACAACATCTAAACTAATCTAAGCATTCACTACCCCTTTCTTTCCCAGCTGCAGCTTGCACTCTGATAGATGGTCGCTGGCATTACAGTTGACTTTATTAGTGAGGATGGATTCTACCAGGGCTGAAACACCTCTGCCTTTTCAGCTGCTGCACTGAGGACTCCTCCTCGTTGAAGGGTGGATCAGCTTTGCTTCCTGGTGTTACCCTTCCTATGAACATACTCGTCTTTTCTTGTTATTCATACCACAGTCATTACTGTTTCTCATTTGATTTGGCTGATCTTCTGATTTTGCCTCTGTATTCTTGTGCTAATTACTCTTAGCCAACTGACTTAGGTTCCCTTTTTCTTTTTCTGTTTTAACACTGTTGAAGAGTTCGTGGTTTAGTTGGGCTCTTATGTCACTCCTTATTTTATTCCACTTTGGGGTAGTTTGTGATAATGTTTTCATCACAGTTCTTTAAGGAATTGCCTTTTTTTTGCTTTTGACTACTTACCATGAGCTCCAAGTTCTCATCTCTTACTGCTTCAGTTCTTGTAGTGACACTTACTTGAAAATGAACGGGATCAATAGTACTTTACTAAGTCAAACTTGACCCACTGTCTCTGGATGAGAAAAATAGGTTGCGAAACCAGTAAGAGTGAACGATTCAGTCACGTGGGATTTCTCCTCAGCAAGGGTGGCTGGTTTACTTCATATGACTTTCTGTTTCTTAACAAACTACTCATGGCAGCCTACTAATGATGGCAGCCTACTGAGGCTGCTCTGAGTCTCTCAGTTCCCTCCTGTGATTCTTTGAGTTGAAATGCAGTTTCCCTAAACCAGTATTCAGCTGTAGTGGTACTAATAAAAAATATGAACATTTGGAAACAGCCTGAGTATGGAACTACAGAAATATGAATCAAAACATGGAATAACCATCTGCTGGTTGGCCTTATCTTATTAAAAGAGACAAAGAGCTGATTTTTTATTTCTAAATGAATTAACATATAATAATGAACTGAATAAGCTTAAGACAGTGTCTCTATTTGGCTCGCACTCAGGGCTAAACACTAACCAGCTGTTCTATCACCCAATGACCCCTCCCCAGCCGAGAAAGGGAATCGGGAAAAGGAAAGATAACTTGTGGATTGAAATGGAAACAGATTTAATAAAATAAGAAAACCAATATTAATGCTAATGCTAATGCTAATATAAAGTACACAGAGTGATACCCAGCCCACACAGTGGTCGCGAGCTGCACGCTCCCAGCAGTGAATGCCCGATGTCGAACGCTGTGAGCACCACAGCTCCAGTGACAGTGTGACAGTCACAATGAACAGGACAGACGGCCTTGGGAGCAGAGTGACGGGCAAAAGCCTCCAGGGATGGTGACCCTTGAAAGAGAGAGGCTATCCCCAGCAAACTTCCCAATTTATAGTGAACGTGGACGCTTATGGTATGGAATACTGCCGTTGGCCAGCCTGGGCCAGCTGCCCTGGCTTTCGCTCCTCCCAGCTTTAGCATCTGTCTAACTCAAAACTGCTAATGGCCTTGTTCACCGTGGGAGCCCGCATACCATGGGTGGCCACGAACTAAAACACAGTGTCTTACCAACTTTGTTCCCACCGTGTCGGATGCTGCAGGCTTCTCACAAGTGCAGCTTTTTCTGACAGAAAATTGATTCTATGATTCTATCCCAGTGAAACCAGGACAAGACAGTATCTTTTGAAATACATAAAAATATCACAGAGATTCCCCCACCACACTGTTTTCTATTTTAGAAATCAAGAAATTATTCTAAAGTGAGTATTTTCTGCCAAACATCAGCAGATTTCCACAATGAACTCTTAAACCCTTGAAAAGGAGGGGGAAAAGAAGAAAGAAAAAAATAACAGAACAGCTAATAAACCTTTTAAGATAGCACCAGCAAAAATACTGCCTATCATAACACTGTGGCACAAATACATCTTTTTAAAACCAGTTACCAATGAATAATGCACTTATCACTCAGACTGGAGGCGTGTCTGAAACTCATACTTTGAGTATTCTCCAAAGGAATATGTCTAGACGTTTGAAATATAGTATTGTTGGCCTCTCTCATGAGCTGAAGCCTAAGTATGATACATCTGTCATCAACCATGGCAGCAAACATTAGCCTATGTGATTCATTGCTGGTTTTGCTGTAATTCTGTTAATGATGACCATATATATTTTAATCATCTCAGTCAATTCAACTTAACTCATTCATAGTATGTCAAGGAACTGTAACAATTACATTGCAAGAAGAGAGAGAAACAGAGATGGCAGAGGAAAGTTTCCAGGCAGCAAATTTTGGAATTAATTTCTTGTTCCTTATTCATTATTAATACAAGTAATTTTAGAGCAAACCATAAGATGAACTTTTATTATTAGTTGCTCACTTCAGCTTGCTAGGGTTGTGTCCATTTTTAGACATTTATATTTTTCGGATTAATTAAAAATTAAAAAATACATGGGCTTTCCCCTCACATTATTAGCAGTTTACTGAAGGAAAAAGAACCTGAATGAGTAAAGTCTCCTTCAGTTGTAAACCTAAGCCCTTATTTAGGTATTAAATTAAGTCAATGATAAGAAAAGTGTAAAATCAATTGGACAGAATAACTAAATGAATGACATAGCTGGAAAGCAATTTTTTTTTAAGAAAAGCATCTTGCAGGTAAAGTATAGTGTGCTGGGATAGAGTTCATTTTCTTCACAGTAGCTGGTATGGGGCTGTGTTTTGGATTTGTGCTGAAAACAGTGTTGATAATGCAGAGATGTTTTTGTTACTGCTGAGCAGTGCTTACACAGAGTCAAAGCCTTTTCTGCTTCTCACCCCACCCCACCAGTGAGTTGGCTGGGGGTGCACAAGAAGTTGGGAGAGGACACAGCTGGGACAGCTGACCCCAACTGACCAAAGGGATATCCCAGACCATATGGTGTCATGCTCAGCATGTAAAGCTGGGGGAAGGAGAAGGAAGGGCAGATGTTTGGAGTGACGGTGTTTGTCTTCCCAATAACCGTTACCCGTGATGGAGCCCTGCTGTCCTGGGGATGGCTGAACACCTGCCTGCCCATGGGAAGCAATGAATGAATCCCTTGTTTTGCTTTGCTTAAGCGCGTGGCTTTTGCTTTACCTGTTAAACTGTCTTTATCTCAACCCACAAGTTTTCGCACTTTTACTCTTCCAATTCTCTCCCCCATCCCACTGTGGGGGAATGAGTGAGCGGCTGCATGGGGCTTAGTTGCTGGCTGGGGTTAAACCGTGACGTATAGTTACAATGAGACACCCTGAAGCTGGACTGAAGATTGGATATCAACACAGAAAAAAACCATAGAACAGAAATCTCTCCATCTGAGAGAGTCAGAAATCTAGGGAGGAAACCTTCACCATAGGCAGAAGAACAAACAGCAAGTTATGAATGAGGAAAAACCCCTCAGCATAAATCGTATCAATAGTGAACAGAGATAGGAGGACTTTGTCATCCAGACAGTTGGAAAAACTGGAGAAAGCTCTGAACAATAGCAATCCCATGGGGACAGACAGGAGAGCAGGGAAGTGAGTTTACGAGACACTGGTTTTTGAAGGCATCATTAGGTCTTAGAAGTTGTTTATTGGCTAAAGAGCTCTCAACTAATAACTGGTGACACAAAGGCCAAATTGAGAAGTCATTCGTGGCCTTTATTTTTCAAAAAAAGCTGAGCTGCATCCACCTTGCCATATTGCTGTGAAGTTTAGCACCTAAGAAAATCAGGTAACTGAGATCAGAGTTGAATGTGAAAACCAGCCTTCATTGCAATATACCAAATGGCTCATTTCCTATAAAAGCCTTCTTTAAATAGAGAAGAATTAACGTTACAGACAATTGTGTGTGCTGGTTTTTAGTTGACCTTTTTTGCTTCCTTTTGTCCCTTATTCTGATGCTGGTCTCTGCTCTGCCAATATTCTCAGTTTCATCTGCCAATTTTTTTTTTTCACTTCTGAACCTCTCCCTCCTCTCCTCCCAAGGATAATACATCCTCCTCAGTTCCACAAAGCCACTGTGCTGTCTGCATTCAAGCCTCTCATGTCAGAGTCTGTTTAAATAGAACACCTATGTAAAAAATAGTTTACAATAAATAGTTCTACTAACAGACAGGTGTCATTGTTCCCCAGGAGAAGCCAGTTAAAGCATGAAGATAACTTAGCATGAAGATGTAGTGACTCCCATTTGCACTAATATAATCCATGCAGTGCTTTTGTTATACTTCGAAACAGTTCCACAACTGAAATCTAATATTTGCAGTTAGAATTTACACCTATGTACTTCAGACCGCCACATAAATGTAATCCTCATAAATTCTGATCTAAAGTACTGCTAAGATGGGAATCTGTAGACAGAAACCTGAAAGTATTTAACATAATTGATATACACTAATTCTGGATGGACATTTGGCCTACCCATTCCTCTGCCCTGCCTGCCTCCTTCCCTCCTCCTCTGGCTCCCAGGAGCAGCGAAGCTGCATCCAGATAATGCTGTTATAATAATTACTGATTGCCCTGTCCTCAAAGGAGCAGAGTAATCTGTGTGCAGTGCTCCTATTGCATTCCTGTATCCTAGGAATAGGAATATGTTCCTATATCCTAGGAATATCAAGGGAGCTCGGTGCCTTCCCATCAACCAGTTTGTGATTCCAAAGGTTTCAGTAATGATTGCACTCATATGAAATCCTAAGGAAGAACACCACACCAAATTTGCAGTAAGTTGGCAGGAGTAGTAATAACACATTGTAGCTTGTAGTCTTTTAATATTTAGCGGGCATACGTGTGTACAAAATCTGCCACTCCAGCACAAGTAACAGGAGAGTGAAAAAAAGGTAAAAGTTTTTCAAGGGCTACTTTTGTCCTGAACTCAAGTACTCCATCGTGGGCTTGACCTAAATTGTGCAGCAAATGGAGAGGATTCTGGACATTCTCCAGCAGCTTGAGCTAAATTAAATATGAACATGAATAATGCCCTGGGGCCCTGCGTTCTCTGCGATTCCACAGGCATGGGACTCGCAGAGAATCCACCCTTGCTGCAGAACTGTGTTCCAGATTTTAATTAACTGAGTTTCTTCTGTTAAGTTTTTCCTGTGAAAGCCTCCCACAGTAAAAACACTTCTTAAAAACATTATGCTGCAGAAGATGAAAATAAATCTAGCTGTTGAATTTTCAAAAATTTTCTTCGAAAGAACATAATTTCAAAGGCTACAATTACTCATTCCAGATACATGGTTCATGAACTCGAAACCATCACGTCCAAGTACTGCATGTTCTCATCTTTCCTAGCTGCCATATGCTACTAAGTCATTTCATTTTATATGCACCCTCATTGCTGCAGGCTTCATGGGCAGATGGTTCTTAGCCACCTAATCAAATTCATACATCAAGGGCATCTCAAGTGAGGTCCTTTGTAGATCTGTATCCTCCTTTAGTTCCTCTTCTTTCCTTGAACATTTGCACATCAGTACAAACTTGTACTACCAGAAAGTTCATAATTTTCAGATATAAGACACTAATTCTTCAGTTAAGCACAACAATAGTACAAGCAGTTCTATCCCATTCACTCTAAAAATACAATTCGGTGCCCTGGAACTTCACAGCATACCCAAACAGTCCTTAATATCCCTTTTGGTTCTATTTCGGGTCTCTCCTTCTTCCATAGCCACATCTGTTCATTGGGCATACATGTCTACATCCTCTGCCACCACATGCGCAGTTACAATAATGCATCTTTACTCCTGCAACCAAGCATCTGTTTTTGCTGTACCGCACCAAGCTTGATGCAGTATCTAAATTTGGATGCCTGCTAATTTTCTTTAACTGCATATTGATAAAACTGAATTTTCATGGATCAGCTCATCGTAACATAGGCTTTTGGCTGTTGCCTTTGATGGACTCATAATCTCAGAGTCGCATTTGATTCTCTGGAGCATCTTATTACTCAGACAGGAAAGTTCTCATATTAGTAACTGTGGTATTTCTTCAAGCCACTGTGACCTACATTGCCTCACCAGGTTGGTTAGATTTTTCACACATGCTTTTATCACATTTTACTGCCACAGTTTCTGTAACTCTTTACTTGCTGCATTACCTATCACATCCATTAAATACTTGTATAAGCAGACATCTTGTCTGCAGCAGGGTCAGGGTTAGCCTGGCAGTGACAAAACATTATTTCACAAATCTGTACCATTCTTCAACTTAAAAAATATTGCTTTCTTTTACATACAGAATCTCCTCAGCTTATCCTTTCTAGGATACTTCTTATAGACACCAGGATAGATACAAGAAACAAGGTCATCTACGTTGAGAGTGACTAAACCCTTCACTTTACACCTTTTTCTCTAAAGAAGGAACAGTGTAGTAATTTTTAATATTGCCATCAACAGCTACAGAAAAACCTCACCCTGTTAAGATCTGTAAGATAAACAAAGCTGTTTAGTATGAACTTTTTAAGGACACCTAAAACCAGTTTTGTAATCTATATTAAAAAGAACCAATCAGCTATCCAATACTAGTTGTTTTAAGATAACACATCTAGAAGAGTGTTATTTGAAATATTGTTATAGAAGAGCAATGGTGCAATTGCAGTGGTGTATATTACCATACTGATACTGCAGATGCTAAACAGAATAGAAAGTGGAAACAAAGAGGTCTCTATACTAGTTACTTCTAAACGTTCATAGTAGCACTTATTAAATCCCATTTTTAAATATCATGTTTTGCATCTAGCTTTTCTAAGCAGTTCAATATTTTGTGCCTCAGAAGACTACAGCCAAAACAGCATGCACAACTCACCTTCTCATGCTACAATGTCATCTCTGCAGAAAAAAGGGGCTATCTCAGAGAACACAGTGACCCAGAAGCCAAAGATAAAGTGTTTACAATTTGTTCCAGACATCACCTGTTTAGCTACACATAGTTCTTTATATTTACAGGCCCTTCTATTGCTCTGCTGAGAGTAGTAACCTGAATATGCCTGAAAAACATAGTGGGAGCCTGCTAAACATGGACTAAAATTACTCCAGTGTCTCATAGCTGCAATGCTTTAACAAGTGCTGCACAGGCACAGTATGAGTAATACCATTTATAATCAGTTGAGCTAATCATCCTTATTCCCCCTTCCATAGGCCCTTCTTTCCCAAGGACAGATAAAAGTCATCTTCTAGTGGCTTTTGAGACACTACTAGGTTAGCCATTTCAATAGACAAGAGGTCCCATGACCCAGAAAGCATTATTTTGACAATTTTCAAGCTGTTTTGAAAATACAAAAGACAAAATCTAATAAAGGGATGTTTGCAGAAAGATCCAAGTTCTTGCTATTATTTAAAAAAAATAAAAATGTCTGCCACTTAATGTCACTTTTCCTATAATCCGAGCCACATTATATATACTCTAAAACCAGCATTCATCTTGCTAGCCTAAGCTAGGTCCTCAAAGTACTAAAAAAACCCACAAGCCAACACAAAAAACCCCACCCACAAACCCCTGTGGTTTTTCTAACAATAACAGGAAGGTATTCTACAAGGTGGTTTTTATTCTTCTCTCCTTTGATAACTTGGCTATGTAGCCTCATCTGTCAGGCCCAGAGCCATGCAGCCACCAAAGCTGTTTTCTGCTTCCTGAGACGGTGTTTTAAGATATCAAACCCTGACAAAAGCACCAGTCTGTCGCACTTTTTGAAAACTAATTGCACCCCATTGGCCTGATCTAAATTAGGAGCCTAGTTAATGCTCCACCTAGCTTCTCACCACTGATCAGACTCAGATGGAAACCTGAAGGCACACTGCTTGGAGTAGGTGAGGTTGGGCATGAACAGGAGCAAATCCCTCAGCATTCAAAGATCAAAAAAGGACTTAGTTGACAAATGTTGGCCTTTTTCCAGAATGAAGCAGCTGCATCAGGGGTTGCAGCAGACAACAATTTTGGATTTAAGCAAGCAGAACAGCTAATCATGCTATCTAACTTAATGGTTATCTGCTGCCTGTGTCCTGAATTTCTCACCTAGAGATGCTTCATTATCTTTCCAACAAATAATAGAAACGTAAAATGATTTGGGAGACCAAACTGCAAAAACCCTACTCCTCCAAAGTCCCTCTAGGTCCTGTTTTAGGCACTACGTGCTTTCTTCTTTACCCTGACTCTAAGCCAAAAACTATAAGCACTGCTAATCAATAGAATTTCAGACAGAGTTAAGAAAACTGTGAAGGAAGATGATTTAAGGTAAGGAATTCTAGATGCCAGTTCTGCACAGAAGCAGGCTCATTTTCATCTGTTTCTTTTCCAATGTCACCTGCCTCAAGCGACTTTATGCTTGGAACAAAAGAGCGTGGAGGAACACCACTGGGTCAGTTGTAATAGCCTGGACTGAGCTACTGCTTCATGCTGACAAAAGCAAATCCTGCGGGGAAAGCAGTGAGGCAGATGCAGCAGAATAGAAAGATATATCAACATGCTTCAGCTACTGGAACTCTTGAAAAAGTACTGTATTAGGTCAGAACAAAGGTCAGTTTCGGTTTTATTCTTTCTGACAAGACGTCAGTAACAAATATGAAACAGTACAGTGTATAATAATAAAACACCCCTACACTGTTAATATCTCTGTATATTTTACAGCTAAAGGTAGTCAGTAATTTAGGATATTTGTGAGTGGATACTGTATTTAAGCTAACATTTTAAAATAACTATCATGTTCCACATATAAGTCTAGTCCTTTTGACCCTATGACCCTGAAAAAAGTCTCATAGCAGTGAGTTCCACTACTACATTACACAGTGTAATGAAATAAAAGTTTGAAACTTGCTGACTGATCACTTCATTGAAATCTTAATTCTTACAAGCTATCAAACATTCCCAAATCAAAGTCATGGACAATGTCAAACTGGTCCTCTGTTGCATTTTAGTTTTCTATTGTTTTTAAAAAGACAGCATTGAATATGGTATTGGAGAAGACAACAAACCCTGATTTTAAGTAGTGGCATAATATTTTTGTTTGCTTGTTTATTTTGCTTTCCATTTCTTTTTTTTTTTTTTTACTGCCACTGAGCCCTAACCTAGCATTTGCAGAGAAGCGTGCTGGCAGCAAGATTTGGAGTTTAGAACTCCTCAGTCTTCATTATTACACACATGATGTACAGTGATCTGCATTTATTAACACTGTTACACACGGGACTTTAGCACTTGGCTATTCAGTATCAAAAAATCTTTCCAAAATTCAGTAAAGGAAGCTTAAGATTTAACCAGCTTGAATATATAGTGCTTTCAGCAGAAAGTCACAAATTAAGTCTTAAAAACTTCTTTGCATTACTGACTCCAAGACCTTCCTATGTATAAAGCCCAATATCTCTCCCCATTCTGTGGCTTGCGTAGTTTGTACAGAAAAATTTTTCACTTTATTACCTTATCCTTGTTTCTGGATTCTTATGAAAGTAGCAACAGAAGACAAGACCCCAGAATGACCTTCTGAATGTGACTGCTTTATATTAGGTTAGAGGGGGTGTGTGGGTGCATGTGTGTGTGTCTTTCTTTGCACCCAGTTATACATTTGAATGTAAATTGGTATTAAATAAGAATATGTAATGGTATATTTGGATTTATATTTTCTGTCTTTGGAAAAAAAACAAGTCCTAATGAGCAACAGAAAGAGCTGAAAATAGAAACAGAGGCCAGCTAGTCTCTTCTTCCAAGTGTGAAAGTGTGAATGTGTTTTATATTGTCCTAAAAATGAAAAGTTTGACTACACAAAGTGGCCAATATAAAAGGGTTACCACCATAACCCTGTGTCTGTGGTTTTGGGAGTGATCACTGCTGAGTGATCACACTGCATGTGTCTACGAGGCTTTTTAGGAGAACATGACTAGAACCTTACACAGATTTAAGGATGGAGACTCTATTTAAAAGACCTGAACAGCTTTAGATGCAAAATAGGTGCCAACACACTCTGCTTAGAGACCATGACAGTTCCAAGTATACATGGAAGCTGACTTTTAAGCACATAGGAAGCTCTGTGCCCTCTGGATTTTGCCAGCAGGTTCAGATGCCTGAGAAGATAGGACTGTGATCCATGTTAGGTACAAGTATATTTAAAAACCTGTGCATAACTAATTAATATGTTAGGCACCCAAACTGCAGTTAGGAGAAACAGCACAGTATAAGCCTTTATCACAGCAAGAGACTTTCAATATCAGATTAGAGCATATTAAAACATATGCACATTCCCATTTTTTAAAACATAAAACCATTTTCAATTTTATTGCAAGAGCAACAGAACTATCACTCTTAAACAAATATTAAGTATGAAGATTTCAAGACTGAACTAATCACCACATAACTTTTAACTTGCATCTCCTATGAAGCCTATACTGTATATAGGCTATGTAATACTATAAAATATACAGCAAGTTAGTAAAACTGTGCATAAGACAGAAGATCAACATCTTAATATCCTTTTGGAAAACAGACAGATGTATTGTTTAGTCTAAAATGATTTCAAAGACCAAGCTCATGTGACTTACAAATTTATTATATTACTGCATGAAGAGTTAGAGGACTAGTACAATGCTTAAGGCTGAAATTCAACCCTACACAGAGGAACTAGTGCAAGATGCACACACTGCTAAAGTACTACTAAAGCACTGCTTCCAAACAGGCAATAAACAGACCAATACAAAAAGCATCAGTGGTGGTAACAGCGATCCTAAGAGGAACTCCACTTAAGAAAAAAATCTTAGGAAATTCTCTTAGGAAAGATTTCACTGCCAGGATTTGGGTCTAGATATGAACCGCAAGAAGCATTCTCCCAGATATTTTTCTGGATTTAAGTGTAAAAACACATCATTTTCTTAAGAAGCTGCCTTGAAGGGTGAAGTTTTGAGAGAGAGAGAGAGAGAGAGATATCAAAAAAATGACAGGCTTGAGGGGCTGGGTAGAACAACATGATTTTCAGTAACTTTGTAGCACTTTACAAAATGTACACTATATATATTATATATGCATATAAAACAGTATTATTTCAATCACTAAGTTCTTCCTCATCACTGAAATAAGCACTTTTCTTAATCCGTGGACGTTTTGAATCATCTGAAATTGAAGATTCCCCTGCAGTCTGCATCCATCTTTGTTGCTCTTCCTCAATTTTGGCTTGCTACAATGAAAAAAGAAAAAGTATTAGCTAGGATTAAAAAAAATTAAGATGCATTAGAAAAAATAATGCTAATTATTAATATGCATTGAATTATTTAATAAGTTAAAGAATTCAAAGGGTTTATCTGCATTTCCAGATAAACTGTGTGATGAATGCATTAGAAAACACTTCTGAAAGTAGTTCTCACATGCAAACAGTAAGTCTTCTGCACCATTTCAGGCCACATGGAGTACCCTCTGTTTTCAAAGAGAGGAACTTTGCAGCTGGCAAATTTACAGAACTATAGAGCAGCTTAGATCTAAAGCAAAGAATGCACTGTGGTTTAAATTGACATTATTGAATCAGCTTTGTTCCCCTAACAAGTCTTCTATCTGTTGTCTTTTGCAGTCATTCATTCATGAAATGAATGTCTTCAGGGATGTAAAGATTATTCAACTAAAGGTTTAAGTAGATGTTTCCTGTTTTTACTGGGAAACATGCTATCCCAGTTAAAATCTTTGGACGGCTAGAGAAATGGGAATGTTTCCTGGCTTGTTTACATTTATAGGTTTTACTTCCAATTGTGGAGTTCTCTGGCAGGGGGATGTGGGGGATAATTGTGCATATTTGCATCATTTTTTTTGGACTACATCATGTAAAAGTTTTGCACTCATTACAGTCATATTCAGGACAAAGTTATCTTAGAAACTCTGACAGTTTTTTTGGGGGGATAGGGGCACACAGGGGACAGCTGAGGACTAGGGAGCCATGAAATTTGAACATCAGGTCAGGCTCACTTCTTTACAGGCAAAAGCCTGTAAAGAAGTATTAAAGAGCTGTCAGACTATCTATCTACATAACAAATAATGCATTAAATAGTTTTGAGAGAAGAGGTCTATTAGAGACTGCAATGGACTGTATTAGGCAAAGGAAGTGCTCCAGAAATACATGTTGTTCAAGGATATTCTAGTAAGTGAGGGCAGAGGATGTACCTGGTCATTTATACATGACTCTCTGGCTGCTCAGTTAACAGAGTAAAGAGGGATTTGTGAACCAGAAACCTAACAGAGCATCACAGAAGAGATGACAGGAAAAAACTGAAATGGAAGAAGGAAGTCTACGGAATGTGGAAAAAGGGGCAGGCTACTTGGGAGGAATACAGGAAGGTTGTCAGAGTATGCAGGGAGGTGACAAGGAAGGCCAAGGCCCGCTTGGAATTAAATCTGGCAAGGGACATCAAGGACAACAAGAAGGGCTTCTTCAAGTACATCAGCAGCAAAAGGAAGACTAGGGAAAACGTGGGCCCACTGCTGAATGGGAAGGGTGCCCTGGTGATGGAGGATGCAGAGAAGGCGGAGTTACTGAATGCCTTCTTTGTCACAGTCTTTACTACTAAGGCCAGCCCTCAAGAATCCCAGACCCTGGAGGTACAAGAGAAAGTTTGGAGAAAGGAAGACTTTCCCTTGGTTGAGGAGGATCAAGTTAGAGATCATTTAGGCAAACTGGACACCCACAAATCTATGGGCCCCGACGGGATGCACCCACGAGTGTTGAGGGAACTGGCAGATGTTATTGCCCAGCCACTCTCTATCATCTTTGAAAGGTCATGGAGAACAGGAGAGGTTCCTGAGGACTGGAGGAAAGCCAATGTTACTCCAGTCTTTAAAA
This sequence comes from Nyctibius grandis, assembly GCF_013368605.1. Lineage (NCBI taxonomy): Eukaryota > Metazoa > Chordata > Aves > Nyctibiiformes > Nyctibiidae > Nyctibius > Nyctibius grandis. Next base: position 35,276,636 of record NC_090662.1, read on the forward strand.
AGGGTAAGAAGGGAGGATCCAGGCAACTACAGGCCGGTCAGCCTCACCTCCATCCCTGGAAAGGTGATGGAGCAGCTCATTCTGGATGCCATCTCTAAGCATGTGGAGAAGGTCATCAGAAGTAGTCAACATGGATTCACCAAGGGGAAATGATGCTTGACCAATCTAACAGCCTTCTATGATGACATGACTGGCTGGGTTGATGAGGGGAGAGCAGTGGATGTTGTCTACCTTGACTTCAGCAAGGCTTTTGACACTGTCTCCCATAACATCCTCATAGGAAAGCTCAAGAAGTGTGGCTTAGATGAGTGCACAGTGAGGTGGATCAAGAACTGGCTGAATGACAGAGCCCAGAGGGTTGTGATCAGTGGTGCTCAGTCTAGTTGGAGGCCTGTGGCTAGTGGTGTTCCCCAGGGGTCAGTACTGGGCCTGGTCCTGTTTAACTTATTCATTAGTGACCTGGGTGAAAGAACAGAGTGTACACTCAGCAAATTTGCTGAAGACACAAAACTGGGAGGGGTGGCCGATACACCAGAAGGCTGTGCTGCCATTCAGCGTGACCTGGACAGGCTGGAGAGCTGGGCAGAGAGGAACCTTATGAAGTTCAACAAAGGCAAGTGTAGAGTCCTGCACCTTGGGCGGAATAACCCCATGCACTGGTACAGGTTGGGGGCTGATCTACTGCAGAGCAGCTCTGCAGAGAAGGACCTGTGTGTTCTGGTGGACAAGTTCACCATGAGCCAGCAGTGTGCCCTTGTGGCCAGGAAGGCCAATGGTATCCTGGGGTGCATTAGGAAGAGTGTGGCCAGCAGGTCAAGGGAGGTTATCCTGCTCCTCTACACGGCCCTGGTGAGGCCACATCTGTACTGTGTGCAGTTCTTGGCCCCCCAATTCAAGAAAGATAAGGAATTACTGGAGAGAGTCCAGCGAAGTGCTACAAAGATGATCAAAGGACTGGAGCACCTCTCTTATGAGGAGAGGCTGAGAGAGCTGAGCCTGTTCAGCTTGGAGTAGAGAAGACTGAGGGGGGAATCTTATCAACACTTACAAATACCTTAGGGGTGGGTGTCAAGAGGAGGGGACCAGACTCTTCTCAGTGGTGCCCAGTGACAGGACAAGGGGCAATGGGCACAAGCTGAAACATGGGAAGTTCCATCTGAATATGAGGAGGCACTTTTTTACTTTGAGGGTGGCAAAGCACTGGAACAGGCTGCCCAGGGAGGTTGTGGAGTCTCCTTCTCTTGGAGATATTCAAAACCCGCCTGGACGCAACCCTGTGTAACATGCTCTAGGTGAACCTGCTTTGACAGGGGGTTGGACTAGATGATCTCCAGAGGTCCCTTCCAACCCTTAACCATTCTGTGATTCTGTGAAACTAAGCAGCAAAGGAGCTTGAAGGAAAGAAAAAAATGCAATGCACAAACACAGCAATAGTGAAACAGTAAAAAAAAAAAAAGACTGAACATGCCTACAATATGAAGAAACCAAGTACAGTCACCAACAACTGTCAGGCAAGAGTGCCCCGAGTGCTACAGAGTGGACAGACTTACGAGAGTATCTCAGAGCTTTTGAAAAGCAGCTAAAAAAAGGAAGTAGAGTTGCATTTAAATAATAATAAATAATAAATATGGAATGCTTCAATTTTGTACCTGAAAAGCTATGGCTTGGCTGAGGCTATCTAGAGCAGGGTCTTCTCCTTCCTCTTCACTTTCTTCTTCTTCCTCACTTCATTGTGCAGTGAGAGAAAAATACATAGATCTTCATTTTAAGTGTTCAGTATGAAAAAAACTGCCTAAAAGAAGTATTAATATGTAAATAAATATACATACATTTCTTCTGGCTCAACTATTTTCTTTCTCTTCTTCTTTTCTTTTTTTTTTTGGTGGCTCCCGCTCTCCTAGCATATTTTTAGGACAAGCATAACTTAAGTGTCCTGCTTCCTTGGAGAAAAAGAAATATTACTTAACAGAACCATTACAAACAACTATATGTTGAAACACATAATGAGGAAAGTTAATGTAAGACAGTTCATGGGGAAAAAATGGAAGCAATTAGTAAGATAAATGGAATGCTGAATTAGCACACAGAAGACAAACTCTTCTCTATAAGCTTGCCATGGAAACGAAGAGATTGGTGGTGATATGCATGTTTTACTGCAAATTGAGAACAAGCTATAAGCAAAGTAGATTTGCTTTGGCTGCTGCAATAGCTGAATACACTACAGCACAGTTTATGTTCAGGACAAGATATAAACCTCAGCATTAACAGTTTAAGAAATAGGAGTGAGTCAACATTTTTGCCCTCAAAAGTGTTATGAATATAAATCAAGTTTGTATTTGATGTTAAATGCTATCCGAATCTCAATCTCTTATGTTATTATATTAAGGAAAAGTGAGGAATTGCCTAAAATTCAACACACACTTTTTCTGTGTAAAAACAGTTGTTTCCAATAGTTATTTTACTGCCAACTATATCATGAACTTCCAAAGATACAGCAAACACAGGTATTTTGAAGCAAAGATTAGGAGGTTTTTCCTTCTCATACAGCTTTATACTGATACTCATCTCTGTCTGCTCACCAGCATGTTAAGCAGTGATTATAAGCACATATTTTCCCCCACCCCCAAAAATCTCAAATAGAAGACAAAAGGGGTATTATTCTTGAAAATGGTACAACTGCTATGCAACTTGATAGTATCAACAGAAAAAATTATTTTAACATAATGGGCAGGATTAGTAATGGACAAACTGAAGAAAAAAGCTGGAATACAGTAGTTCATTTTTGGTTTTACTCACCCCACATTCATAACACTTAGACTTATCAAAGTAGTTACGCCTGCGAATGAATTCTGCTGCTCTTCCATTATCAATGGCAATACTTGCTTTTATTACTCTTCCAAACAACTACAGCAAATCGGAAAAAAAGGTAAATATTTTGGGGCTGTAAACCCAACCCTTCTACCAAAACAACTTTCCACAATTTACCTGTTTGTTATTAAGTGCCCGTGAACAGTTTTGTGCAGATTCTTTATCCAAAAACAAAATAAAGGCAACGCCCTTGCTCTTCCTGGTGTCTTTGTCTTTCATAATAGTAACTCTGAAAACATATAACCACATTATTGATACACTAAAATTACTTCAGAGATATTTTTTCCTTAAAGATCTCAGTGGGATCTTAGCTTTGTTATACAGCAAAAAGGAAATAAAAGTATGTTTAACAACAGAAAGGCTCATTAAACAGAAATTCAAAGGAACAGCTAACCAGGCCCTGGGCTAACAGGTAGAGCAGAGATGATTTTAAAAAGTATGTGAGGCCTTTCTGGGTCCAGTATCATTCTTTATTCCCTTGGATGACTTGAAGAACAAGGAAATGATGCGGAAAAACTTCTTTACGGTGAGGGTGACTGAACACTGGAACAGGCTGCCCAGAGAGGTTGTGGAGTCTCCTTCTCTGGAGACATTCAAAACCCGCCTGGACGCGTTCCTGTGTGATATGATCTAGGCAATCTTGCTCCGGCAGAGGGATTGGACTAGATGATCTTTCGAGGTCCCTTCCAATCCCTAACATTCTGTGATTCTGTGAACAGAGAACATACTCTTTAGATTTGCAGACAACCTAACTGGAGGAAATTACACATACTGGAGGTGAAATTAAAATTCAGGAGTAATCTTGAGGATTGCTACTGTTGCTGAAAAACAAAAGTGTATTGAATGCAGTGTATTGAACTGCATCCAAACTGAGAATTCTGTGTTTCTGTAGGACTAACCAGCTAAATACGTTCATGATAGGAAACGATAAGTATATGCAGTATTGTTCTATAAACATCTCCAACAGGAATCCAAGCAGGTCATGGATGCATGTGTTATTTTATGTGACATACAAATTAAACCTTCTTGAATCAACAGAAATTCAAAAAAGATTTCGACCCTGTAAAAACAACAGACAAAGAAAAATAATAACAACAGGTGAAGTGAGGGGGATAACAACTCCCACAGAACCTTAATTCTGTCAATATTAATGTCAATTGTAATTAGCCCTAAAAACAAAACAATGGGAAACAGGATGCCAGTATGCATGTACATAAAAATAAAAGTACATGTTAAAAAGTAGGGAATAAACCCCTCCCTGTGTCCACCATGGGCAGAACAAGTTCAGCCATATGGCAAGCCAAAATTTTAAGAAGTAATAAAAACCCTGGACAAGCCCCACTTCAATGCAGAAGGCCTACTAGAGAACCTATATAAGTAACAGATGACCTACATAGTAAAAAGTGTGTAAAATAAAAGCTCAGTAAAGGAAGCTCAATTTTCCCCCAAATACATGCACAGAAAGACAGAGCTTAGAACAGTTTTTCTACCAAAGCCTCCTGGACAAGGCAATGTCCAAGTGAATGCATTGAGTTGAATTGGCAATAAAACTGACTTTAGAACAATTCTATTAATTCTTACCAAATTACTCTTCCAAGAGTTCTGACGGAACCCTAATATGACTGTCAGGCTTCTAACTAGGATATTGACTGTACCAGTTAACACAAGCAGGGCAAGAGACAAGTGTGACAAAAAGTCAGCAACTTCTCGGAGCCCTAGAAAGTCTGATTTCTCACTGAACAAACTGAGCTGAAATCATAATAGTCAGGATATATTGGCGTGAGAAATGCAGTATGGAAGAAAAGTCAGCATGGTTTTGCTGAGTCAAGACACACTTCAAAAAAAAGGTCTCTTAAAGCTTATTTAGTTAAGTTAAAGCTGGCCTAGATGACATTGCAAAGCTTTCTGCAAAGTGTTTTAAAGTCCCTGAACAAAGACTCTACAGAAATCAAGCCAATATTTGAAAAGATTTTTGTTGGAAATGAATAACTAGTTACAAACAGGAAAACTGACCCTTGTTAGCCTCAGTTTCACAGAGAGATGGGAATGCCAGTAGAATCCCACAGTATCTGCACTGTTTATAGTCAGGTCAGCTTGCAAAGGGGTGAACAGGAAACAAATTTGCTAAATACAAAAAATAAATCATGGTAGTATTTTACACATGGTATTCTGTGACTTTCTGCATTTGGTTTAACTTCTGGCAGTAACTAGACAAAACGTCAGGAAAAATTAGGTATCAGTAAGTGAATTTTTTGCAAAACAATAGATAGGTGGGGGAAAACAGTAACCGTGCAGATAGAATTGCAAGTTCTAAATTAGCTACTTTGACACAGGATGCAGCACAGGATTTCTTCTGCACAGGCATCTGGAAACATAATTTCTGTTGTCTATGACAGTCAAAAAAAGCAAACAAAACACTAGAAACTATTAACAAAGGAAAAAAAACACAAGAGAATGCTGCTATGACACCTTTAAAATAAGCAATGCATCATACAGCCAATACCTTATACAATTCTCCTCCTCCTATCGAACAAGTTCAAAAGCCTAGACAGTAGGAGATCCCTACCCCAAACACACAGAGTATAGGTAGATCACCAAATGATAGCAGGGAGGTCAGAAGTGTCAAATTTATGGAGCGTAGGCCCCTCAAAGGATATTAAACACCAACGTTACTACAACCTTTGGTCAGCCTTTCTTTAAATCATTAGTACATCAATTAACTAAAACAGGTCATACACCCCACCCTGGAAACAATAAAGGCTGTAGCTGCCCAGTTGTATTGGTCACTGCACATCTGCCAGAGCCCTACATAAGGGTTTTTCTCTTGGTCAATTTAAAAAATGTGTTTTTCTAAAGTTGTAGTTTGGCTTTTCCTGCTATTTGTCACCTGAAACATACTCCTGAGACTTCAAAAACTTTGAATTTAGCTCTGTATCTCACAGATTATTACAGCAGCTACTACAAGTTGAGTAGATATCGTTATTCTGACCAGTTAAAAAATAAAGAAACAAAACAAAACAGCAGGTTCCTTACTGTGACATTTATTTCTGTCATTTGAACATAGAGGCAGGTACTCATAAGTACTGTTCATGAATAGCCCACCATATTAAAAGCCATTACTATGCAGCCTTATGTCTAATCTTAAAGATAATACTAAGCAGTCACAATAACAAGTCCCTGTAGAACCACAAATAGAGGAATCGTGCATTGCAGTTGTGGGAACTGTTTGTGGGACATCTAGTTCACGCAAGTAGAAGCTCCCACTTTTACACTTATCTGCTTGTGTTCCAGGTGGTGTTCGGGGGAAGGGGAACAACACTTACTAGAAGAATATTGTTTCAACTATTTCAGAGAAAAGACCATTGGTATATAACAACATTCTACTTGCTCTTAAGAAGTGGTTAGTAAAACCTGTTCCCAACACAAATATTCTTACATTATGCATGTAACTGTAAGAACTTCTGGTTGTTAATTAAATTTATACTTTAATAAAAATGAACAAGACTTCAATACAGTCCCACATTCATACTTGAATTATAAAAAGCACAAGACTTCCAAGTGAAGCAAAGACATTAAATATTTAAAAGGAAAGCTACAAAAATAGTAGGCCATATGAGGTCACTTACTTGACAACTTTCCCATACTTTGAAAATATCTGAAATATAAAACCAAAAAAATAGATTTAACAATAGACAATTGCATTTCATTAGTAATAAATTTATCAAGACAAACTTTTCTAAGTAAGAGATATATATCAGTATTGTATTGTATAACAACAAAACTGTTGTCAACAAGTTTAATCTGCAAAATATAGCTCTTATAAACTTACCCTGTAGAGATCATTGTTTGTCAAAGCAAAGGGTAAATTGGACACATACACTGTGCTTTTGCTTGGTGCCAGCCCACCACTCATTTTTCTGACAAAAGGAGAAAGAGAGAAGAGTTAAATTGTATCCAACTTGAGCAATCAATTATAAAACAGTTGCAAGACTTTTTAAAAGTTGTTTTTCAAACCTAGCCCAGACAGTCATGATAAAGTTGCAGGAAAGTATAGCTTCCATTTCCCTTTCATCATTTTACATGAAATTAGTGTATGCCTTCATGTGCCACACAAGACAGACATTCCTTCCCCCTCCCCTGGATCCAAAGCATAGTTCTGCTGTATGCGAGTCAATTTGTAAGTCATGAAAAAACAGACAAGTTAGTGTACTTAAAATAAGCCTATGCTGATTTGTGCAGTAAGGAAAGGTTTAGGTCCAGAAAGAAACAAGTAATCTCCATTTATTAAACATTCTGGCCAATACGTGGAATTAATGACCTTTGTTCAAGTAGCTGCACGTTCTGATTCTTTATACAAGTTTCAGTTCACCTTCATTCAACACAGAAAAAATTCAGCTAAAGGGAGGGGGTGGGGAGAAGATTCCCTAAAGCACAGTCCTAATTATTGGGGGGGAAAGATACTGCATTGGCTTTACATTGTATCGCAGCTGCTAGAGCAGCGAGTATTTCCTCTTGTATCTATTGCTCAGGCTTCTACACAGCTCTGGACACTTGCAGGTCCAGAGCTGATCATCCACAGCATTTCCCCTGGAGGCATTCCCCCTCTTCCTCCTGATCAAGCAGCTCTGTACTGGCAGAAACCAGGGAAATCTCAAAGCCATTTTCATTTCCAATGTCTTTTAAGCTCTTGAAACTAAGTAGCCAAGAATATGCCTAGAAACAATGAATCAATTCAAAAACCTTGTTATAACTGCATACACATCACCCAATACTAGGTAAAGACCAACTGAACTAATTTGAAAAAGAACAGCCTATGTTTTTCCTCATGTTTGGACATTTCCCAAAATTTTAAGCAGTGCTAAAGCCTGTGAGAAACACTTTTTCCCTCCAATCCATTCTGTAGCCATGGCTTGGTCCAAGAGCTAAGTGAGTAAAATTTAAGATCAGAATAAAGCACCACCCTTATGAGAGCGCACAGCAAACAGTACAGTGAAGACATTCCCTACGCAGCCCTACACATTACTACCTACTTACCCAGTTTCCTGCAGCCTTATTCCTGCTTCTTGGCATCTCTAGCCGATTCCTAACTGAGGATCAAGCCATTTCTTCAGCAAGACCAACTCTTTTTAAAAATGCAGACAAAAGCGAATGAAGTGGTGAAAGAAACTAAGTATTAGAAATTAACATCTGTCATAATACACACAGCTTCTTAGGGGACTTTTTAGGTAGTCTGAGCAGATTGCTTGGCCAAGTGCCAACACAGTAACTAATATCACACGCTATATCTGGCTGTGGTTATTTTCTGGCATTTCATGATTCAGTCATCTGAAGACCTGACATTCCCAGTGGACATGGATTATCCAAGTGTTTTGCTTCTCTTTCCTGACACGATTACTGTATCACAATTCATTTGAGTGGCAGTTTCCAAGTGATTGAATTTTGAGTTCTTCCCTGTTCAGAGACTCTGTTTTTTGGCATGAGCAGAATGGCAACATAAAGGTTAAGCAAATGAAAACAGAATAAATTTGCAATAAAGGCCACACATTGCATCTGGTGTTATGCAGACGGGATTCATTATCCCAGATTCCTTGCTGCTTGGCATTAGTATCCTTGACAAGCCTAACCAGGCTGACTTGGCAACACGCCATGCGAATAGATGGCCCAAAGTGCAGTTATCCAGATGTACGGTGGATACAAAGGATACGGCAAGAGCTACCTTAGCGCTGCATTGTGGTATGTTGCCAACGCTAATATATTGCAACAGCAGAGGAGAAAACAGCCGAGGTGAACCTCACGTGGCTGTAGACAGCAATTTAACTCTGCCTAAAAGACAAGGGAATCTAGAGCACCTTGTAACAGGAGACCAAGCAGGCCCCACGTTAATGAACAGACACCAGAGGAGAGCACGACTGGAAAGCAGCCAGCTTGCGTATTCTGCAACACTGCAGTGCAAACCTCCAAAGAGAAGGTGGTATGTCACGTCAAGATTACTACAGGCCTAACAGCTCAGTCAATAGGAAATTATTAATGAATGCAAGCTATAGAACTGCCATTTTCAGCTGTACACTACTTTTTCCAGAAGCAAGCTGAAAGAGCTGTACCCTGGAGTGCTGGCTGCCAGACAGCTGAGGTTGAGCTTTGTTTCTACTCCTCCAGACAAATTTACGTGAAACAGTCTTGCTGCTCCAAGTGCCCAGATATCCTTTGCCACTTGTATTGTTCAGGACTATCGTGCCAGGATTTCTTACTTTTAATGTCTGACTTACTGGACAGGCACAATCTTAATAAAAGAGGAAGTACAGTAACTGTAAGGCTATTGCCATGCTCATGTTCAAGATGGCAAAGGTTCAAATTTACCACTCCAGGAAAGAGTATTTACCCAGATCTGCAGAAGGACTTCCTCTTCTAAATACTAAGGGGTCATTGGGGCGGTTTGTAAATATCTTATTTAAGCCAGCAGATACACTGACAGGTTTGCACAACGGCAACATTTGGGCCATTCATCTATTTACTTAAAAGCCTCATTGTCCTTACTAAGTCTTCTTAGTATGCAGAACATTCAAAAAATAACATTCTACCAAAAGCAAGGTTTTTTTAACCCTCCATGAAGCCCCTGTGGGGATATCAAGTGCCTATACTATATAAACAATAGAGTTTTTTTCCTCCATTTATGGATGTCAGCTTTGCCATACCAGCTTCACATTTATTGGTCTGACATTTTCTAGCTGGGTGTGTGGGGGTATGTGTGGTAAAAAAAGCCAATTCCAGCTTTAAGCTAACTCTCTAGATGAGACACATCTCGTCTGGAGGCTTATCATTACAAGGCTCAGAGTCCTTTTACTTCAGGAACTTTCTAACTTCATAGAACTGTCCAATAGAATGTGATGGAAATGTTAAACTTGTTTCTCCTTGATCACCAGTCTCTCTGCTTTATAGGTTTTACTTCACAGGCTGACAAAAAAAAAAAACAAAACAAAACCAAAAACCTCCCCAAACCATCCGAGTTTTCTGCTTGCTGCATGGGACTCACTTGAGAGCCATGTACAACCTGCTTCTATATCCTGCTACATCTCCCCAAGAAATCAAAACGTTTCTGTTTTATACTGAATGCTTTTATGGGGCGTCCCTGATCTTCAAGGTATTACCTGGTTACTTAACTTTAAAGCACCAGCTGGAAGCCAGTGCATTATCTCCATGGGATTGAGCACAACTCCCATTACTATAATAGCCTCTCTGTAATATTAACGCCTTCTTCCTTTATCATTTTCACATCTTAACTTTCAGGATGGAATTGTCTCTCATTACTATGAGGTCTTGAATTCAATCTTTTTTTTGTCTTTTCCAACAACTTGAACAAAAAGAAGCCATTCTTTGACAAGAGCCATCTGTCAGTAACGATTAAGCCTCCTGCAAAATATATTGGGTACACGAGTACGTTTTGCTTGAATCCAATATGCTTAACGCAACATCTGTCACTCATGTTGAGAACACCACAAGAGAAGACAATGATTAATTTCAGTAACTGTTTTTTCTACTCTGTCCCAGAACACATAAGGACACCACCAAAACAGTTCAGATGCCTCTGAAGCATCAAGTGGAGTCTAAATTTACTGATATTTTAATGACTTTAATATCAACATTGCAACTTAAACACAAACTTCTGTGCTTGTTTGTTTTTAAGTACACAGCAGCAAGGTCAGATTTGTGAGTCAATCAATTAAAGTATGTATAAATGATTTGTGGGTAAGTTACTCAAGACGCTTGCTCGGGCCAACTCATTTGAGTTGTTCTATCTTGATCCTTAAAACACCGTACCTTATTTTTGATTTAACAGTATCAACAGGAGCTTGGCTCAAACTTATAATCAAAAGTCTGTGGTAAAGGAGGAAACTGAACCCATGTTCTACTTGGTCCCAGACAAGGGTATTAACGAGTTGCTACAATTCTGTCCTACACAAGGGGCATGTCATAAGCTATCAGAGCATAACCTGTTTTATCTGTACGTCGTACAGATACTTGTACTTAAATAGTACAAGGCAAATATTAAACAGGATCAGAATTTGGTAAATAAAGTTGATGCTAGCAGCAGAAAGAGTACAATAGTCTTTCCATCTGCCCAAGCCAAAGATGTACAAGAAAAGGATCCTCAGTTTGAATCAAACTACTCTTATGTCCTAATCTAACTATGAAAACTTTGGGACAATAAGACTGGGTGACCAGACCACCAGCAGGGACTACATGAAGAGCTTTAACAACAGATTCTTTTTAAAGGGATTTCCAGCACGGTCAGGACGTGAGAAGAGCTGCTTGGTTCAATCGCATTTAGTCTCCCCCAGAATTTCGCCCAGGAGAGACAGATCTATGCAACTCACTTAGTGTCGGCCCTTCCTCCAAAACCCCCAGCCGAGACAAGCAATCCCACTTCGGAGCTCAGTACGTGCAAACCAGGATTAAGGCAAGAGAACCCCCGACTACCCGGACACTTCCCCACGCCCTGTTCAGGCCGTTCGCTGGCAGGAGCGTCACCCCGCAGCCCCTCTCCCGCAGCACAGCCCCGGCCAGCTCCTCACTGCTCTTTGCCCACCCGCCCCGCACAGAGGCCCCTCCCTACCCCCACAGGAGCCAGGCGAGCGGCCTCCCCGGCTGCAAACAACGGCCGCCTCCGGCCGCCGCGGTGCCCTCGCTCCGGTCGCCACCGAACCGCGGCGGGTTGGAGGGGCCGGGGCTCACCCCCGCACCTGCTCCCGCGCCTATTCCCCTCCCGGGGACGCGGCCCCCCGCCACCCCGGCTTACCCGTCACGACGGGGCTCAGCCCCCGCGGGCGCCCATGGTGCGACGGGACAGCGGACGATGCGCGGGACGGGACGGGACGGGACGGGACACACCCCTCCCGGCACGGCGGCGCTCTTCCGCTGACGCACGGCGACCAGCGTCGTTTCCGGCCAATAGACGGTGGCGACAGTGGAGGGAAGGCGGGTGTTTCCGGCAACGTCAGGGGAGCGCCGGAAGCAGCGGGCGGAGGTGCGGCGCTGCGCGGGGGAGCTGCGGCGCCGCGGGAGCGAGAGGGGGAGGCGGGTGAGCGGTGGGGCCGGGGGCGCAGGCGGCGGTCTGTGCCCGCGGGGGCTAGTGCGGAGCCGGTTGTCTGGCCTCCCTCCTCCGCGGAGTGAGCGTGAGACTGTATCGGGTCAGAGCCGATGGCGTGGCCCTCAGCTGCGGCCCACGGGCTCTGGCGGCGGATTGCCGTTCGGCTCCCTTGCGCGGCGGTTGGCGTTGCGGGGCGCGGGAAGGGGCCTACCTTCCTGCCCGGCTGCGCCCCGCGCTGCTTGGGTGCTGCGAGCACCTGTTGGGGTGGGCGCTGAAGCGTCTGTGAGGCCCGTCCTGCGAGGCGGCACCCCGGGGGGCTCTGGGAGCGGGGGCCCCTCCTCCAGCACCTGCGGGGAGCCCCTGTCGTGGGACGGGATCCTGTGTACGCCCGGGTTCCTCAGAAGTTAGGGTGAATGGAAGTGGCGGGACAGGAGGGATGGGAAGGATAGCCTCCCGTGGGTGGCTGCCGCCGTGTCAGCAGTGAGGATGGGTTTTGTAAACCTTCTCTCTTAGTCCTTTTTAAAACCCATGAGTGACAGAAGATTTTTGATTTTCAGTTTAATTTGTGTTTTTGTTTTGAAGGGAAGGATGTTGCTACGTCTGCATACTTCTGAGACTTATTTTAAGCTTTAATAACTAATAATGAATGTTTGGAGGCTGTA